>NC_058417.1:1566869-1614935 GCF_002201575.2 Neomonachus schauinslandi | reverse complement strand
GTGGGGGGGCGGGGAGCCGGGGTCCCGGCCGGCCGCGGGAGCCGGGGTCATGTGCTGTTTGTCCCGCGGAGGCGCAGAGAGGTGCCAGGCCCGGGGCGGCCGTCGGGCGGCCGGCCGGGAGGGAACACCGGGTCCGCATGGCCGCCGGCACAGGCCGGGACCGGGGTCCGCGCCGGGATCACCGGGCGGGCTGGGGGCAGGTGCCCCCGGCCGAGCCTCGGCCGCGCCAGCCTCTTCCGTGCCCCATGAGCCGCGACGGCGTGACCACGGCGTTTCCCCGTCGTGGCCCCTGCCCCGGGCAAGGTCTGGGGGGTCGGCGCTGTGCTTCCTGACACAGCCTCTGTGATCTGAGCTCCTCCCTTCCTGTCCTGGGACGCACCAGCCCTGTCCCCTTCCCGTGCCCTGCCCAGGAAGGCTGCGGAGGTGAGGCCCAGCAGGACAGGCCGTTTGGTCCTGTGGGGCCACAGAAGGGGCCCCAGCATCCCCGTGTGCCTTCGCTGGCCTCCACCCTCCTGCCCGTGGGCGTGGGCTGCTCAGCCTCTCCTCCCAGGGTGTGAGCACTGGGGCACCCACATTCCTGGGCTCCAGCCTGGCACCTTCCCCAGGGCAGTGGACGCCATAGTGCTGGCCCAGGCTGGGGCTGGGACCTGCCTGCTTCCTTTTGGGGCGACCCCAGTGCTTTCCCGCCCCCAGTGAAGTCACAGGTATTTTGCAGGGAGCCCCCAACAGAGGAGCCCTGGGGGTTGGTGTGATGGATACAGGATGACCCCACCCTCCCCTGCCCATTGTCCAGGATCCTGAGGAGGAAGTGCTGGGGGCTGGGCGAGGGGTTTGGGGCCCACCGGCTGCCCGTGGATCCCAGGCCTGGGCTGTCCCTCCAGCCCTTGAACTTTGCCACTGGCGGTTCCTCCCTGTGTGGAGGCTGTGGGCTCTAGATTTCTACTTCTTGGCTGGCACTGTGGGGGAATTTTAGGGCAGGTTTTATGTTTGGGGTTTTCTCTCCTGTCTGTCCTGGGCTCCCACTTTGTGCTGTCGCCCCAGAGCTGCCCTCCCTGTCTACGATTTCTGTGTCTGCGATCTTCTGTGTCTCCTTCCTCTTCTCCTTCCCTCGTTTCCTCCATAGCATGACCTGGGTCTTGCCTCCTCCTGTCTTGGATCTCTCTCTTTCTCAGTGTCTGTGACTTTCTGTCGTTCTGCTCCTCTTCCTGTCACCGTCAGTGTCTCTGCCTCTGCGTTCCTCTCTCTGAACTGTCCTCTGTCCAGCCTCTCTCTCTTTTCTCTATCTGCGTGTCCAGTACACTCATGAGTGACGAAGAATAAAAATATCACGGTCCCTGTCCTTGGGTTCACATTGCTTTCAGCCACTTGGGAGGGACCGCAGTCCTCCCCTCTCCTAACCTTGCCCCCTGCCCCTGCCCTCCAGCCGCAGAACCCCGACCCACCTCTGGAGCCCCAGGTGCCTCCTAACCACTCTTCCCCCACAACCAGGGTTTCCCCCACAGCCCCAGCTGGCGTGGCCAGGCCCCAAGGGTAGGATGGGGCTTCCCCTACGAGGGCCGGTGGCAGCCAGAGCTGATACAGCCCCCCTGGTCTGGGGCCAGGACGCCAGGTAACTGGGATGATGGCCCAGGTCCCTGCGAGCTGGGATATGGCCGGGGAGAGAGGCAGGAACACCACTGGGAGTCGCTGAGGAGAGAGACATTTGGGAGGAAGGCCAGAGGGCCAGGAGCTAGGTCCTGGAGGGCTGGGGAGCTGGGGAAGGGGGTGGAGACGCTGGATCCTGGGAGAAGACGCGAGGCAATGTCTGGGTCCCCCCAGCGGGCTCTGACCACCTCTTCTGTCTCTGTCCTTCAGCTGAGGAGGCTGAGAGTCTCGGGAGCCATGGCTGGTGCCTCGGTGAAAGTGGCCGTGAGGGTTCGGCCCTTCAACGCCCGTGAGACCAGCCAGGATGCCAAGTGTGTGGTCAGCATGCAGGGCAGCACCACCTGTGAGTGAGTCCCAGGGGCCTGGCTGGGCACAGGCGGGGCAGGCGGGCCCACCACGCTGGCCTGGCCGGCCGGGCCGAACCAGGAGGAGGACTGAGCTGGGTGCGGAGCAGGTGCTAGTCGGAAGGGTGGGGGCAGGGTGGGGGCAGGCTGGCCTTTCCACGTTCCCAGTCCCTGGGAGGGGGAATGTTGGCCTGGAGCCCTCCATTGCCCAATCGGGGAGGCAGCCTGGTGGGGGGGGCGGGTCCTGAGAAGCCAAAATTAGCCGTGTGGCTGGAGGGGGTGGGGAGTATTAAAGGGGAGAGATGAACTAGGACAGAGGTGGGGAGTGGGATGCCTGGATTCCCACAACCGGGGGGGAATGGGCAGAGGTCGGGAGTACCTGACCTTGGCCTTCCTGTCTTTCCTTCTCCTGCCCCGTCAGCCATCGTCAACCCCAAACAGAGCAAAGATGCCCCCAAAAGCTTTACCTTTGACTACTCGTACTGGTCACACACTTCGGTGAGGTTGCTGGGGTGAAGGGAGAGCTCAGCAATGAGGAACAGGGGTTTAGGCACTGGGGAGGGGGCATCGCTGGGAAATAGGGCAGGTTTTATATTTGGGGTAATAGGAACCGGGATGGGAGGACCAGGACCCCAGGGTGGGGGTGAGTAGGACCCTTAGGGCATGTGACTGGGACCAGGATGCAGGGAGGGAGAATCCCTCAGGGTGATTAGGTCTGGCAGGAGACCGTATAGGATCCTGTCTCGGGAGAGTAGAACCATGCGTGGGGTTTGCTCAGGGCACGTGGGACTTTTGGGTGATCAGCAGTGATGGGGACAAGACTCTTGGGACCCAGACCCTGAGGACGGAGTCACGTAGGGCTCCTGCTCTGTCTTTGCTTCACTAGGCCGAGGACCCCCAGTTTGCATCTCAGCAGCAGGTGTATCGGGACATCGGAGAAGAGATGTTGCTCCATGCCTTCGAAGGCTACAACGTGTGCATCTTTGCGTACGGGCAGACCGGGGCTGGGAAGTCGTACACCATGATGGGGCGTCAGGAGCCGGGGCAGCAGGGCATTGTGCCCCAGGTACACGCCCGTGACCTGGCGGGGCGGCTGGGGCAGAGCAGCTCAGCTGCTCCCCGGGGCAGGAAGGGCCCACAGGCTATGGAGCAGAGACCTGGGTCTCTGAGGCTGTGCTGGTGGGGAATGTGAGAGGGGAGGGGCGGGCAGCTACGTGGGGCCCCGTGGGGAGGGGTCTCTGCCCCCACCGGAAGCAGCAAAGCTGGAGCCAGAGCCTTGCTGCCGGAGAATCCTGGGTCTGAACCCTGGTGCTGCCACTTGTTGCAGTTTTACCTCGTCTGTGAGCGCGGCTTCCCGCAGACATGCCTACCGTAGTCAGGGTGCGGACCGTAGAGAAAGCAGATGTGGATAACCGGGAGCTGACCGTAATTCTCCCTGACCGTGCCGCACAGTGGCCTTGCCCATGGGCTCTGATGTCAGGGTGCTGGCGTTTGCTTCCTGGCTCACCACGTGGTAGTTGGTGACGCTGGGCAAGCATGAACCCCTGGGAGGTTGCTTCCCCATCTGTGAAATGGGAACACCCGCCCCCTCAGGGCTGTGGTGGGGGTTAAACAGAGCCACTCGGGCCGGGGCCCAGCAGGGGCGCCGGGAACAGCTGCTTCTCTGTGTCCCCTTCCAGCTCTGCGAGGACCTTTTCTTTCGCGTTAATAAGAACGAGAGTGCTCAGCTCTCCTATTCCGTGGAGGTGAGCCTGGATCCTGGTGGGGCCCCGGGCAGGGGAGGGGCAGCAGGGACAAGACTACGGGCATCTCAGGACTCAGGCAGCCTCGGGCCTGCCCGCGGCTCTGCCCCGTTACTCACAGAGACTTTGGGCAGCTGATTTGATCTCCCTGCTCTTGAGTTTGTTCACTCCTGAAAGGCTAGTGACCGGTCCCCCTCCTAGGGCTGTTGGGTCAGTGAGCCCGCATGGGCAAAGTGCTCAGCACCACGCCTGGGGCGACATGAGTGCTCGGTGTCCGCGACATGCCGTCACCCACGTTCCGTCCTGGGAGCTGGGTGCAAGTTTCGTTATCCGTACGTCTCCGACACCTGTCGCTTCTTATTTGCTTCTCCTGCTCAGGTGAGCTACATGGAGATCTATTGTGAGCGGGTGCGAGACCTCCTGAACCCCAAGAGTCGGGGCTCTCTGCGGGTCCGGGAGCACCCCATCCTGGGCCCCTACGTGCAGGACCTGTCGAAGCTGGCCGTGACCTCCTACGCAGACATTGCCGACCTCATGGACTGTGGAAACAAGGCTCGGTGAGGCCGGCGGCTGGAGCGCAGGGAGAGGGAACCAGGCCAGGCAGGTGAGAGGCCGGATGCAGTGACCGCTCCTTCCCCCCAGGACTGTGGCCGCCACCAACATGAACGAGACCAGCAGCCGCTCACATGCTGTCTTCACCATTGTCTTCACACAACGCTGCCATGATCAGCTCACCGGGCTGGACTCAGAGAAGGTGGGGTTCCTCCAGCCCTGGCTACCTACCCCGTTCCCTTGCCGGGCGTCCCCCTGATCTGCCCGCCCCTCCCACCTCCCATACCCCGTTACCTCCTGCCCTTTCCTCCGACCCCAGGTCAGCAAGATCAGTTTGGTGGACCTTGCTGGCAGTGAGCGGGCTGACTCCTCGGGGGCCCGGGGCATGCGCCTGAAGGTAGGGGGCTTAGGAGGGATGGGTAAGGTCAGTGCTGGGCTGCGGGTGGCGGTCTCTGGCTGGGGGGAGGCAGAGCGGAGTCGGGGAGGGGGCCCCCGTTGCCCATATTCCTCATCCCTTTCCAGGAAGGTGCCAACATCAATAAGTCCCTGACGACTCTTGGGAAGGTGATCTCAGCCCTGGCCGATCTGGTAAGACCGGGGGCTGGGAAGAGGAACGGCTCTGGGATGGGGCGGGGGCAGAGGGGTGGCTCATCCTGACCCCCTTCCCCTTCCATCCTCAGCAATCAAAGAAGCGGAAGTCGGATTTTATCCCTTACAGGGACTCTGTGCTCACCTGGCTGCTCAAGGAGAATCTGGGTGAGGAGCTTCTCCTCTCTCTCTTTACGGACCCTGCCGCCCTCCCCCCTTTGATACGTCTGATGGATCCCCTTGCCACTCCTAAAATCTCAAATTCCACCAGTCGTCCCCCAGCTGTCCCCTGACTGCCCCCCGACCGTCCCCATCCCAGGGGACATCCTTGGAAGATGTCCTGATGCTGAGGCGAGCCACGGGCCCTCTCTGACCCCGTGCCCACCGCTGGCTTTGTCCTCCTCTCGCTGGTCTGTCCTGAAGACGTCAGAGGTGTACGTGACCTCACCTGTCCCGTCTGACTGCCGGCGTCCGTGGGGAGTCCCATGACTCGTAGCTTCACCCCATCTCGGACGGTGACCCTGTCAGACCCCTGACCCCGAGACCCAGCCTGACTGCTCTTAGGCCCTAGCTCACCTGAGCTTTCCCCGCTCCTCTCGCAGGTGGGAACTCACGCACGGCCATGATCGCGGCGCTGAGCCCCGCAGACATCAACTACGAGGAGACTCTCAGCACCCTCAGGTGGGGCTCCGGCGGGAGCGGGGCGGCCGGGAAGGGGCCAGGAGCTCAGAGGCCGGCAGCTCGAGACCCTCGCCGGGAGACAGGCCGAGCCTCAGCCGGACCCAGTATCTAACAGTCTGGGAGAGGGAGGGGACAGGCCGCAGACCCAGGGGCATCCGGACCACACCCACCCAAATCCCCTCCTCTCCAGGTACGCTGACCGCACCAAGCAGATCCGCTGTAACGCGGTCATCAACGAGGACCCCAACGCCCGGCTGATCCGAGAGCTGCAGGAGGAGGTGGCCCGGCTGCGGGAGCTGCTGCTGGCTCAGGGGCTGTCGGCCTCGGCTCTGGGAGGTAGGGCTCCAGGGGAGGGCTGCTCAGGGATGCCGCTCAGGGACGCCCCTCTGCCCGCCTTGTGCCCCGGCTGCCCGCGCCTGGTCCTGAGGCCGGAGACGGCTCGCCGACCACGAAGCTCTTCATGTGCCTGGCGGCGCGGACGCGGCTACGCAGAGGGTACATCGCAGGCCTTCAGCCGTTCCAGAGCCGGGAGCATGGATTCTCCGGGGGGGTGAGGGTTCAGGGGGCCCCGAGAACTGCTGCAGCGAAGGAGCTGGGGAGGATGGCAAGCCCTGCGTTTGTGGTTCAAGCAGTAAATCACGTAGGAGAGGCCGTGGGGCACCTGCCTCAGCAGACGGTCTTGCGGCGTGGACTGTCGCGGGTCCCGCCGGCTGTAAGCGTGATGATAGTCAGCCGTGGAGTGGTTTCTACAACGGGACGTTCAGCCTCGCGAACGCCAGATGGTGCCCTGGTTAGAGGCTGCATGGCCCGTGCTGGCCACATCATGGCTGGACTCTGCATCCAGTCCCGGGGGCCGAGGGGCCCGGGAGCGAAGAATGGGGGGTCCGTTCTTGGGAGGAGCGGGGTGAGGTAGACACGACACCCCCCTCCTGCCTGTGGAGGGAGCCTCGCAGAAGGGAAAGCAGTAGTCCCGCTCCCCACAGAAGGCACCCTTGACGCGCGGCAGGTCGCGGCCAAGAACCTGATGGTGGGAGTCCCCTCGCGGCCTTGTTCAGTAGTGAGCCCTCCGTGCCTGGAGGGGAACAAGCAGACACCGGGTGCCCACGTGTCAAGGCCGCAGCAGGGGAGCGCTCTGCTTGGCGAAGGTTGACCGGATGTCTTCCGGAGTCCTTGCAGGCTGGTCCCCGTGACACCTTCTCTGCGTCTCTGATGGGCTCCACGTTTTCTCAGCCTCCTGTGGCCTCCTTCTCCCTGGCAGGCCCGAAGGTGGACGAGGGGAGTTCCGGAGGTGCCCTGCCCGCTGTGTCGTCCCCCCCCGCCCCAGCTTCACCCTCGCATCCCCCCGCACACAACGGCGAGCTGGAGCCCTCATTCTCCCCCAGTGCTGAGCCCCAGATTGGGCCTGAGGAGGCCATGGAGAGGCTGCAGGTGGGCAGCTTGAGCTGGCGAGGGGAGGGAGGCTGGGAGCTGCTGGGAGTCTAGTTCTCCAAGGCCAGAGTCCAGGAGGAAGGAGGAACCCGGGGGGCAGGACCCCGGCCTCCCTGAGCCCCGCTTGTCATGTGCCCCCAGGAGACGGAGAAGATCATCGCCGAGCTGAATGAGACGTGGGAGGAGAAGCTACGCAAGACAGAAGCTCTGAGGATGGAGAGGTGCGGGGGGCGGGCTGACAGCTGGGACTCTGGAGGGGTGCGGTGGGGAGGGGAGGTCGGGCCCTGCAGGGAAGGAGCTCACGGGTCCCCCTAAGACCATCTGTCTTTCTACCTCCAGAGAAGCATTGCTGGCCGAGATGGGGGTGGCTGTCCGGGAGGACGGGGGAACGGTGGGCGTCTTCTCTCCGAAGAAGGTGAGTGAGGGTCCGCTGAGGCCTAGGAGACCCTGGAAGGGTTAGAGCAGAGGGTCAGGGGGTATGGGGTGAGCCCCAACTCCGATGCCTGCTTTTGTCCCACGCCCGTCGCCGCCTCCCGGCGGTCAGCCCGTGGCCGGTCTTGCTAGGGGCCCGTGGTGGGGGCTCTGGGGGCCACGGACGTACGCCAGGGTCCCTGCCCTTCTGGGGAGGGGGTTCTAGGGCTGCTCAGAGTTCACGTGTTAACAGGTGCATGTGTGTATGTGGGTGCACGCGGCATTCGTCTGATTCCCAAGAAACGGGCTTTAGGGGTTACCCCGGGGGTGGGGGGGACGCGGGAGCCTGGGGGTGGGCTGGGATGGCCGTGTGTTCACTGTGCGCTCTTCCGTGTCGGGTTTTGTGCCCCATGCGTGTTAGCTGCTCAGACACGCAGTCAGACACGCGTTCCTGAGAGGCATCGGTAGATGCCGTGAGGGCAGGGGCGCGGGCGCTGAACTGTCGGATGCGAGGGTCCGTCCAGCTGGAGACGCGTGGAAACTGGCGTCCCGGGGACACGGCTTGGAGGCCGCACCGGACATGGGTGACGGGACCCGGGTCGCGCCAGGCTGAGCGCCACGGCCCTGTCGGCCGCCTGCCCACCTGCCGTGGGGTGCGTGTCCGGGGGACACAGGGAGGTGGTCAGGCTCGCCCGGAGGCAGGCGAGGCCCTCGGTCTTCACCGGCCAGCACGGCACAGGGACGGGCCAGTCAGGACACAGGCGCAGGCCGCCGGCGGGGCTGGGGGTCATGGAGCGCGTCCTGGAGGCCTGCTGGAGCAGAGTGGGGACTTCCGGTCCTTCCGCGGGGCCAGCCTCGCCTGTCTGGTCCCCCGCACGAAGCTCGCGGAACAGGCCCTGGTCGGGTGCTGTGCTCAGAGCCGGACGGGGCTGCCTGGAAGAGGTGGGCGGTTGTTGGCAGGAGGACCCCCCCGATCTCAAGGTCGGGGTCGTCTAGGAAACAACACGCAGGCATCGTCGAACGGGGATCCCCGAAGAGGAGAGGGGTCTGCCCTGCCCAGCCTGAGGCACAGCCAGGGAGTGAGTGGGCATGGTGGGGGTGACTGGGGTCTGGTCCGGGGCTGGGCACTTGGACCTTGAGGTCCGTCTGTGGTCTGCATCTCGGGCAGGGGGCCCAGAGATGGCTCTCCGCGTGGTTTGCAGCCGGGCAGGGGTGCTGGGCGCCCCTGATGGGGGTGTTTCTTTCCTGGAGGGCGTCACGCTTCACAAGGATGGGTGCCACCCCCTGAGGCCAGGGGACGAGCGACGGGTTAGGTTGGGTTTGGTTTTGAATTGGTCCAGTAAGGGGAACGTGCACGTGGTACGAGAGATCGGTACGGTGGGAGGGAGATCTTCCTTCCCCTCCGCGGGCCTGCGCCGTTTTCCATTCCTGACGCATTCATCCAGGGCTGGTCTGTGTGCGGACAGGCGTGAGCCAAGCACACTTGTCCCCGTGTCCACACACACCGCCTGTCTCTGGACCAGCGGTGGGTCCCTCCCTACGCTTCTCCAGGGGACAGGGTTGTCAGCATTCCGTCTGTTTTTTCTCGTGGTGTCTGAATATTCGAGCGGATATGGGATCGTGTTGAACCAGCCTCCTGCCGGTGGGCGCTTAGGTTGTCTCGCGTCCTTTGACGCCGTAAGCCACGTTCCGCTGCCTGGTCTTACGGGTGGGTTTATCATCTCAAGAACAAATTCCCAGAAGTGGGGGTTTGGGGTCAAACGGTCGCCACGTAAGATTTTGGCGTATTTTGCTAAAGTGCCCTCCAGAGATCGTAACCGTGCCCCTTTACGCTCCCTGGAGCTCCACAGGGGAGCCCACGTTCCTTCACCCTCTTCTGCCTTCCGGTCTTTGCTGGTCTCGCTGGTGAAGACGGTGTGTTAGGGTAACTCACTGTCGCGTCTGCTCAGGGTGGCGAGACTGCACGCGTTCTCACGGGAAACGGCGAGCATACTGCGGGGCAGAGAGCGGCTAGGCTCTGGGTTTGGTGGGGCTGGCTCCAGCCTGGAACGCTCTGGCAGGGATCGGGTCCTGCGGGAAAAGCTAGTTTGTCTCCGAGAGAGCAGAGTCTTCCAAGGACTCCCACCACCGGCCCCAAGGACGTCTTAAATCACTGATTTTCCGACCTGGCCTGGGACCTCCGTCCCGGGGGCTGCGGGGGGTGGACAGGGCCAGACTCTGGGTCCCCTGTCCCCAGCCTTGGCCCCAGCATCTCCCTGCTTTTATCTGCCTGACATATTAGGCTCCCAGGTATAGTTTCATCTGAACAAAGGGTTCCGGGGCCAAACGAAGATGGAAAAGCACTGCCCTAAATCGTGTCTCCTCTCTCGAGGGATAGATCGCTTTCTGCTTCCGGAGCCCGTCCGTGTCTGCTGTTCCCAGAGCAGGCCTGAGGCTGTGGTGAGGCAGGGCATGAGTGTTCTCGGGCCAGGAGGAGGGTGGTAGTGACTGTTGGGTGCCCGGGCTGGGGCAGACGCACGGACACGCATCGTATGCACCGCGGACAATGCGCTGTGGGCTGTCTGTTCACGGTGCTCCTGGAGAGCCACAGGCCGGGACCGTGGCTGTTTCCCAGCCAGTCCCTCCACCCTGTGCTCTCCCACCTCGGGGCCCTCGTCCTGACTCTTCCTTCTACCGTCCTCCTGCCCCTCGTCCTCAAGGACCAGCCGCCATGCTGTCCTCCCAACGCCCTGAGCTCCGGGCGTCCTTCACGGCTCTTTCCCGTGAGCGCCTCCCTGGGGACAAAGGGACGATGAACAAGGGAGCTGAGGGAGGGCGTGAAAAGGTCAGAAGCTTCCGTGGGGCGTCCGTTTCCCACGTGTCGTGGGCTCCACCCCAAGGTGACTCTGTTTCCCCTGCTGAGGGGCCAGCAGCGTCTGGCTGGGGCTCATCTGCGGGTCCCCGGCACCTCCTGGGGTCTGGCAGGTAGAAAGGCCGCAGTAAATCCTCGCAGAACGCGGGCAGGGCATCTCGTGTTCGGGTGGGCGGCTTTGGGAAGCTTCGTGGAGGAAGTGGCATTTGAGACAGACTTTGAGGGACAGGAAGTGAATGATTTTGACGGGTTGGGGTGGGGCCGGGAGGGAGGCTGTTCCAGGCCAGGGAACCTGGGAGCAGCTCCCGAGGGCGGTCAGGGATGCAGGAGGCCTGCTTCTGGGGCGGACACTCTGCAGCCCACGGGGCAGGAGCACAGAAGGCGAGGGGGGCCCTGGGACGGGGCTGGGATACGTGGGCTGAGGCCCTGCCCTGGGGGCCCTGACCTGGAGGCCCCGGGGGTACCCCCATCAAAAGCAGGCTCGAGTCAGATGGCCACGGGGTGCCGGCCGGAGAGGTCTGGGTGGAGAAGGGCCCCACTGGGCAGTGCTGTGTGCAGGCAGGGGCAGGCCCGGGGCGGGGAGGGCCGAAGGGGCAGCGGACGGAAGGGAGGGAGACTTCCCCGGGCTTGGCGGTCAGGGCCGCGGCCCAGAGTTCCATGTCGGGGGGGGGGGGGGGGTGTTGGCCGAGATACTGCAGTCGGGAAGGGTGCTTCTGGGGAGGGGCACGGGCTGGGTTTCCGGTGCAGAACAGCGTCCTGCTCAGCCAGCCAGGTGTGCGGGATGGGTCGGTCGGGGAGGCCCCGGGTGAGGCAGCCTGGGGTGGCGGTGGCCGGGGAGAGCGGGGAGTCTGCTGTGAGCAGCGGGTCTGTTGGTTTCCTTTGCTGTCGCATCGAGCTGACGCTTCTTGTTCTTCAATTATAAAAGTCGTCTGTGTCCCTAAGAAACTCGAGCTGGAAAGAGAGGTGGGAAGTGGGGTCCCCTCACCCCGCGCCCGCTCGCACTCTCCACGTGAGGCAAGAGGCATGCCGAAGGGAAATGAGACGGGCACGGAGGGGGACGGAGAGGGGCACAGGGAGAGCAGGGGCGAGGGCCGGGGCGTCCTGAGGTCTCCGTCAGGGACACGGGTGGGTCGGCCTGCCCGGAGACTTGGGGCCGTCAGGGGGCCGGACGGGTAGGGTGGGTCTGTAGACCCCTGTGTGTGTGGAGAGGTGTGTAAGTGGGGCTCGGGGGGGTGGGAGAGCTCCCTGACGGGGGGATGCGGCCGGCAGGGCGGACACCCCCCGACGCCCCTGACCCCTCCCCTCCTCCCTCAGACCCCCCACCTGGTGAACCTGAACGAAGACCCCCTCATGTCGGAATGTCTGCTCTACCACATCAAAGATGGCATCACCAGGTAGCGTGTACCCCCGTCTGTGGGGCAACCTCTCCCCGGGGGGTGTGGCTGCAGACAAACGGCCGCGCCAGTGACCCCCTTTTCCGGTGACCTTCCTGGAGACCCCCCTGCCCGCACGGCCCAGTTCGCCCTCTGGCTTCCTGAGAAGTTGTGAACCTGGCCGCGCATCAGCCGTCCCCTCCACTCACCACTTTGGGGTGGGTGAGACGCCTCTGGGGACCAGCCTGGCTTGTAGGGATAGCTCCCCGAATTACCGGGGCAGAGGAGCGGCGGGAAACTCAGACTCCCACGTCCGTAGCCCTTGGCATCCTTCGGTGCAGTGAGGCCCCCCCTTCACGGTGGGGAGCAGTGCTTGCAGGGCGGTGGCTTTGCCAGCTAACGCCAGCGATACCCTGGGGCTCGGGGCGTCCAAGGTCGCCTCCCGGAGCCGAAGGGGTGAGGGTGCCCCTTCTCCCACCACGAGCACGTGTAGCTGTGCTGGGTGACGATCCGGGGCTAGGAGGGAGCCCTCGGGCTGGGGGAGCCCGCCCGCTGCAGGCTCCCTTTCCCCACGTTGTGTAACACGGGGAGTCAGACGCGGGCTCCCGAGTCAGGCAGGTCTGGGCTCGGATCCCAGCCTCACTAGCGCGGGGCTGTGTGACCTTGGGCCGGTTACTCTTCTGAGCCTCCGCTCCCTGATCCGTGAGGTGGGAATAACCGGCTTACGGCGTTGGGTGAACTTGCGCTGGGAAGGGGCTTGGCCAGTGTCTGGCCCGTGCTCAGAAAAGGTCGGCCATTGCTTCCGAACCCAGGGTCGGCCAGGTAGACGTGGACATCAAGCTGACCGGGCAGTTCATTCGGGAGCAGCACTGTGTGTTCCGGAGCATCCCGCAGCCGGATGGAGAAGGTAACGTTTGAGGGGTGAGTGGCGTGGCCACTGAACGCAGTCCCGTCCCACGCTGGATGCAGAAGCCGGCGGGGGTCTGCAGCCTGGGAGCGCAGCCGTGTCCCTGGCCTCAGCAGGGCTTCGCGCTCAGGTGAAGCTCTAGCTGTCTGCGCCTGCCCTGGGAACGCGGTCCGCCACGGTGGGCAGGGGGGGCGGTGTCCCCGAGGCCGACCCACAGCACCGGGGCATGCGTGCGGGGGGCGGGTTGGTGAGGAGGAGGTCCTACCCTCTGCCTAGATTTTTAGCCTCAAATAGCGCCCTGGTCATTTCCCGTGAAAAGCTGGGTTTGTTTTGGTGGGAATCGGAGTTTATCTCTGCAAAACCCGCTTGTATCCAGACCACAGAGGCTTCCGGCCCCCATATCCCTCTGGTTCCGAGACTCTCGGGGATTTTTAGCCCTAATTTGGCCAAAGTAGCGAAAGCATTTAGGAATCACGAGACCTAACGGCGAAGGTGGTAGTCTCTGTGATACAGCGACAAAACGATACTTGTGCAGTTCGGGGTCGTTTTTGGTTTTTTTTAACGTAATATTTTTTTTGAGAGAGAGTGAGTGTTGTGTACGCACATGCGTGCAAGTGCGGGGGGAGGGGCAGAGGGAGGGGGCCTCGAGCAGACTCTGCCAAGCGCGGAGCCCGACGTGGGGCTCGATCGCACGACCCTGAGATACGACCTCAGCTGAGATTGAGAGTCGGAGGCTTAACCGACTGTGCCGTCCAGGCGCCCCCAGGCTGTGTGTTGAGGTCACCGTTTTGTTCCAGTTCAGTCACTGGTTTTTTGTTTGTTTTTTTTTAAAGATTTTATGTATTTATTTGACAGAGAGAGACACAACTAGAGAGGGAACACAAGCAGGGGGAGTGGGAGAGGGAGAAGCAGGCTTCCCGCGGAGCAGGGAGCCCGATGCGGGGCTCGATCCCAGGACCCCGGGATCATGACCTGAGCGGAAGGCAGACGCTTAACGACTGAGCCACCCAGGCGCCTCTCAGTCACTGTTTTAAGAAATGGAACAATTTGGGTTTACTCAGGCCCCAGTGGAGTCGAGCCCTGGGAAGCGCGCAGGGCGGGAAGGCAGGGCGCTGTCCATGGGCGTGCTCCCTCGGCTGAGCCTACGCACGGGCCTCAGAGGCGGAAGGGGGGGACGGGGAGATGGGGCACTGGTGGTCAGCACGTTTGTAAGATCGGGGAAGGCCCCGTCGTGTGGCTTGCCGCTGAGGTGGACGCACGCCTGGCGCACTTTGGTGGGGTTCGGGTCGGTGGCTGAACGCAGCGGGCTGCCAGCTCGGGTCAGGTCAGCCCTGGGGGCTTCTGCCGAGTTCCTGTTCTGCGGTCACCTCAAGCCACGTGCCAGGGGACAGCCAAAACCACACAGGGCCTGCAGAGCGAGCCTCCCCCCCGGAGCGCAGAGCGTGTCTGGGGAGACAGGCAGGCCTGAACGGTTCCTCGGCCGTGAAGGCAGCCGCGGATTCTGGGCCCCAGAGGGAGGGGGCAGAAAGGGTTTGGTCGCATGCAGCAGATTGGAGATGGGAGGCCCGCAGAGCGGACTGGGCAGCACAGCAGGGCTGTGGACGGCGAAGAATAGCGACCCTCCGGCTCATGCTGCCGCCTGTTCTCACGCAGCCCCCAGGGGAGGGAACCGAGGCTCGGGGGCTTGGGGCATTCGCCCGAGAGCATGCAGCCCGACGCCGGCAGGTGTGGGTCCAGGTGTGGGTCCGCACGCCCTGTGGCCGGCTCGGGGGCTGCTCTCAGCTCTGCCTCAGTACAGAGGGCTGTGGGCTTGTGGACGGACAGGGACAAGGCCACCCTGGCCGGGCGGGAGCAAAGCCCTCTCCCCGCCAGGCCCTGCTTCCCTCCCTCAGGCCCGTCCCTGCGCTGCCGCTCGATTATCTACTGGTTGACTTGTCTGGTCTGACCAGCTAAGTCAGCTCTGTGAGAGCCGGGACTTGGGGCTTTATTTCCAGGGTATTTCCAGGACCTACGATAGCGCCTGGCACGTGGTAGGGGGGCAGAGTACTTGCGGAGTGAGTGAATGAATTTGGGGTCGTGGTGGGACGGGGGGGGGAGACCGGTACCCCACGGCCACCCCCGCCCTCCCCTCTGCCATCGCCTTCCTCCTGCCCGGCCCTCGAGGTGACCCGGTGATGGATGCGAACCTGCCTTCGAGCTTGCGCCCCGAGGTCCCCCCCCCCCCCCCCCCTCTCCCCCCCCCCCCCCCCCCTGAAGCTGCGTTCTGTGCTTTTCTCTCCCGCGGCCTCACGTCACGTCCATCCTGCTTGGTCTGTTACTTGCCGTGGCCACGGGAACTCGGTTCACCTAGTGCTTTCTTTGAGCCTTTCAAGTGTTCTGTAAGGAAGGACTTCCTCATGGCGGCTTATAGAAGCCACGGAGGTCAGACAGCTTGCCCAGCAGCCCCCTGCTCAGGAGCTGCCCAGGGTCCGTGACAGTGGGGCGCCGCTCCTGGAGGGCGGGGAGCTGCCCCGTGCCCCGTGTCCAGCGAGCAGCAGGCTCCGGGGGGTTTAGGGACTGAGGAGCACCTCGGTAGACGTCTGAGTCGGCTTGGCTCTGTCTTGTCTGTGGCTTGAGAAGGGCAGGCAGGGGGACAGTCTGACCGCAGTGGGCTGGGGCTGCAGCAGGAGCCCGGGCTGGGCCAGCGCTCGCGGGAAAGGAAGGAGTGTGCGTCTGGGGGGGCAGAAGTCGCAGCCTGCCGGACACGGGAGACCCAGCCCTCGGAGAGAGACGGCTTTGCTGAGCCCCTGCTGGGGAGGATGGGGGGGGCAGCAGGGAGCCCCTGCAGAGGCTTCTGGAATTGTAGCTGGGGCTCTAACCTTCCTTCTGCTCTTCCTTTCCTGTGCTGCCACCAGAGGGGCCGTGGCACCCCTGACAGGTACTGGGGGTGGGCCTGGGGGTGCATGCATGTGTCTTGGGGGTACTGCAAGATGGGCGTCTGTGACCATCACTCCCTCCCCCAGGGTCTAAGGGCCCCCTTTCCTCTCTCCCTCTGGCAGTGGTGGTCACCTTGGAGCCTTGTAAAGGAGCCGAGACCTACGTCAACGGGAGACTGGTGACCGAGCCCCTGGTGCTGAAGTCAGGTAGGGGAGGGGGATGCCAGAGCCAGTGTGGGGATGTGACGGAGGAAGGGGCCAGGAAGGGGAGATGAGGGACTCGGCTCTTGAGGTCTCTTGTGGGCCTGGGGAAGCAGGAAGAGGGTGCCAGGCTCCCCCGAGTCCCTTTGGCCATCAGGGACGAGGATCAGCAGGGGACTGACTGCCCTGACTTGGGCTGGTGGGAGAGATGGTGTCGGGGCTCCTGGGCTCGTGGGCAGGGCCCTGGACCTGTGGGCATGGGGATGGGCTCGCTGCTGTGGGGGAGCGCGCCCACCTTTCTCTGCTCCCCCCTGCAGGGAATAGGATCGTGATGGGCAAGAACCACGTTTTCCGCTTCAATCACCCGGAGCAGGCACGGCTGGAGCGGGAGCGAGGGGTGCCCCCGCCCCCCGGGCCGCCCTCCGAGCCCGTCGACTGGAACTTCGCCCAGAAGGAACTGTTGGAACAGCAGGGCATTGACATCAAGCTGGAGATGGAGAAGAGGTACGGGGAGAGGGTGCTCCCTGGACCGTCCCCCCAGCCCGAGTTGTCGGCCACCCCACTGAGGTGGCTCCAGAGCCCCCAGCAGCTCCTCTGCCCTCCCTCCCCAACCCCAGGCTGCAGGACCTGGAGAATCAGTACCGGAAGGAGAAGGAGGAGGCTGATCTTCTGCTTGAGCAGCAGCGACTGGTGAGGGCTGGGCAGGGGAGTGGGGGTGGGGGGCGCACGCGCAGAGGGACCGGAGGGGGGCGCAGGAGGGGCAGGGGGTGCATATGCAGAAGGACCAGAGGGGGGCGGGGGGGGGGCATAGGGCTTACGCACCGGGGGGCCGGGATGGGGGGGGAGCAGGTGGGGCAGGGGGCACATGCTCAGAAGGACCAGAGGGGGCACAGGAGGGGCGGAGAGTGCAGGAGGGCCAGGGGCACTCGTGCAGATGCAGAGGGACTGCATTGGGGGGCAGGGCATGGGGGGACACACACACAGAGGGACTGGATGGGCAGTGGGGGGTTGTGCAGAGGGCGTGCAGAGTGGCGTGATGAGGGCGCGGGGGCTGCACAGAGAGGCGCCGGGCCTGGAGAGGCGGGAGATAGGCTGGCGGTGCTTCAGCTCGACTGTGCTTTTGGTTCATGCTGAGCCAGAGTGGGGAGTGGGCATGGGGTCAAGGGGTGGCCGTGGCGTTTAGGAGGGGACAGGACAGTGACTCGGGGAGGCAGACTGGGTACAGGGAGTACTGCCCGCCCCACTCGAGTAGGGCTTCCTGGACTCGACCTTTCTGGTTTTTACGGTATCCGAGTATGGCCTGTGCTGTCATTGACTTAAGATTGTCGTGTAAGCGGAGTGGTCTTTGGTGTGTAGTCTGGTCCTGAGCGCTGATCTCTGCAGGCCACGCGGACTCCATGTAGCCCCCGCTCCTGCTTGAGGGTCGCGTCTGCCAGCCGCTGTCCACGCGCCTGGCGTCCTTAAATCCTCCGCGAGTGTCTGCAAGGGAGGCTTGTTCCTTCCCTCGCGCCGCGGGGCGGGGGTCGGGCGCTTGGCGCCGCGGGGCGGGGGTCGGGCGCGTGGTGCCGCCGGGCGCGTCTCCGGTGCTCTGTCTCCGCAGCTCCGCGCGGTCCTGACCCCCCGCCCCTTCTCTCTGTGGCCCCAGTACGCGGACTCGGACAGCGGGGATGACTCGGACAAGCGCTCCTGTGAGGAGAGCTGGCGGCTCATCTCCTCGTTGCGAGAGCAGCTGCCCCCGACCACCGTGCAGACCATCGTCAAGCGCTGTGGCCTGCCCAGCAGTGGCAAGCGCAGGGCCCCTCGGAGGGTCTATCAGATCCCCCAGCGGCGGCGGCTGCAGGGCAAGGACCCGCGCTGGGCCACCATGGCCGACCTGAAGATGCAGGCGGTGAAGGAGATCTGCTACGAGGTGGCCCTGGCCGACTTCCGCCACGGGCGGGCAGAGATCGAGGCCCTGGCCGCGCTCAAGATGCGGGAGCTGTGTCGCACCTACGGCAAGCCCGAGGGCCCCGGGGACGCCTGGAGGGCCGTGGCCCGGGATGTCTGGGACACGGTGGGCGAGGAGGAAGGCGGCGGAAGTGGAGGTGGCGGCGGCGAGGAGGGGGCCCGCGGGGCGGAGGTGGAGGACCTGCGGGCGCACATCGACAAGCTGACGGGGATCCTGCAGGAGGTGAAGCTCCAGAACAGCTGCAAGGACCGCGAGCTGCAGGCCCTGAGGGACCGCATGCTGCGTATGGAGAGGGTCATCCCGCTGACCCAGGTGGGGAGGGCCCCGGGCCGCGCGTGCTCCTCCACTCCCTGCTTCCGCTCCTCCCCTGGGCTGGCGGGGCTCCCCCCACCGCCAAGCAGGCCTCCCCCGCTCCCTGTAAAGACGCCGCTTTGCTCAGTGTAGGCTGGGAGTCCCGGCCTCGCCATCCCCAGGGCGTGGACCGCACATGCAGATCTCTGAGCTGCACCCCACACCTGCTCGGTCCGAGTCTGGGGAGGAATCTGCATTTGCATCCGGTTCCCAGGGGTCGCAGAAGTACAGCAGAGCTTGAGAAGCCCCGTAGGAAGCGCACAGTTCTTAACTTGCCGCTGGACGCAGGTTCACGTGCACGTGCGTCCCGGGGGACCGCCCCCCCACCCCCACGGGAACCGCCGTGCTGGGCGCTCCTCCCGCACCCGCTCGTTTAACCCGACAACAGCCCTTGAGGGGCGTGTGATCGCTCAACCCTGGCTTGCACGGATTCACTGAACAGGCAGACATCTGAGCGCGTGCTGTGCGCCAGGTGGGGCGCTGGCCGCTGGGGTTACTTACAGCAGACGCTTTGTGCCGTGTTCCCGCTTGCCTTCCCTGACGCATGGCAGCAGCCACGGCTGGGGTCATTGACGGCTTACCTTCTCCTGCCCGGCTTCCTTGCTGGTCCAGGATCTCGCTGGGCACCTGCTGCCTCGAGCCTTTGCGCCTAGAGTGCCTTCCCCCCACTTCGGTGTTTACTGCCGTGACAGCCTCCCTGGACCCTGGTGGCGGCCACCTTCACCCGGCCTCCCTCCCCTTCCCTGCTCTTCACCTGAATGTACACTTTTTTTTCTTTAAGATCATTTGTCTATTTGAGAGAGAGAGCACGAGTGGGGGGAGTGGGAGAGGGAGAAGCAGACCCCGCCCCCAGCAGGGAGCCCCATGCAGGACTCGATCCCAGGACCCTGAGATCATGACCTGAATCAAAGGCAGCCGCTTAACTGACTGAGCCACCCAGGTGCCCCCAAATGTGCACGTTTCTATAAAGCACATCATATCCTATGTTACAGACGTTTCTGTTAATGTAAATAATATATATTAAATGATACAGGTATGCATTTCTACTTAACTTTTCATGGAAGGACAGGATACGTACCCTACCGTGTATTTTTCTCATTCACTGATCAGCTGTGTCTCTCCCCTTAAACGATTGCAGGTGTTTCTCTTACCTTCTGACTACTCCATCCCCCGGGCACGTTATTTAGTCAGCAGGATTATGGGGTCCCTGCTCCCGCCCGGACCCTGAGCTACACGCTTTGCGGGGTTAACGGTTAATTCTTCCACCAGCCCTGTGCACTAAGTACTGTGGCCATGCACACGAGGATCTGGGCACCGGGAGGTTACTGGCCAGGGCGCAGACCACAGCGACAGGAAGTGGCAGGCCAGGATCAGCTCAGACCACTGTCCCAGGCCCCTTGTCTCCAAGCCCCTCTGCGACCCCCTGCCCTCGGCTGCTCAGCGCTCGGCTCTCCTCACGGCCCTTCTCTGTCGCCCTCTTCCCCCGCCCCCCCCTAGGATCACGAGGATGAGAACGAAGAGGCCGGGGAGGCCGCCTGGGCCGCGCCCCCGGGGTCGGAGGCCGCGGAGGAGGAAGCCCCCGGCGAGCGCGCGCCCCCGGCCCCAGCGCGGCCCCCGTCGCCGCCCCTGTCCAGCTGGGAGCGGGTGTCCCGGCTCATGGAGGAGGACCCCGCCTTCCGCCGGGGTCGCCTGCGCTGGCTCAAGCAGGAGCAGTTGCGGCTGCAGGGACTGCAGGGCGCGGGGGGCCGGGGCGGGGGGCTGCGCCGGCCCCCCGCCCGCTTCGTGCCCCCTCACGACTGCAAGCTGCGCTTCCCCTTCAAGAGCAACCCCCAGCACCGGGAGTCGTGGCCGGGGGCGGCGGCCGGGGAGGCCCCCACGGCGCCCCAACCCCCCGAGGAGGTCGCGCCCCCTCCGGCCGCCCCCGCGCGCCGGCCCCCGAGTCCCCGGAGGTCCCACCGGCCCCGCAGGAACTCCCTGGACGGAGGCGGCCGGTCCCGGGGAGGCGGGTCCGCTCAGCCCGAACCCCAGCACTTCCAGCCCAAAAAGCACAACTATTACCCCCAGCAGCCCCAACCGTACCCGGCGCAGCGGCCCCCGGGGCCCCGCTACCCGCCCTACACCACTCCCCCGCGTATGAGGCGCCAGCGCTCGGCCCCCGACCTCAAGGAGAGCGGGGCGGCCGTGTGAGCCCGGCCCGGGGGCGGGGGGCCGCAAGGGGGCCGCAGGGGGGAGCCGAGCCGGGAGCGGAGCAGCCCCCGGAGCCGCTGCTGCCCCAGGAGCCCGGGGCAGGGAGGCGACAGGTGGGCGAGAAGGTCCGAGTAGGTGCTGGACGGCGTGGGAGAGGCTGGGCCGGAGGCTGGAGGAAGGAAGCGCGCACGGAGCTGCCCGGAGCAAACCAAAGTGAAGGAAGAGGATGGGAGCTGCCTCGGGGCGCCCCTCGCGGGGGGGGCGGTCCCACAAATGCTGCTAGGGGTGGGGTGGGGGGCTGGGGTGCTGCGTAGCCAGTGTGTGACTTTCTTTTCAAGTGGGGCAAAGGGGAGAGGACCTGGGGTGAGGCGAGTTCTCTTCCGGGCCCCTGTCTGTCTGTCTGTCCGTATGTGGTGGGCTTCTGTTTCCAGGGAGGTGGGGCGTGGCGGGATCGCAAGTCATTCCCCTCCCCTTCCAGGCTTCCTGCTATATTTGGGGGACCTGTCTGGATTCTGGTTTTGCTGGGGTCTCATGAGGATGTGGGGCCCTTTAATAAAGGATAGCAAACACAGGGAGCTTGTTGCTGATGGTGGTTTGGTTTGGGTTTTAACTGAGGTGTAGATTATCAAAGTAAAATGCACAGATCCTATGCGTGCGGCTCAGTGAATTTTTATACAGGTGTGCACCCTCGAAATCAGATCAAGATGTGAGACCGCTTCCGTCTTGGTTTCTTGAACATTCCACATGGTGACTCCCACTTCAGAGTGCCTGAGTTCTTTATTTCCCTTTGTTTTAGCTTACCCAGCGCTCCACCTCTGCCCCCAGCTCCGCCCTTGGTCCTGCACAAAGGGGAGAGGGAGGGATGGGGGGGGGAGCGGGAGACCCACCCGTCCGTGCCCAACCTGTTGTTCCTAACGGCACATGGAGGATTTGGGGGGCAAGGTGGGGTTCAGCTCCACCCAATCACCTCACTGTCAGGAAGGTCTCCCAAGTAGCCGGAATTCTGTTGGCTATTGAACAGTGAACGCGTTGGTCAAGCTTCCTGCACCTGTCTGATTATTTTTGTCCTGTTCGTGTCCCCTGCTTTTCGGCAGGGTGTGTTCAGCATTCCAAGCAGTATTTTGTTTTAAGACTGTCCAGGAAGGATGCTCCCGGCTTGCTTTAATGTTCTTTTTTTTTTTTTTTTAAAGATTTTATTTATTTATTTGAGAGAGAGAATGAGAGAGAGAGAGCATGAGAGTGGGGAGGGTCAGAGGGAGAAGCAGACTCCCTGCCGAGCAGGGAGCCCAATGCGGGACTCCATCCCGGGACTCCAGGATCATGACCTGAGCCGAAGGCAGACGCTTAACGACTGAGCCACCCAGGCGCCCTTGCTTTAATGTTCTGACTTGGAGGGACGAGCCTACAGCCATGCCCTATGGGAAGGTTTTGGAGGTGACATTGTACCCCTACCCTGCCCGCACCTTGCCGCACTCCGGAATCCCCCTGTGTTCATCCTGTTCTCAGGAAAACAGTTCCACCCATTTGAAAAAGTGAGCTGCTTGCCCACAGCTTCCTGATGTCAGTCTTGAGGCACTAGCAGCCAAAACCATGGACGTTATCCCAGCTGCAGCCAAACCACCACTCCGGGCGAGGGTATGATATGTTTACTCTTGGTTTCCACACCCTGATGCTGGTTACCTTTCTTTTGGCAGCTGCGACTGCCAGGTCTTCAGGGACCCGTTGGCAGTGACCGAAGCTCTGGAATGTAATGGATAGTTTGGCGACACTGTTTACTTGAGCAGTTTGTAATCTGGTCGAGGAGACTAAATGTGAGCAAGAAAATGATAGAACGCAGAGTTCCCTGCAGGTCAGCAAGCTGAGTGGTACGCACAAATACTGTGGTGCTTGAGATGCGAAAGCTCACTTTTTTTTTTTTAAGATTTATTTATTTATTTCAGGGGGAGAGAGCACAGGCGAGGGGAGGGGCAGAGGGAGAGAGAATCTCAAGCCGACTCTCTGCTGAGCGCTGAGATCATGATCTGAGCCGAAATCAAGAGTCGGACACAAAACCCACTGAACCACCCAGGCGCCCTGACAGCTCGTTATTTTATTTATTATTTAAAAAAATATTTTATTTATTTATTTTATTCCCGTACTGGTAGAGAAAGAGAGGGAGCATGAGCTGGGGGAGGGGCAGAGGGACAAGCAGGCTTCCTACTGAGCACAGAGCCCGAAGACTGGGGTCTCCATCCCAGGACCTGAGCCCAGAACCTGAGCCGAAAGCAGACGCTTAACCCACTGAGCCACTCAGGTGCCCTGAGCTCACTATTTTAAAATACAGTTGGGTTAGTTTCACCTGAAGACTGCCCTATATAAATGTGTAGTATCTACCAATTTTATCCACTTCGTCCTTCCAAATCAATCTTTTGAAATGTGATGAACTTTAGATTTTATTTAGAGAAGTGCCCACAGATCCTACCTGCTGCACGTGCCCGCATTCCGCATGCATGCCGTCCTTAAGATGACCCTGTAAAGTCGGTCTGTTTCGTGTCCATTTTTCAGATGGGAAGACTGAGGTCTGAATAGATTAATGGATTGCCCAGGGTCATACAGTTCTTAAGGGACAAAGTTAGGGCTCCAACCCTGGTGACCTGACTCACACCAGGATGTCACATGTCACTTTTCCTTCCAGAAGCCAGCACGTCCTCCCACCTTAGGTGTGCTCACGTATTTCCTGAGTCTGCCTCCTGCTTCTGGCCTCCACCAAAGCTGCCCCCTGAAGACACGGGAGCCGCTATCTGTGGGCCTCCCCCCGGAATCACAGGCCGAAGCCGCCCAGACAGTTGGCCATCTTTCTCGCCTGCTCAGTTTGGCCATTTCTTCGATTTCATCCTCGGTTTCCTTGGAAATTTCGTTTGCTTGTCTTCATGTCTCTCCTTGGAGGGGCTTCCTTCCTTTCGTTAGTTATTCATTGGGACTTTCTGTTTTTTTCACCTGGAGTTTGGGGATCTTGAATGCATTTGGGGATCCCAAAACTTTAAGAAAACCTTTTTCAAAGCTCTCTATACTTCCTAGCTTCTACTTTGGTTCCTTTGAAATCGTTCTTTACCCTTTTAAAGATTTAATGTCAGTGGCTCCGTGATGACATTTTGGTTAGGGGTGGACGTTGGGCGGCTTCTATTCGCCATTCCCCGGAGATCACCATCCCGGCTTGCACCATTGCGCCCCCTCATGTGGAGTCTGAGACCCTGGGGGGCACCGGGGTCCTGCTTCCCGTACTGGTAGAGTTTTAGGGGATGCTACCCAAGGCAGGCTGGCTTTAAGCATCCCACCTAACCTAACTTGGCTCGCAGTCTCTCCCTTATGGCCCGCATACTCTGTGCCGCTTCGTTAACATACCCGGCCACCCCTTAAGGGTTGCTCAGTGTTTGCCTCCCTCCAGGCCCAAGGCCAGCAGCTTCTGCCTCATTGTGCACGTTCTTGGAAGGCAGGAGGAGACTGGCATCTGGATAGGAAGCCTGGTCACGAGATGGGTGTTGTAGCAACAGCTTCTCTCACCCCGACCCAAGCCCACCCAAGCTGCCATTAACCCGCACTGTCCCTGCCTCATGAGCGAGCACGTGCACCTCGGCTCCCCCCACTGCCCCCGGAATCCCTGGAGGGGGAACATGTTTCCAGATACCTGGGAAGGTCATGCCCTGGGCTCCTGTGGCTGCGAGCTGGTGCCCCAGGCACATGGACTAGCCTGAAAAGTTCTCTTTTTAAAAGATTTTATTTATTCATTTGTCAGAGAGAGAGCGAGAGAGAGTACACAAGCGGGGGGGGGTGGGTGGCAGGGAGCCCGATGCGGGGCTCGATCCCGGGGATCCCGTGATCCCTGGGATCACGACCTGAGCCAAAGGCAGACGCTTAACCGACTGAGCCACCCAGGTGTCCCAAGCCTGGAAAGTTCTCAGGCTTAACCAGCAAAGCTTCCTTAGAAATGTCCATGAAAAGCGGTCTCCTTCTTGCAGCGCGTTCTCAGCTCCAGAGGAGAAGCAGCTCCCCTTTCTCCAAGGTCAGGGCTGGGTCCCCACCAGGGAGGGCACACACGCGTCACGCCTTAGCTGTGTCGAGCCTCCGCTGCTTCTCTGTACACGGGACTAACGCCCAACGACGCCCTTGGCAGGATTTAATGAGATAATACACGTAAAGGGCCTGGCACCTATGGGGAGCCCACGGTTGCTGCCTTCCCTTTTCCCTTGTTCCGAATTGGAAATGAAGCCTTGGGAGAGAAGGGGGTGCGCCGCACAACGAGGTCAGCTCCGGGGTGACTGATGGCAAAGCTCTTCTCCAGCTCAGCCCTCCGCAGAGCTTGGCACCTGCGCCCACCGAAACGGCTCGCTCTGGTCCTGCTGTTGTTCCGCTGCTGCCCGCCAGGGGGAGACAAGGCGCAGGCTCCCCAGCGGGCTGCAGTCGCTTGCGCGTTCACAGAGCCTCGAGAGCGCGCGGCGGAGGCGGGACCCCGCGGCCATGCGCGCCTGCGAGACTCCCAGGGGCGGGGCGGGGCGGGGCAGGGCGGGGCGCGCACGCGCAGAAGGCTGCGCTTCCCGCGTGGCCGGACCCAGCAGGGTTGAGGCTTGGGGCCTCGCGGGTCAGAGGCGCGGGGCTTGCGGGGGTCTCCTCTTCGTCCGGGACCGGTTTTCCGCTTGGATTTGCAGAAGGGACGACCTGACCCCCTTCAGAGTTAGCGGCTCAGCCCGCCCTAACCCTACAGCAGCATTCCCCCCCCCCCCCCCAACAGGCATCCTGGGGGAATAGCCCTCAGATAGGGAGGGAGTTGGGGGTGCCTAGGGCTGTTCTCATTCTGCAGTCAACAAAGATGGATGGTTCCTCACGCTCCCCCATACTGCCCAGTCCACGGGGTGGGGACCGTGGTCAGGATTCCCCGTGTCCAGGTCCTGATTTTGCACTTCCCCTGATCCCTTCACCTGGTAGCCAGAAAGCACCCAGAACCCTCGACAATTGCTAGGAGTCCTATTTGGAAGACCTCACAACCTCTCTGAATTCTCATGTTGGCGGTGGCTAGGAGGGTGGACACGGAATCCTGGCACCCCCCTGAGGACTGGGCTGGCCCTGGGCAGGCACCGTGAACGCCCTCAGTTCTTCCCCTGCTCTGCCTGGGAGAAACCCTCCCTGATTTCGGAGACCTCCCGCAGCGGAAGGTCAACAGGGATGAGTTTTCTATCTTCCAGCACTTGCCTTCTGCGCACCTGGGCAGCTCAGTCCGCTGAGCCTCCGACTCTCGGTTTCGGCTCAGGTCGTGATCTTGGGGTCGTGGGATGGAGCCCTGAGTGGGGCTCCATGCTCAGGGCGGAGTCCGCTTGTCTCTCTCCTTCTGCCTCTACCCCTGCTCACGCGCTCTCTCTCTAAAATAAAATAATAATAATAATAAAAAGAAACTCAAAATGTTTAGAACTCAGACATAGAGGCCTTGAGAGCAGCTCTAATTTGCAAGGACAGAAGGAACTTGAGAGAACTTTTAACCCATCACCTTACTGTATTTCTTTTAAAATATATTTAGGGAGGGCCTACTGCATAGGATGCATTTTGCTGCGTACTTTGGACGACACCGAGATGTTAAATATCTACATAAAATCCTACAGGGCCCGGCCCTGTCCTCGGTCTCCTGTCTTCCTTCCGGCCCTCGGTGCCTCCCACCAAATTGCTTACAGTTGATTGCAGACACCACACTGTTTCCTGCCTCTGTGTCTTCTCTCCTCCAGCCTCGCTGCCCCTTTGACTGGCTGCGTCCTACTTACCTCCAGTGAGTCTCAGCCTAGCTGCCGTGTGTCGGGGAACCTTGGCTCCCTCAGTCTGGGTCAGGGACCCTCTTCTTTCCAAGCTTCCCCAGGATACACCTCTGTGATGACACTTACCATGTGATAATGCACTTGTGAATTTTGGGGCTTGTCATCCCCACCCCCACCGTCTCTGGGCTGTTTGGGATTCCCGGCTGAGCTTCCTTCACCCTTTGAATTGGACCCAGATTCTCCTCTGGGTAGCAGGAGAGAGAAACCACCCTGAGGCCGCTATCAGGGTGGGTGTGATAAATACGGGAAGAGTAGTACAGATGGGAAACTGAGGCTGTTACTCGCGTAAATCACTCTTCCTGGCAGCCGGCCAGAGCTAGAGGCATCCCCAGCTGATGGAAGTAAACTGGGGAGGAGCCTGAGACCCAGCCAGCCTTCAGCCTCAGAGCCAAAGGCCTTGGGTGTCCTGGAGGAGCCCAAAGCCTTTGGAGGTGTCCCTAATGAGAACCCACTGGCCAAATGGGACCCCCCCCCAACCTGTCCCACCCCTTCCTCCGCCTGGAGGGGCTTCTGTCCTTCCCCAAGTGTCTCCTGGTCAAAATGTTGCTCTTCCTTAAGATATGACTCAAATGCGGACGCCCGGGTGGCCTAGCTGGTTAAACGTCTGACTCTTGATTTCGGCTCAGGTCATGATCTCAGGGTCGTGGGATCGAGCCCCACGTCGGGCTCTGCTCTGGGTGTGGAGTCGGCTTGGGATTCTCTCCCTCTCCCTCTGCCCCTCTTTCCCCCACCCCCAAAAAATTAAACTCACATCCTATTTCCTGAGTGAAACCTTCTTCATCTTCCCAACTGGATGTGAGGGGAGGCTTTCTCTTCTCTCCTCTGAAACCCACCCCCCAAAGATGTATATACCTTGTTAGGATACTTAATCTTCTTCTGTGTTATTATTGACTTATGTGCTTCTCTCGTTTCTCCTGCTAAATTACCCCATCCAATTTCCCCTTCCTTATTACCTAATTTATGGTGGATGCTCAAATGTTTGTTGACCGAAAGAACTGACTCCCTTTTATCAGTAAAACGCCCCTGGCCAGTGGCATGGACTCTGAGCCACCCATTAGCTGTGTGACTTTGGGCAAGTCACGTGACCTTTCTGTGCCTCGGTTTCCCCAGCAGTAAGTGGGAAGAAGAGTACGTGGCCTCTGGAGGCTGTGTTGAGTCAGGGAGCACTCAGCCCCGTGCCCCACACACCGTAAGGGCTAGCGACCAGCCCACGTCTCCTCCAGCGTGTGTCACGCCAGGAACATGACTTGAAATGCTGTCAGGTAATGAGACTTGCTCCCTCCCTCACTTAGCAGCTTCCTCCCCAGCCCCCAGATCTACTGGGACCGAACCACTGGTGACTTGTGAAATCCTCCCAGAGAGCTGTTATCGTCCCGGATATTTGCGTGAATTACTTGGTTTGGGTTGAGTTTGGAAAACTGAGATTCTGTATTGTGTTTTCTGCTTCATCTTAGAGATTTACTTATTATGTGGGTTTGTTTTTCCAAGAAGGGATGCCTTGAGATAGGTTTCTGAGAGGTCACGGAGGTTTTTATATTGCTGGGGTTAGAGGCAGATTGGCGATGTCCTAGAGTGTTGATGACGGCCAGGTCCCCGAGTCAGGTCAGCGTCTTATTATTATTATTTTTTTATTTTTTATTTTTAAAGATTTTATTTATTTATTTGAGAGAGAGAGAATGAGAGACAGAGAGCATGAGAGGGAGGAGAGTCAGAGGGAGAAGCAGACTCCCCGCCGAGCAGGGAGCCTGATGCGGGACTCGATCCCGGGACTCCAGGATCATGACCTGAGCCGAAGGCAGTCGCTTAACCAACTGAGCCACCCAGGCGCCCCTATTATTATTTTTTTAAAGATTTATTTATTTGAGAGGAGGGGGAGGGTCAGAGGGAGAGGGAGAGAGAATCCTCAAGCCGACTCCACGCTGAGCATGGAACCTGACATGGGGCTCGATCCCACGACCCCGTGATCACGACCTGAGCCGAAACCAAGTCAGGTGTTCAACCGATTGCGGTACCCAGGCGCCCCATGGTCATCATCTTAGGATCACAGTTCACAGCCTACCGGGACAGAGTCTTCTCCACCAGACGCTCAAACAAATGTAGATCCCTACAACATTCAGACTTGGAGGTAACAAATAAAAAAGTCTTGGGGCGCCGGGCTGGCTCAGTCAGAGGAGCGTGCAACTCTTGATCTCGGGGTCGTGAGTTCGAGCCCCACATTGGGTGTAGAGCTTACTTAAAAAGAAAAATCTTAAAAAAAAAAAAGGCACAGGTCTTAGAATTACGAAAACAACTCTTCCAACGTTAATGTCTTCGATACGTCTGGAAAGCGGAAACAAATAGAAACCCAGTTTCGCAGCACGAGATACAAAGTACAGATTTCCCTTACACTTTATGGCCGCGAGGATGTAAGTGTTCTTGGCCTTATTTCTGATCCTTCGCAAAAGCCCAGGCTCATGGGGAGAGCTTTCACCCTCCAAGCATCACCTCCTGCATCAAAGGTATTTGGTCTAGAGGAGTTTCCTTCCACAGGCTGACACGGATTTTCGTGAACGGTATTGAGGTGCTGAACGGGGTGGGTGGGTGGGGAGCAGGGAATTAAGGTCAACGTTGGAGGACGGTCGGGGCTGCCGGGGAAAGAGACTCGCTGGCCGGATCCTGTTTCGTGCCCTAACAGCGGCCGAGCCGAGTGCCCACCGACCTGCGGCCCCCACTCCCACCCTGCACCGCGGAGAACCGCTGTCCTAGAAGCTTTCCTGATCGAAGGTCCCAGGTTGGAGCCTCTCTTTACCCGGTGCGGGAGGGCGTGTGCGGGGGCCAGGGAGCCTCCCCCAGCCCTGCTTTCTTTCAAGGACGGGACAGACCACAGACACCTGTCTTGGGGTCTTGGGAGTCTTCCCAGGTGAGGGCCCGAGTTTGTGCTCCTGTCTCGCACGCTGGAGTCGGAGCGGGTAGGAGGAGGCTGCCTGGGGAGCATCGTCCTCCCCGATCCTCCCCTTGCTATGGCTCCTCTCCTTTTAAGGGCATTGCTTTTGTTTCTGTTCTGACAAACAAATAATAAGGTTTTCCGTGCGGAGGCCTGGAGAGTCCCAGGAGCTGGGAGGCGGGGGACCTGTCCCTGCTTTCCGTGCAGCCTAGTAAGGGGGACGGGGAGGAGAAGGAAAAGGGTGTGGCTGGGGAGACTGGTTGGTGCATCCCTGAGCCGGGCTCGTATTTCGCTTAAATGAACGTTGCTGTTTACCTCCATCAGCAGGAGCACCACCTACAGCTGAGGAGCGTGGAACAGGGACTGTGGGGGCTCCGCGCATCCGCCTGTGAACACAGCTGGAAGAGGTGCAGAGCGCAGACTTTCTTTGAGCGTCTGACATCTGACTAAATCATTGAGGCGCTGGGTTTGTGAAAGACCCAAGGAAGCAATCCCAGCATAGGGTATGGTCCCATTTACATGGGGTGTTCCAAACAGGCAGATTTCTGGACACAGAGCAGATGAGTGGTAGTCTGGGGCTGCGATGGGTGGGGATGGCGGGCAATGACTGCTAACGGGTACAAATGTTCTAAAATCAGATTATGGTGGTAAAACCATTGACTTGTAAATTTTTTAAAGATTTTGTTTATTTGAGAGAGAGAGAGAGCGTGCACGAGCAGGGGGAGCGGCAGTAGAGGGAGAAGCAGACCCGCCCTCCCCGCTGAGCAGGGAGCCCAACGCGGGGCTCAATCCCAGGACCCCGGGATCATGACCTGAGCCGAAGGCAGACGCTTCACTGACTGAGCCACCCAGGTGCCCCTGAATTGTACATTTTAAGGGGTGAAATTTATGGTATGTGGATTATATCTCAATAAAGTTATTAAAGAAAAGTCCCCCCCCCCCAAGAAAAGCAGAGTCCAGCACTGCTGCCGTCAGGGAGGAAACGCTCCCCCCGGGTTTGGGTTATCAGTGAAATAAGGTCGGCCGTGAGCTGATAGTCTCTGGATGGGGGTGATGAATACCGGGGGTCCCTTGTATTAGCCTCTCAACTCCGGTGTATGTTTGAAAATTCAAATAATAACAAGTTAAATGAATATTTAAAAACACCCAAACCACCTGAAAACGCTGTGAGAAATGAAAAGACAGAAAACGGGTGGTGGGAGAAGCTGGGTCATCCCTCGTGTTGGGGCAGGTGACAAAGGGTGCGAAGCTGGCCCGCCCACACAGAGAAGTCTGTGGCCCAGTGATATCCATGCCGATTTTCCTTTTCTTCATTCCGGTATTATTTTATTGTTTTATTGTTTAGATGGGCAGGAGAATGGAGAGGTGAGAATGATCTCTGCCCAATCAATAAAGAGATTAAATGAAGGGAAATAAAGAGACTAGAACAATTGTTCTGAAAATAACATGGTAAAAAAATCACTTTATATGAAAGGATATATATATATGCAGTGAAAAGTGGGTCTCCCCACTACAGTGGACCCCAAGTTTTATCCCCCAGAGACAGTCACCATCACCATCAACAATTCTAATAAATGCAGAATATATGTGTGTGCACGTGTGTGTACTCATATATACAAACTCATCTGTTTTCCTTACATATACACCCATATATTCCCATATACACACACCCGTATACCCGTACACACACATACCCATGTACACACACCCACCATATACACATACATATACCCATTTACACATAAAATACTTTTTTACGTACACAGACACACATGTATACACATATATATGTGTATATATGTATATAAAACACTCTTGCGTTTGCTTTCTTTTCCAATTTTTTTATTTTAAAGGGAATTTATTTATTTAGAAAGAGTGTGTAAGCAGTGGGGAGAGCAGAGGGAGGGGGAGAGAGAATCTTAAGCAGACTCTGCACCCAGCACAGGGTCGATTTGGGGTTCCACCTCATGACCCCGAGATCATGACCTGAGCTGAAATCAAGACTCGGTCGCTTAACCGACTGAGCCACCCAGGCACCCCTCTCTTTTTTTTTTTTTAAGAGATCTCCACACCCAACATGGGGCTCGAACCCATGACCCCGAGATCAAGAGTCGCACACTCTACTGACTGAGCCAGCCAGGCGCCCCTTAAAGGTAATGTAATGGTCAGTTTTCAAATACCACAAAAATACGCCCAACAATTAATAGACAACAAATATTTTGAAATAATTTTAAAAGAAAACATTTCAAGTAAACATTTAAAGATAAATCTTGGACCCCAAGCCTTAGAGTTCATGGATCATAAAATGAAGAAAGACAGCGTTGGGAACCGCCATGCCACCATAGGGGCCCGTCTGTCAACACAGGGTGTCCCCGGGGCTCCCGCAGACCAGACAGGCTGTCCTCGCCCCATTCCCGTGCGGCAAGCAAACTCCCAGCTCCGGGCGCCTCTCCCGCGAGCTCGGGGAAGTTAGGAAGAGAAAAGAGGTACTTTAGAGATGGACCCATAACTGTGAGGTTGATAAGGGTCATATTACGGGACAGTGGGAATGGGGAGGGTGGGAGAAGGAATCGCAAGTGGCCAATGCACGTGCACAAGGCTCCTGAGCCGGACGGCGGCCGGTGTCTGTCCCGAACGTGAGCCTGAGCTCCCCCCACGTTAGTGCAGGAGAGTGTCCAGGCCAGCGTAGGTACATTTAGGCAAACTCTGGTGGGGGTATCGGACCCGGAGAAGGAGGCGGGGGTTGGGGTCCTGGTCTGGGCTCGGACACTTACTGGAGGAGCCGAGAGCAGAGCGCCAGGCTTTGTGCCTCGTTTTATGCAGCGGCCGAATCTGACGCTTGGAGGAGCTGATTTGTAAGGTCTCTTGTGGCGTTCATATCTGGTAACTGTATACGAACCGGGGTTTTTTGCAGCTTTCCAAAGTTCGGTACATTTAATGGGCAAAGAGCTGACATTTATGGGTCACTGGGAGCCACGGGAATGGGGTACCTGGTGGAGGGAGTCCTGAGCAGGGAGAGGTGCGTGGAGGATCTGGCATCAGTCCACGGGGGACGGGACTTGTCCACGGGTCCATGAAAGACATCCTCTGGGGACGCCCCCAGCTACCTGGGGACATTTGCCTGGATTTGTGGGTCTATGATGGGAGGTGGGGGCAAGAGTCAGGGAGATACGTATTATGTCAACGTGCCCCAAACCTAACTCACCCATCAGCGATGCCACGTGGCCTTGTCATCCCCATGGCTCACACTTCAGTAGCACCTCTGACTACTGGCTGCTTTGAGTTGGTCACAGCGACAGCCAGCAAGCCCGGACGGCTTCTTCATTCAGCAGACACTCTCACGCTTCCCCCTACTCAGCCCACACTCGTTTCCCTCCTCTGACATTGTCTAGTTCGGATAACACTGGCTTGGCGCTTGATTGCACCGTTTGCTTGGCCCGTGTGTGCTTCTGAGTGTGCCTGGCCTGTCCCTCCCGCTGGGCAAGGACTGTTCTCATGCCTCTGGGCATCTCCCCCACCCCACCCCCACTCACTGCAGACACTCACTCACCCACTCGTGTGTGTCCGGACCGAGATGGGACGCTTCTGGGTGTGGGGACAGAGCAGTGAGAAAAAAGCAGGCAATCATCCCTACTTTATGAAGCCCACATCCTAGAGGAGGGAACAAAGTAGTCATTAAAGTAAGTAAACAAATATACTGTACCTTACATGATACCTGTTGAGAAAAAGGCAAAGCAGGAGAGGGGGGTATAAAGTGTGTGAATGGAGGGAGGGAGGATGCGGACGGACTGGGTAAGGCGCCCAGACTTTTGAGTAAAACACAAGGTGGTGAGAGAGTTAGTTAGTTAGGTTAAGACCCCTGGAGGAAGAGCGCTCCAGGAAGAGGGACTAGGCTGTGCAAAGGTCCTGAGGCAGGGGTGTGTCTGGTACCAGCCAGGAGCAGCCAAGCTGACCATGAGGCGGAAACCGAGTGAAAGGATGAACGGTTTAGTTGAAGGCGTCAGGAACGCCTCCCTGCAAGACAGGCTTACACAGGGTGGCCCTTAACCCACTCTGTCCCCTGGGGGCTCAGAGGCCTCACAACGCTCTTCCAGCACCTTTTCCAGTTGGAAACCTAGACTGGACCCGTCTCTGTTCTGGGCGACCCCAGCAGCAACAGACGAGGGGGCGCCTCTGTGCAAAGGGGAGGCAGAACTCCTGTCCCACCATCCGGGCTCTGAAAGGTACCATTTGATCTGAAATCTGATACTCAGTGAATGTTCTAATGGAGGGAGAAGGCAATGAACATTCCAGTTCATTCCAGCCAGATTTTGCTCAGGTTTTTTTTTTTTTTTCTGTTTGTTTGTTTGTGTTTCTTTTATTGTTTTTTCCTGTTCGGGTTCACAAACTTGCTTCCTGTAATTAAAAAAAAAAAATCGGGGACACCTGGGTGGCTCAGTCGGTTAAGCGTCTGCCTTCGGCTCAGGTCTAGATCCCAGGGTCCTGGGATCGAGTCCCGCATTGGGCTCCCTGCTCCACGGGGAGCCTGCTTCTCCCTCTGCCTTTGTCTCTCTCTCTGTCTCTCATGAATAAATAAATAAAATCTTTAAAAAAAAAAAATCGAGCTACCATGGGTGATTGTATTCGCTTAGGTTTTTCTCTTGGCATCCAGGTAGGCTCGCTGTCGTATTACTGTTTAATGCAATTTTCTGAAGTCCTGGCCAATGCACGAAGACTGGAAACAAAGATCCAGCAGTCCGACTTTCGGATATATGTCCGTAAGAAATGAAAACAGAATCTTGAAGGGATACCTGCACTCCCATGGTCATTGTGGTGTGATTCATGGCAGCCCAGATACGGAAACAACCTAAGTGCTCCTCCGTGCATGAATGGATAAGGAAGGTGTGGCTTAGGTATAGAAGGGGATATTCTTCAGCCATGAGAAAGAAGGAAATCCTGCCATTTGTGACCGCTTGCGTGGACCTGGAGGGCATTATGCCAAGGAAAATAAGTCAGACAGAGAAAGACAAATATTGTATGGTCTCCCTTATATGCGGAATCTGAGAATGCTGGGTGCCTGGCTGGCTCGGTCAGTAGAGTGCATGGGGTCCTGAGTTCGAGGCCTGTGTTGAGCATGGAGCCTGCTTTAAAAAAAAAAAAAAAGTAGAATTAAATTAGAATTAAAAAATAGAAATAAAAATGCGGAACTTCTAAAAACAGAGAGTAGAGTGGTGGTTACCAGGGGCCAGGGGTGGGGGAAATGGGGTCCAAGGGTATAAACTTCCAGTTATAAGGTGAATAACTTCTGGGAGCTAAGGTACAGCACGATGATTATAGTTAATAATGTGGGGTCCTCACCACAGGCTGGTGTCCTTATGAGCTCTCTTATGGGGGGACACGGAGAGAAGGTGATTGCTTCCCAGACAGGAAGAGGTCCTCACCAGGAACCGAATCTGCCGGCACCTTGATCTTGGACTTCCCGGCCCCCAGCCTGTGAGCAACAAACACGTATTGTTACGCCGCTCAGTCTGTGATAGGAGCCTGAGCTAAGACACACAGCGTTCTTGGGAACTGCGTGTTTAATAGTGGTCACCGTGAGGAGTGCTGCTGAGGTTGTAGCAATATGGGTGTTTGGTTGAGTCTATAGTGGTTGGGGGCGCCCAAGGCTCTTGATCTTGGGTCATGAGTTCGAGCCCCATGTTGGGCATAGAGATTACTTACAAATAAAAAAAATAAAATAAAACTTTAAAAAAATGATAAAAAAGCAAGATGTGGTGGCTGATTAGCTGAGAAGCTAAGACCCACCACTGAAGACAGTTAGACCTAACAGTTAGTTCTAACCTAGCTCTACTCTTAGTCAACCGATGTCTACGGCATTCTTGTTCTGGGCCAGGCACTGTCCTCGGCCCTAAATATATGGCGGGGAGGGGGAGGGGGGGAAGAGAAAAATCCTTGCTCTCAGTGAATGTTCTAATGGAGGGAGAAAGCAATGAACAAAGCAAAGCAGTAAAGTATGAGGTGTGTCAGATGGCGAGAAGTTTTATGGAGAAAAACAAAGCAGGGAAATAGAACAGGGGAGAGTACAACTTTTTAATTACAATGTTGTAAAAAGACTTACTATTATTATTTTTAAAGACTTTACTTGAGAGAGAGAGAGCATGAGCGGGGGGAGGGGCAGAGGGAGAGGCAGGCTCCCGGCTGAGCAGGGAGCCCGATGCCGGACTCGATCCCAGGACCCTGAAATCATGACCTGAGCCGAAGGCAGACGCTTCACCTACTGAGCCACCCAGGTGCCCCTGTGTCCATTTCTGATGGAGTAGCTGAAGTCTCCAACTATAAGAGTGGATTCATCTATATCTGTTGTTCTGAACCTTGATTTTATTTTTCATATAGTTTCATATTGCTGTATAAAAAGCTTCCTCATTCTTAGTCATGGCAGCAAGGTATCTCATCTTGTAGATGTATCATAATTTATTTAACCACTTTCCTATGGATACATTTGTTTTTATGAACAATGTTGCACTAAAAAACCTTGTACACTTACAATTTTACACACGATAAGGTCTCTGTAGGATACATTCTTAGAAGTGGAATTGTGCAGTCAAAAGGTAAATGCGTTTTTCCTTTGGAACAATTTGCTCTCCTCAGGATTTGTACCAATTTGCATTCCTCCAACAAGGAACAATTGCTCATGTTCCCCACCAACACATTTTTATCATAATTTTTTTTTATCTTTACCAGTGAGCTAGGTGAAAATGTCATGTGTGGCCAAAATAATTTACATCATACTCCATTTAGGATAATTCATATGGAGAACATTCAGGTAAACATAATGAATGCCAGAGCATTTTCCAAGGGAAGCTAGAGTTCATTTGATATTTTTGAACTCATAGTGGGGAAAAAAACTTATGAATATAATTGGGGTGCCTGGCTGGCTCAGTTGTGGAGTGTGCGACTCTAGGTCTCAGGGTTGTGAGTTTGAGCCCCACGTTGGGTGTAGAGATTACTTAAATATAATAAAATCTTGGGGCTCCTGGGTGGCTCAGTCGTTAAGCGTCTGCCTTTGGCTCAGGTCATGATCCCAGGGTCTTGGGATCGAGCCCCGCATCGGGCTCCCTGCTTGGCAGGGAGCCTGCTTCTCCCTCTCCCACTCCCCCTGCTTGTGTTCCCTCTCTTTCTCTGTCTCAAATAAATAAATAAAATCTTTAAAAATAAAATAAAATCTTTGAAAAAAAAAGAATACAAGACACGTGAGAGAACTTTTCAGGTGGCAATGTTGACTTGCTCGCCATCAGAGAATTCACGGGGGAGAAACGCCATTGGGATGCAATGAGTTTGGGAAAACCTTCTGGAGGAATTCGTACATGGCTGGACATCAGAGAATTCGACTGGGAGGAACCCACGTGAGTGCACTGAGTGTGGAAGTACTGTCAGCCGCATCTGCGAGTTCACCCTGGGAGAAACCCTATGAACGTAAAGAGTATGGGGTGGGGGGGTGTCTCACCATCCACAGGTGTCATGCTCGAAGGGAAGCCTTTGGGCTGTAACGACTGGGGGAAAGCCCTTCCTCAGAGCCCACATCTTTCTCCGCATCACTGAGCCTGCTCAGGAGAGAAACCCTGTCACTACCAAGACCTTTCATCAGAGCCCGAGTCTTACTCAACATCGAAGAATGCATTCTGCAGACAAGCCCATGGATGTCATAGGTGTTGGAAGACCTTCAATTACACGTCACACCTTATTCGGTCTCAGAGGATCCGTACGGGAGAGGATCTGCTTGAAACAATACGTGTGGGAATGTTCCCAGGCTTCAGTCAGGTTTTACAGCATTGAAGAAGAATCCCATGAATGTCCTGGAGGTGAAAATATCCTCAGCCAGACTTGCACCTGAGAATCTCCTTTGCGGAAAAAGGGAGGATAGAAACTCGAGCAATTCGAATGTATGGGTGTATTTATTTTGTGATGCAAAGCTGTTCACTGATCCTTGTGGGTGCCTCCTTGGTTAGTACATTTCTTTCTTTCTTTTTTTTTTGGTAATGTATTTTATTTTATTTATTTATGTATTTGTCAGAGAGTGAGAGAGAACAAGCAGGGGGCAAGAGCAGAGGGAGAGGGAGAAGCTGGTTTCTCACTGAGCAGGGAGCCCAGACGTGGGGCTTGATCCCAGGACCTGAGATCATGACCTGAGCCGAAGGCAGCCGCTTCACTGACTGAGCCCCCCGGGCGTCGCTGGTCTGTACATTTCTTATGTGAATCATGGTCTCTGGACCAGAGACGAGGCAAAGGGCCTTGCTGTTTGTTGTTGGCTGGTTTGGAGGAAGCCATCTACCCCCGTCTTAACTCTCAAAGTATCCCTTTTCCTGGAGGCAGACATTAGTCCTAAACACATAGGTGTCCTGTATTCTCCCAAACTCCTTATTGGCATGCCAGGAAGTCTCGGTAAATCCAACTGGTACCCCGTATAAGAAGAACCCCAGTTTTGTTTTTAAAGAACCGGGTTTATTTTTCTCACACGTGAAAGGACAGAAGTAGAACAATTCAGGGTTTTCCACGGTGCCCCCAGGGGAACCAGGCTGCTCCTGGCCCCCCACTCAGCCATCCCCAGGCTGCAGCCCCAGCCTTCGGGGACCAGGTGGAGGTCCTGTCGTCAAAACGGACATTCAGGCCCGGGACGGGGGAAGGTTGCTGCATCTGGCTCTTGGCGAGACTTCCCACCAGCTCCAGGCCCAGGCTTAGCCCCCTGGCCACAGCCGTGGGACCAGTGACGCCTCTGGGATTCCAAGAGGGCCGGTGATGTCCTGAGAGTTCCCCACACTGTTCTCGTTTCTGTCTGCACCGAGGACCAGGTTTCGCTTCCGTATTTGCCAACACAAGCGGCTTGTCTGGTTTGGGATGTTGGTTAAGACATTTTTATTTTATTCATTTATTCTTTTACAAAGATTTTTACTTATTTGTTTATTTGAGAGAGAGAGGGAACACAAGCAGGGGGAAGGGACAGAGGCCGAGGGAGAAGCAGGCTCCCCGCTGAGCAGGGAGCCCAACGTGGGGCTCCATCCCAGGGACCCTGAGATCATGACCTGAGCCGAGGGCAGACACTTCACCGACTGAGCCCCCCAGGCGTCCCTGGTTATGACATTTTTAATAACAAGCAGCACATTTACATACGGCTATCACGTACAGTGTACATGTTTTAACGTGTCCCTTGATACAGAAATAATTAGGAAAAGCCTAGATGGGGCGTTTGGTCTGTGTATTGAACATGATGGGTTCAGGGACATAAGGACCCACGGGGCTGACATAGGGCACCCCCTTACGCAAACCAGGTTGACAAATGCTCTGAGACTCAACTTTTTCCTTCCATCTCATCTTTCCCGGCCACATGTGGGCTTTGGTTCACAGGCTCATGGCGCCCCCTGACGCCCGCGGGGGACACTGTGTCTTCGTCCTGGTGCAGGGAGATCTCCTGCCCCAGCTGGAGTGCAGGGCTGTCTCTGAAGCCTGTGGTCCTCAACCCTGGAAAGCTCCTTTCAAGTGTCAGTGCTTAGCTCTCCCCCTCCCCCAATTTAAATTTAATTGATCTCTTACAAAAAAAGGGGGGCGCCTGGGTGGCTCAGTCGGTGAAGCGTCTGCCTTCGGCTCAGGTCATGATTCCAGAGTCCTGGGATCGAGCCCCGCGTCGGGCTTCCTGCTCAGCAGGGGTCTGCTTTCCCTCTCCCTCTGCCGCTCCCCCTGTTCATGCTCTCTCTCTCTTTAATAAATAAATAAAATCTTTTAAAAAGTACATTTAATTGACCTGGAGAGAGGCATGGTGTTATGGACTGAATTGTGTCTCACCCAGATTCACCTATTCAAGTCCTAACCTCCAGGGGGACTGTATTAGGCAATAGGGCCTTTAAGGAGGTTAATTAAGGTTAAGGGAGGTCATAAGGGTGGGGCCCTGATCTCATAGGACTAGTGTCCTTAGGAGAAGAGACACCAGGGATGAGCTTGCTTAGAGAAAAGGCCGCCCCACGCATTAGGTCTCTTAACAGAATTCCTGTAGGGGCGCCTGGGTGGCTCAGTGGGTTAAGCGTCTGCCTTCGGCTCAGGTCATGATCTCAGGGTCCTGGGATCGAGCCGCGCATCGGGCTCCCTGCTCCGCGGGAAGCCTGCTTCTCCCTCTCCCACTCCCCTTGCTTGTGTTCCTTCTCTCGCTGTGTCTCTCTCTGTCAAATAAATAAATAAAATCTTAAAAAAAAAAAAGAATTCCTGTAGTTATCTCAGTAGCTCCGCCTGCCCCTCGTTCTCTTTTATTTTCATTCTATTTACACAACGTCAGCACTCCAAATAAATATTTCTTATTTATATTCCCTTTGCTTTATTTACTTATTTATTTATAAATCCCAGTATAATTAACATACAATGTTGTCTTAGTTTCAGGTGTACAATGTAGTGATTTAACAATTCTGTACATTCCTCAGTGCTCATCAGGATATGTGGACTCTTCATCCCCCACCCACCTCCTTTCTGGAAGGTATCAGTGTGTTCTCTGTATTTAAGAGTCTTTTTTTAGGGGCGCCTGGGTGGCTCAGTCGTTAAGCGTCTGCCTTCAGCTCAGGTCATGATCCCAGGGTCCTGGGATCGAGCCCCGCGTCGGGCTCTCTGTTCGGCGGGGAGCCTGCTTCTCCCTCTCCCACTCTGCCTGCTTGTGTTCCCTCTCTCACTGTCTCTGTCTGTCAAATAAATAAATAAAATCTTTAAAAAAAAAAAAAAAAAAAAAGAGTCTTTTTTTAAAATTATTCTTATGTTAATCCCCATACATTACATCATTAGTTTTAGATGAAGTGTTCCATGATTCATTGTTTGTGCATAACACCCAGTGCTCCATGCAGAATGTGCCCTCCTCAGTACCCACCACCAGGCTAACCCATCCTCCCACCCCCCTCCCAAGAGTCTTTTTTTTTTAATCTCTTTTTTTTCTTTGCTCATTTGTTTTGTTTCTTAAATTCCACATATGAGCGAAATCACATGGCTATTTGTCTCTGATTGACTTATCTCATTTAGCATTATACTCAGCTCCATGAATGTTGTTGCAAATGGCAAGATTTCATTCTTTTTCATGGCCGAATAATATTCCATTATCTATATACCACCTCCTCTTTATCCATTCATCAGTGGATGAACACTTCTGCTTCTACAGTTTGGCTATGGTAATTACTGTTGCTGTAAACACAGGGGTGCATATACTTTTTCAAATTACTGTTTTGTATTCTTTGGGTAAATACCCAGCAGTGGAATTATTGGATCATGGGGTAGTTCTATTTTTAATTTTTTGGGGAACCTCCATACTGTTTCCACAGTGGCTGCACCAGTTTGCATTCTCACCAACAGTGCACGAGGTTCCCCTTTCTCCACATCCTCACCAACACCTGCTATTTCTTCTGTTTTTGATTTTAGCTGTTCTGACAGGTGGGAGGTAATATCTCATTGTGGTTTTGATTTGCACTTCCCTGATGGTGAAGTGATGTTAAGCATCTTTTCATGTGTCTGTTGGCCATCTGGATGTGTTCTTTGGAGAAATGTCTCTTCCTGTCTTTTGCCCATTTTTAATTGGATTATTTACTTTTTTGGCATTGAGTTGTATCAGTTCTTTATATATTTTGGATAGTAACCCCTTATTAATCTGTCATTTGCAAATACCTTCTCCCATCCCTTTGTTTTGTTTTATGACTACTCTTGATACAGCATTGTTTTATATTGCTCGTCTCAAGGGTATGCTATCTCAACTTGTGTTATTGGATAAATACATTTTTGTGGGTTATTAGAACTTATCCAATATTCATAACAATATTGCAAGTGTAATAAATGTACTTTAGGTCTCAATAACTAATTTATTTTTTTTAAGATTTTTTAAAATTTTCTTTTTTTTTTTTAAAGACTTTTATTTATTTAAGAGAGAGAGCATGGGATCATGACCTGAGCTGAAGGCAGATGCTTAACCGACTTAGCCACCCAGGCGCCCCTCAATAACTAATTAAAAAATGTAACTAGGAGCACCTCTGCATGGAGGTTTAAGGATGTCTGTCTACTCCTGTGTCTTGGCACATGTTTACTGAAATATCCATCATTAATTCTCTCAAGTGTGAATTTCAATATCCTCTCTGGCTGTGTGCTATGCATACTGAATTTGAATTGACAGGCTTTTTCCCCAGGGTTGAGGTGACTTTTAGATTTAGCGGTGCCCGGATGCGTCAGAATCACCTGGGGATTTGCAGTCTGAAAGCTGGAGAAGGAAATGGTGCATCGTTCACACTAATGCCCGGTTAGCTGGTTAAACATGCTGGCGTCTTGTGTGAGTCTCATGTGAACTTGGGGGTTGTTTTGATTTGCTTCTGCACCTCCTGTGGTGATGTTGTGGATTGTGCTGTTATTTTTAAATGTACGGTTATGTCACCCACAAGAGAGCCAAAGAGACATGACTACCAAATGTAACGTGGTGCCTGGATGGGATTCTGGGGTAAGAAAAGGACATTAGTGAAGACCAGGGAGATCTGAATGAGTTATGGACTTTAGTAAATAGCAGTGTATGATTAGTTCAGTAATCGTAACAAATGTATCAGATTTATGTCAGATGCTGGTGGGGGAAATTGGATGTGGGGATATGGGACTCTCTGTATTGCCTTTGTAACTTTTCTATGAATTCAAAACTGTTCTAAAATTAAAAGCTTACTTAGGAGCGCGTGTCTGTCTCATTCGGAAGAGCATGGGGCTCTTGATCTTGGGATCATGAATTTGAGCCTCACGTTGGGTGTAGAGATTACTTAAAATAAAATAAAATAAAATAAAATAAAATAAAATCTTACTTAAAGTAAATAAATAATTACAAAGATGGCAAAAATGTACTCTGATAATTTTAAATGTTTTTAAAATGTTTTCTTTTCTTTTTTTTTTTTAAAGATTTTATTTATTTATTTGACAGAGGGGAGAGGGAGAGAGAGCACAAGCAGGGGGAGCAGCAGGGGGAGGGGGAGAAGCTGACTCCCTGCTGAGCAAGGAGCCCGACGCGGGACTTGACCAACTGAGCCACCCAGTCATCCCAAGTGTTTTTATAATGTTTTCTTAATGTTTCTATAAAAGTAAGGGGCGCCTTGGTGGCTCAGTCCGTGAAGCGTCTGCCTTCGGCTCAGGTCGTGATCTCAGGGTCCTGGGATTGAGCCCCACATCGGGCTCCCTGCTCAGCGGGGAGCCTGCTTCTCCCTCTCTCTCTGCTGCTCCCCCTGCTTGTGCTCTCTCTCTCTCCCTCTCTGAAATAAATAAATAAAATATTTTTTAAAAAAGTAAGATGTAATAAAAAACTAATGATGTATGGTGATTAACATAATATAATAAAATAAAATTAAAAACATAAAAAGTAAGATGTAATCTCATGAAAAATTTCCCATAACTACAGTGCCACTTGGTCCTATTAATTTAGGAGAGAATAGCCTATGAACTGGTAGAGATAATACACACAGTGTTAAAGCAAAATACATTCATCGTTTGTATGTTTATGAGCTGTGGTGACATCACCCCACTTTGTCTTTATTCCTATTGGGGGAACCGTCTTAAAGTACCGGACATCCTCAGAAACTCATTTCATGCCTGCAGCTGACAGCTCTGAGCTTGGTGGTTTTCACATCAGGACTACCATGGGCAGGGGCGGCGTGCCCGATGGTTCCTGTTTTCAGGTAACAGAACTAGGAGGTTAAGTAACCTCATTAAGAGTCCCAGAAATTGTAACTGAGCCAGGACGAGAATCCAGGTCCTGTGATGCTTAAACTTAGGTTCTTCCCAGCAGGAGCGAGCCCTGGCCTCCTCTTTCCTGGCATAAGGCCACTTTCACTCAGGGGTCTACACCTGTCTAGAGCCGCCAAACTCCAGAAAAGCCACTGTGCCCTGCCCCAGGGGGCTCCTCCGTCGTCTAACTGGTGGTTCTCAACCTCAATCAGGAGGACTCAGAACACTTTCCCCTTTGAAGCCGATACCTGGCTTTGGGCAAAACCCTCTGGGTCCTGAAAATGTTCTCACGAGAGAACACAAGCTTCGCTGGATCGAATGAGCCCGGACCACCCAGGGTCAGGAAGGGCAGCGGATGGGCGTCAGAGCGAGAAGGGGGCAATTGGAGAGGGTTGGTGGGTGCTTTCTTTTGAGTCGGACGTTGAAGTAGGGTAGCCAGACAGGTAACCCAGACTCCAGCGTTGTGTAGGGTTTTATTTTGGTCGATGGGAGATGCTTTACACATGTCAGGTGAGGGAGGATTTTGTGAATGCCAGATTTGAAATGTCCTCTCTGGAGGGGGCTAATAGGGAAAAAGAGGGGCAAAACAGGGCACGCTTCAGGGCCCCTGTAAGGGGTGGAGGCAGACCGCGTGTCCCATGGGACTTCGGGGATGCGGTCAGGTCGGAGTGAGAAGAGCCTGGGGAGGAGTCTGAAGGTGTGGGTGTTCGTCCTGGCCTCGCTGCGTCTGACCTCATTAAACTCGGACAAGTCCCCGAATCCTTTGGGCCCCCTCATCTGGGAAAGCCTTGTCTACACCTGTTGTAGACAGCCTACGTAAGCTTCGGGACACTCTTACCGTGGCCAGTCCAGGGCTTCGTAAACTCTGTGAGATATTTGTACAGATCGGATTTGTTGTTTTTGTTCTTTTAAACCATGCCTCGAAGCCTGTATTTTGCCCGCCTGGGTAAGACCTACGCGTCGTGATTTCTCATGTGGCATTAACATCGTGGTGCGGTCAAGGATCACGTGGATGACTCACTGCAGGGGAGGAAGGGCCAGGAGCCCAGGATGAGTCTAGAGAGAGAGTCTGTGGGTGTCGGCAGCAAAATGAAGCCTCGGAAACAGAGACCCTTTTATTCGAGAGGGATTTCAGTGGGGGCGGGGACGAGGACAGTATTGTGGGCAGGCGTGTGGTGTCAGGGAGAACACAGTTTGGAGAGCGAGCGAACAGCGTGGGAGTTGGCAAATGGATCGCGTCAGCCTGAGGAGAAAGTCGGCATCACAGGGAGGGGGTGCTTTTTGGAAGAAGGAATAGTTCATCCAAGATTTAATAAAAACAACAGCAACAACATTGTAAGTAATCCCTGCGCCCCACGTGGGGCTCGAACTCACGACCCTGAGATCGAGTCGCGCTCCACTGACAGAGCCGGCCGGGCGCCCCCATCCAAGATTTCTTGATGGGCCGCGTCTTGGGCTGGGAAAACGGCACCCCGAAAGTAGAATTAGGTGCATTCTGGCAGTCGCCTGGCTCTCCAGCCACATTGGGAGCGGACGTGGTCCTGCCGTGGGGGTAGGTCCTGGGACTTAACTCTCCTCTCCTGATATTTTCTTTTTTTAAGATTTTATTTATTTATTTGAGAGAGAATGAGACACAGAGAGCATGAGAGGGAGGAGGGTCAGAGGGAGAAGCAGACTCCCTGCCGAGCAGGGAGCCCGATGCGGGACTCGATCCCGGGACTCCAGGATCATGACCTGAGCCGAAGGCAGTCACTTAACCGACTGAGCCACCCAGGCGCCCACTCTCCTGATATTTTCTCAGAAAAGAGCCTCAGAGATACCCAGGGAGAACCGCCTGGCACTGGGGATGGCCAACCACCTCCCCTCACACGCGAATTCAGACTCACAGCAGTGCCCAGACGTTGTGATGAGGGGGCCAGACGCAGAGCCGGGCTGGTGGCTGGGGCTGTGTCACGGCTCACTGGTGTCTCAGCCCTGGGGCTAAGTGCGCTTGTGACGACTGCAGAGCCCTGGAGGGGAGCTTTATATGCTGGGGTGCAGCTTCCCTCTGCTTTGCCTTCTGATCGCTTGCTCCCCTGTGCATCCCCCCCACCCCGCGTCCCGTGCCAGGCACCCCTCCCACCGCTCCCCGCCCACCTTCCTGAAGCCCAGCATGGGGCCCTCTACCCTCTGCTTGTCTCCACCTGGCACCAAGCACGGAGGCTGAACCTCCCTGACGCTGCTGCATTTTACCCCACGTGAAAGGGGCCGTGCTTTTACCCGAGAGAGGTGTGGCCCTCACAGGACCGCCGAGCACCTCTCAGGCACAGAGCACTTGCCTGAGAAGGATCCGCTATCCCGGGCTCGGTGAGGAAGTGACTCTGCTGGGTCAGGCTCGGGATTGGCTGCTCGGGGCTCCCTGGGGATAAGGGCTGGGGCTATTGCTTGCCTCTTCCTAGCTGGAGGTGGGAAGGGAGCACGGAAGACTCAGTGAATGGAGGTGAGACATGAGTGTTTTAGCTCAGCCGGTTTCTACTGAACATGGGCTGGGCATGGCCAGGGTCTCTTGGGGACGTGAATGCAGTCCGCGCTCTCAAGGAGCACCGTCTATACCGGGCAAAGGCATGTTCCTAGGAAACAGTGGAATTGTTTGTGCCAAGATACATCTGTGCTGTGCTGGGTGAGACTTTGGGTGTCCCCGATATACCGTGAGGTTGGCCTGGTTGAAAGAAGGGTAGGAAGGCAGGCTTGAGGAGGGAGGTGACAGGTCACATAAGACAAGGATGTAGGGAGGTGGGAAGTAGAGAGGTTTCTAGGGAGAGAGGTCATCCAAGCCAGTGTCTCGTGTTAGAGCCTGTCCTGGCTGGGCTTACATGTCTCTGGGGGAAGGGGTTTTGAGGGACCCGAGGGTTTGCAAGGTAGGTGCTTGCGGTCGTATATTTCTAGAATCTTAACAATGGCTCATATTCCCAGTGCTGTTGAAGTGTGAGCGGACGTCCAGTGCTGTTACTAATAGTTTGTTGATAGCTTGGAATGCAGTCCGCAGACAACTAATCATGATCCGCACTAGGTCCAAAACAGAGTAAGTAGTAAGCTTAACTTGAGATGATGTGATTTTTTTTTTTAAGATTTTATTTATTTATTTGAGAGAGAGAATGAGAGAGAGAGAGAGCACATGAGAGGGGGGAGGGTCAGAGGGAGAAGCAGACTCCCTGCCGAGCAGGGAGCCCGATGCGGGACTCGATCCCGGGACTCCAGGATCATGACCTGAGCCGAAGGCAGTCGCTTAACCGACTGAGCCACCCAGGCGCCCCGAGATGATGTGATTTTAAAGTGTAAGAAAGGGATGTGGTCAGTGCTGGGAGCTCTCCTCACATTCTCCACGGATAGAAGAGAAGGGGACGCGGCTGAACACGACCGACCGGCGCGTCTTTTATTTTCCACGTATCTGTCCCTGAGTGAATTCAAGAGGGTGGCCAAGGTTCCTACCTGCCATTTTTTCAAGAGGAGCGAAACTGCTCCCCCTCATCTATAAAAAATTTCAGTGCAAGTCCTAAGCCTGTTGGGAGACCATGAAACACCAGTCCTACCCAGCCGTATACATCCTCATACACACTGGAAATGGGGATGGTATTTGCGGGCCATTTGCCTCGGTCTCCTTCCCTCAGTGAATTTCCGTTGCTCCAGATGGCCCCTGAATTGGCTAGTATAACACAGCAGATGGTGGGCCGGGGCGAAGCCAGGAAGATGCAACTTATCCTTTTTCCTGTCCACCCCACGTGTGAGGGCTGATTGAAGGAAGCGCAGCCGACATCTGGGCCAGTTGACAGGGAAACATTAGTGGGCATCAGACCCCCTGAAGGGCCTGTTAAAGCAGATTGCTAAACCCTAACCCCAGAGTTTCTGACGCAGAAGGTGTGTGAATGGGGCCCGAGGATTTGCATTTCTAACAAGTTCCCAGGAGATGCTGATGCTGCCAATTTGGACCACGCTTTGAGAGTCATTGACCTGGGTTGCTGGTTTTCAACTTTGTTGGCTGCATGTTCGAATCACCTGGAAAGCTAAACATCACCGCAAAGTCTGTGTGTGTGTGTGTGTGTGCGCACACACACACACAAAACGCCCAGACCCTGTCTCAGATTAGTTTCAACAGAATCTCTGTGGGTGGCACCAGACATCAGTAGTTTTAAAATCCACCCCCCCACAACGTGCAGCCATGGTTGAGAATCACTCATGTGGGTTCTTTTTAAAGATTTTATTTATTTATTTGACACACACAGAGAGAGTATGAGCAGGGGGAGCTGCAGAGGGAGAAGCGGGCTCCCCGCTGAGCACCCTGGGATCATGCCCCAAGCTGAAGGCAGGCACTTAACCAACAGAGCCACCGAGGCGCCCCACTCATCTGGGTTCTGGAGGCAGATGCCCATTAATGCAGGCGACCTGGATGGAAGTCAGGGGAGCCAAATGTCTCCCAACCTTTGGTTCTGAGGCAGGGTCCCTTCGTAGTGTGGGCATCTTTCCTTGGGAGGGCTGTTGCCAGCAATGACTGTGAGGGTGGATCATGGGTTGAGCAGGATGAAGAAGGTTGCAGTCGCTGTCGTGGGAAATGGGAGAGCGACTAGGAAACAGAACCTCATTTCTGGGCAGCAGTGAAAGGCCTCTGGGAAGGAGAAACGACACAGAGATCTTGGGGCTCTTCTCGAGAAGTATTTTCCCCACTAGCTGTTAGCAGCGAGGCAAGGAAGACGGACGTTCCGGCCGATCCAGGGGTCACACACTTCTGGGGCAGCTGCAGATGGGAGGGCAAAGGGGTTACGGGGATTGGTGTGGGTGGCAGAAGCGCGGGACCCTCGAGTCTTCGGCCTAATTCCAAGGAGCAACTCAAGAGAGAGCTCGCCTTTCTGCCAGGGTGTGTGCTGGATACAAACGCAGCAGCCTCCTCCGAGGGTAGTCGCCCCTCCCGATGGCCCCGGACGGCGCGAGGCAAACCCCGGAGCCGGCCCGCAGCTGCGCGGACAGGTGGCCCGGCGGGCTGATCCTCCTACCCCCACGAACACGCGGATGCAGAGCTCCAGCCCGAACCGGGCCACTCACAGCCCCTCCCCGAGAACCGGTATTTGGGAGGAGTGCTGCCGGCTGGGGCCACGCTGGGCGGGAGGGAGCCCCCCCGCGACGTGACCTGGGCACTGAGACCTGAATAGCGAGCGGACCAGAGCACGGGCACCGCGCTCCCAGGCAGGGGCCCAGGGCCGCGGCGAGCCGGGCCGCGCTCGCGCAGGAGGTCACACGGCCGCCGGAGCCGCCGCCCCGCACTGTCCCCCGGGGCGCTCCCGCGAGCAAGCCCCCCTCCGGGCCCCCGCGCCGACTCCCTGCACCCCCGCTCCCGCTCCCAGGACGCAGGCGTCCGCGCCCGCCAGGCCCCAGGCGCTCCGGGAAGGGGGCTGACGGGCTGAGGGCCGCGGGGACCGGGCGC
>NC_058417.1:1537734-1566469 GCF_002201575.2 Neomonachus schauinslandi | reverse complement strand
GCCCCGCCTCCATTTCCCCACCTGCCCCGGGAGGGTCGTCCCCGCGCGGGGCGCGCTCCTGGCCTCCCGACACCCCAGCCCCGGCGCGCGGCGGGGACGGTGGCGGGCGGGGTCACCGCCCCGCCCGGCTCGGCGCCCCGCACACTGGCCGCTGGGGGGCGGGTTACGGACGGGAGCGCGCCCTGAGCGCGGAGGTAATGGAGCCGTCCTGGCGGGGCGAACGGCGGGGAGGAGCGGGAGCCGGCGCTTGAAGTGAGCAGGCCTCCCGGTTTGCATCCGCGGCGCGCCGGGCGCCGGTCTCGGCTCCTCGGGTCCGAAAACAAGTGGAATATCCGGTTGGTGCTCAGGGGTGCCGTGGACTCGTGGTGTAGAGAAAGCGTTGGGACGGATTCACGTAACCGCTGTTTATCGGGTGCCCGGAATGTGCTAGGCCCCGGGGGGTGGGGGAGTCCCGGGTGCACGGACGGTACCCTGGGGCGCCTGCCGGGGGATGAGGGGCCTCGGGGGCAGGGAAGGGGGAGCAGAGGACTGTGTGCGCCCGAGCCCGGTCCCCTGGATGCTTGCGAGGCGCACGGACTGGGCGGCGGTAGTCCAGGAAGTGGGGCTAACCTGTTCCGAAGACCAAGACGCTGGGAAGAGTGGCAGAGTTTGGACCGCGGGACCCTCCCTGGGCGTGACTGCAGCTTCCAGCGCTCAGTGGAGAGCGGGGGCCGGGAGATGGGCAGGGGCCTGGCCAGGAGGGCGCCGTGAGCCACCTTGAGAAGTTTGTATTTGTAGGCGTTGTGAGGACCGTGAACAGGAAGCCGCATGATGATAAGTGGAGGACAGAAGCAGAGGGGAGTGAAGTGCGGTTCAGAGCACCAGGAGAGAGCCTCCTCCCTGCGTGTGAGTGAACACCCTGGGGAGAAGGAGATCCTTGTACTCCTACAGGATACTGAGTATTTGGTAGGATCTGGCCTTTCGCGAGTTGCGGAAAGGGATATCCGTTAAGATGCTTTTGTGTCTGGAAGTAACATAATACAGCTCAAGCTGGCTTAAAACTGCGCAAGTGTGTAAGCTCTCATAATTGGAAGTCAGGCAGGAAAGTGTTTCGGGACCGAGTCTTGTGGCCCCACGGTCCCTCGATTTTTATTAGCTCTCCCTGATGTCGTCCACGAGCTGGTGGAGAAACGGCGACGCCATATAGGAGTCTGTTCCGCTGCTTCTGTCAGGACGGTAGGAACCATTCCCGGAGGCTCCCAGCAAACTTGCTCAGAGTATCACTGACCCAGATGAAGGTGTGTGTCCATTCCTGGACCAGTCCCTGCTGTTCCCAACAGTCACTTGCAAGGGAGGTGGTCTTGCTGTCTGGGTTAGCTCAGCTGGGGCTCGCTCCTGGAGCTCTTAGGGGAGCTCAGATCTCCTGCAGAGCCTGCAAGGCCCCTGCCCACTTCTTTGCCCAAATGCTGTGTAAAATGGTTTGAGAAGCTTTGTATCCCCATACCTACGCGTCAGTCGACTTCCAAAATGTTTCATCATAAATTTGAATAGTTGCAAAGGATATTTTGAGTGTATTATGAATTTTGGCATTTCAAAATGAAACCTTGGGGCCACGTTCCGGGATCCCTGCCCCGAGATTCCGTGTGCTCACCACACCCCTGCCCTCTCTGTAACCTCCATCTGGTCGCGCCCCACGCCTCCCTCCTGTCCCCACTCCATTTGCTTCCTGTCCTGCTCTCCCATCTCCACTGCGTCCTGGCTGACATCCTCAAGTCCCTCACGCCTTCATTCTTCCACCGCCATATCCAGGCTGTGAGGAGTGGAGTGTTTCCCCGTGAGCGTGAGGTCTGACGTGAGCCTGCGCCTCTGGGAAAGTCAGCCCAGTGGATGTCCGCTCTGGCTGGCAGGTGAGGAGCTGCCGGAAAGGAACAGGGCAATATTATTCCACAAATGACATTCATGTCGTGTCACTGGCAGAAGGCGAGTGGAAGAAGGGTCAGAGGAGGTCACGTTTTGTTGGGGGAGACTTTCTGGATTTGAATTTTGAACCAGGTGTTGAAGTTGGGGGCAGATACGCTTGCCCTGTTGTGCCGTGGACAAGTGCGTTTCCGTGCGGTTCTGTGAATTCTGACTTGGTGAGGCGCCCGACGGTGGGCAAGCTGTAGGAGAGATGCGGGTGCGACGGGGACCGGAAGGGGTGGGGAGGAGACAGGGAGCGAAAAGTAGCAGCTGTGGGACTGGTGTGTGGAAGAACGTTAGCGAGACATTTATTTAAGGCTGCGCTTCCCAGTTCCGATGGCACCACGAATGAAGAGCGTAGCTGAATCCCCCGCTGTGGATCCTTACTCCTTTGTAATTTGCGAAAATTTCAATGAAAAGGAGAAATCCAGCTTTTGGGGGCCTGCCCTTATTCCGTGGGATGGTCAGAGCCCCGACTGGGGGGGAGTTGAAGATTGCAGGTTTTTTTAGGGGAGCACCAGAGATTCCGGGACTCAGGGATCCCGTGAGGAGATCAGGCTCCTTCCAGGTGTCTGGGGGTGGGTAGTGCTGGTGACCTCTGTCCTGTGGAGGTCACCCGACATCACCACTCTCCCCTTAACCTGCGCACGCGGCCCCAGGCCCTCCTGCCCATGAGCGTCTTCGTTTCCTCACTGATCGCGTCTCTCCTTCCCTCCAAACCTGTCTGTCCTCTGCCGCCAGTGCCGTGCCTTCTAATACGAACATGTCGCGGGCGCTCCCGTCAGGGAAGATCCTTAGACCTTTCATCCAGACTCTTTGGAAGCAGCAGATTTGTTCATCCGTCTGCCACCACCTGGCTCCACTTCCGTTCCGCTTCTCACAGGGCCCCTGTGACCCCGACTGTCCCCGTAGGCATTTTCCAGGGGCCCTGGGTCATTCTGGGTGCCGTGGCCCCGGTGACTCGGTCACTGACCATCCCTTCTCTTGTTGGCAGGCTTCCCTTCCTCCTTCCACCCCTCTCATTAGGGTCCAGACAGGAAGCTGCCTGCTCAAATTAGGATCATCGAGGGAGGTTTCCTTGCAAAGAGGCTAATTACCGCCGATCCAGGTGTGGGCGGGGTGTTGAGCCCGGGCCTGAGGAGACCCGAGGCGTGAGACCACTGGCTCGGACAGACTCCCCGAGAGGAGTAACGGCCTTCAGTGGAGGGACACCGCCAGCCCAGGCAGCCTCACCAAGGGAGGAAGGAACCAAGGGAGCAAATACCCCGGCCTGACTCCCCCTCCTCCTGGTCCCCCACTAGGGCTCCCCATGGCCGGAGCCAGAGACCGGGGGCCTGTGGGTGTCTGCCGCGGAGCGTAGCCTCCTGGGGCGGAGAGCGGGGCAGAGAAAGGCAGGAAGATCTGGGGGGAAGGCCTCAAGATAGCGGCAGAGCTTACGCGTCAGCCTTGGCTTTCTGGGTGTCTGGCCCCGTGTCCGGCAGCTCTCCCACGGTCCTCCTGCCACCTGCGCTGTGTCCTGTGCAGGCTGTGTCTCTGGTCCTGATCGGCGTAAGCTTCAGACTGTGACATTTTACCTGATTCCTTGATACTCTGGATGGATGCCTGGAAACTTGTCTTGTACAAAACACAGTTGACGGGTCCTCTCGCGTCCTGACTGAGCTGCTGCTCCCGTACCCCCGGCCTGTGGCCCCCCTGCTCATCTGATTGCATACGGGGAGATCCGCGCGCCGTCCGTGACCCCGCCCTCCTCCTCTCCCCGTGTCCGGTCCCAGCAGCTCTCGCCAAGGCTCACAGGGTTTGACCCCTGAGCTGTTTCTGCAGCTGTCGCCTCTTCATTCCCTCTACTGTTGTTGCCCTGGTCAGAGCTCACGCCCCTTGCCCTGGTGTGTCCCGGCCTGCAGAGTGGCCGCAGAAATGCTCATCTGGCCACGCACCGTGGCACTCCTTGGCTTAGAAACCGTAAAGGCCCGTCGCTGCCCGTTTCCGCCCTGAGAGTCACCTGACACAACGATCACTTCTACCGGACGAGGATCGTATTCCTCAGATTGGCTGCAGTGCCCTGGACGGAGGCCAGGCTCCTTCTCCTAGCATCGGCCCTGCTTCTGTGACGGGGATAGCTAAATCCCCAGGGCCACCGTGCCAGTTAGGACTAAGTTTGGCTTCCTAAAAACAAGACAAAAACCACAATGGCTTAAGCAACGCAAAGGCGTATTTCTCTTTTAGATGAAAAAGTCCAGGGGCACCTGGGTGGCTCAGTCGGTTGAGCGTCTGCCTTCGGCTCAGGTCATGATCTCAGCGTCCTGGGATTGAGCCCCGCATCCCCTGCATCGGGCTCCCTGCTCAGCGGGGAGTCTGCTTCTCCCTCTGCGCCCCCCCAACCCGCTCGTGTCTCTTTCTCAAATAAATAAATAAAATCTTTTAAAAAAAGTCCAGAGGCAGGCCTTCCAGGGCTGGGATGGCAGCTCCATGGAGTCGCCAGGGACCCAGGTTCCTTCCAGCTCTGGCCCCATCCTGGGGTCTGCAGGGGACGCTGCTGTGCTCACGGTCCAAGGTGGCACCGCGAACCACCCGTCGCCCCAGGCCCAGCATGGAAAAGAGTGAAGGCATTCCCTCGCCCTCCGGAGACTTCCCAGACATCCCACACACTTCGTCTGCATTTTTCTGTCTCACCGGCCAGAGTTTGGTCATGTGGCCAAACCCAGCCGCAGAGAAAGCTGAGGAATGTACTTCTTTAGCCAGGTTCCTTTTTTTTTTTTTTTTAAATATTTTATTTATTTATTTGACAGAGAGAGAGATAGCTAGAGCAGGAACACAAGCAGGGGGAGTGGGAGAGGGAGAAGCAGGCTTCCTGCCGAGCAGAGAGCCCGATGCGGGGCTCGATACCAGGACCCTGGGATCGTGACCTGAGCCGAAGGCAGACGCTTAACGACTGAGCCACCCAGGCGCCCTTTAGCCAGGTTCCTTGCTACAGTAAATAAATTCATTATTCTGTTGCTGATGAGGTGTGGAAGGATGGATATCGGGTAACAACTGAAACTTCTGCCACAGCCTTTTAGGAGTTTAAAAAAGTATAGGCTTTAAGATCTAAGAAAAGTATTAAGAAAATTCTATAAAGAGACCGTTTATAAAATCAGTCTGTAAAAGTAGTTAACGTAGCTACGTATAAAAACAATAGCTGCTTAGAAAATAGAAAGCTCACTAAGAGGAAAGACATACAGAGATGTGACGGATGTAACAGCATCAGGATACGTTTGGACATTTTACAAAATGATAAACTTACTTGGAGAAATATGAGCATCGACAGACAGGAAGTATTTGAAAAAGAGAGCAAGAACTTCCTCTCACATAGTAAAGATCTGAGGAAAGCCGCGGTGGGCCGAAGCTGTGGTCCCAGGGCAGGAACGGGGCCGCGGAACCGAAGGGAGTCTAGAGGCTGAGCCCGACTCAGAGCATCACTGTGGTGCGGGCGGCGTTTGCATCCGTGGGGGAGGGAAGCGCAGGCGTGGATACAGCTCGCCGGCCACCTGGAGGAAATGAAGCTAGAACAACTTCGTCCAGATGGAAGGGAGCCAAGAGGACTGACTTCTCTTGTGGGTCTGGTTCTGGCCCAGCCGTGGGACCCTCTGGACGGTCAGCCCTGCGGATACGGCCCCGACCTGTATCCTGGTGAGCGCCATGGGGCTGCACCAGGGAGGGTCCCTCTCTCTTGCGATCAGTGTGCTGTCTTTGCTGCTTCTCCCAGCCTTTCCGTGGTGGACCCTCTGTTCCCACTCCTTGCCAAGCCCAGGTCCCCCGCCAGCTCACCGCTAGAATTACGGAGCTTTCGTGAGCGTCTCTCTCCTGAAATCTCTCCCTCTGAAGATTCGTGTCGCGCTTCTGTCAGGGGCCGCTTTCCGTTTGGCGTGCCCACCGTGCCCCCAGGCCCCTTTCTTGGGCAGTGTCCCGTCCTCTCACCAGACCCCAGGGCTGCTCCAGCCGCCCTAGCTTTCGCGTCGGTCACGTGCGCTGCAGCCACTTCACGCGCCTGCCCTCTCTCATTTCAGATTGTGAGATGGGGACTGAGCGCGCGGAGGCAATCCCCAAGGAAGAAGTTTCAGAAGAAGCCGAGCCACGCGTGGCAGCGTCAGAGAAACTTCCCAAGGTGGTTTGCCAGGGCCGGGAGTTTGGAGGCGCCCGGGCAGAAGACGCGGTGGAGAGGCACTCGAGAGCGTCCTCAGACGAGAGCGCGCAGCAGGCGTCTCCTCGGGGGAGAGGCCTGGCGTCGGGGCTGATCGCCTGTAAGAGGTCACCGTCGGGCGAGAAGTCCGGGGACAGCGACGAGAGCGAGTGCATCTGCAGCCCTGGCCCGCACCCACTCACGTCTCCGGCCGGGCCCCCAGCCGCGCCCGTCCGCGCCTGCGCCGCCTCCCGCCACAACCCCGTGGAGAACTCAGAGTCTCACAAGGCCCGGAGAAGTCCTGTGGGAGAAAAGCCTCATACGTGCACAGAGTGCGGGAAGGCCTTTAATCAGAACTCGCACCTCATCCAGCATCTGCGGGTCCACAGTGGAGAGAAGCCCTTCGAGTGCAAAGAGTGCGGGAAGACGTTTGGGACCAACTCCAGCCTGCGGAGGCACCTGAGGATCCACGCCGGGGAGAAGCCCTTCGCCTGCCGTGAGTGCGGCAAGGCCTTCATCCAGAGCTCACACCTCATCCACCATCACAGGATCCACACCGGGGAGCGGCCATACAAGTGTGAGGAGTGTGGCAAGGCCTTCAGCCAGAACTCGGCGCTCATTCTGCACCAGAGGATCCACACCGGGGAGAAGCCGTATGAGTGCAACGAGTGCGGGAAGACCTTCCGGGTGAGCTCTCAGCTCATCCAGCACCAGCGCATCCACACGGAGGAGCGATACCACGAATGCCTCGAGTGCGGCAAAGCCTTCAAGCACAGCTCGGGCCTCATCCGGCACCAGAAAATCCACACCGGAGAGAAGCCCTACCTGTGTAACGAGTGCGGGAAGGGCTTCGGCCAGAGCTCGGAGCTGATCCGCCACCAGAGAATCCACACGGGGGACAAGCCCTACGAGTGCAACGAGTGTGGGAAGACGTTCGGCCAGAACTCGGAGATCATCAGACACATTCGGATCCACACCGGCGAGAAGCCCTACGTGTGCAAGGAGTGTGGGAAGGCCTTCCGGGGGAACTCGGAGCTTCTGAGGCACGAGAGGATCCACACCGGCGAGAAGCCCTACGAGTGCTTTGAGTGTGGGAAGGCCTTCAGGCGGACCTCCCACCTCACGGTCCACCAGAGGATCCACTCGGGGGAGAAGCCTCACCAGTGCAACGAGTGTGCAAGAACCTTCTGGGACAGCTCGGAGCTGCTTCTCCACCAGAAGATTCACGTCGGGGAGAAGCCATATGAGTGCACCGAGTGCGAGAAAGCCTTCGGCCAGCATTCCCAGCTTGTCCTCCACCAGAGGACGCACACGGGCGAGAAGCCCTACGAGTGCCAGGAGTGCCGGAAGACCTTCAGCAGGAGCTCCCACCTCCTCCGGCACCAGAGCGTCCACTGCGCGGAGTGATCGCCCTGGACGACGTGCCCCAGCCCGACCGGCTGCGCCCAGGCCTGCGGACCCCACGAGGGGACACACGTCCTCCTCCCGCCGACTTCCAGCGCAGCGGCCAAAAACGAGAAGGTGCTTTTGTGAGCGGTTCACGGAGAAGTTTCGGGATCCCGAGTTAAATCGTAAAAGCTGTTTCAGGCCTTCGTGTTTCCTCTGTTCCCTTTCGCACTCCCTCCGCGTTCCCCGAGCGGATCCCCTCACTTCCGGGGTCTCTACCAGCCACGTAGCCCAGATTGTTAGTTCTCGGGAACCGTGGAGACACGTGGCCCGCCACCTCCCAAGGGTGACGGCGCTGACTCGTGGAAGGTTAGGAGGTCGTGGCGGAGGACACACTCCGTCTTCCCGGCCACGGTGTCGCACCAGGACCTTTGATCGAGCTTCTCTTAGCTTCAACATCTTGCAGACGTGCTACCGAGGTTCCTTAGATGATTGCTGAAGCCGGGAAGCTTGGGGACCCCCTCCTGCGAGGCCTCCTCGTCCCCCCGCAGAGGGTGCAGGACGGAGGAGACGACAGGCCGCTTCCAGGATGGCGAGCGAGGCCCTGAGCGTCCCAAGGGGCTGGTGGGCCAGGCGGGGGGCTTGCAGAGAGCAGCCCGTGGGCAGCTGTGCCCCGCGGGGGTGCTGCGCGGACGGACGGATGGACGGACGGACGCCCTGCTGGGTCGTGCGTCGGCAGGTAGCAGAGGGACTGTGCGGCCTCACCGCCAGCAGGCGCCTGGGCCCTCGCTGGGCCTCGCCCCGCAGCCCGGAGCCCTCTGCCGTGGTACCTGCTGTCGCTCGCCCACAGCCCGGCAGCCCCCTTGCCTCCTCCCCCGAGCGCTGTATGTTCTCCTCGGGCGTCCACGCGTCCGCGTGTCTGGGGCACCGGGAGGCGGCCGGCCCCAGCAGGCTGGCGCTGCTCCTCGCGCGTGGCCCTGAGAGGAGGGGATTGAACTCCGTGAACTCCAGGGTCCGACCAGCCCTGCGGTTGTGGACTTCTTAGATCTAACGTGACATGTGCTCGGTGCTCTGTTGTTTAATCTCTTCTTTGTGACGCGATTACTGACCCCTAGTGTTCCCGAGTGTTTGCTGTACCAGGCCCAGCACCAGACCCTCTCCGTGCTTATTTTCACCATGTCTCTGATGTGGGGCCCCTGTAAGCGGCTGGAGTGGGGACCACGTGCGTACCATTAAATCCACCTGTTCTCCGTGTTCGTTGAATGATCTTTAATTCACAGAGTTGTGCATCGGCCGACCGGGTGGGTGTGGGTGTCCCTGCGCCGATGTCGAAGACCAGGAGCGGGGGGGATGTTCGGGGGCTTGTCCGAGCTCCCGGGCCCCATGCTGTGCCGTGGACAGGCGGGCTCGCGGCTGCCATGTGTGAAACCCTGTGCACGTTGGTGTTTTTACTACGTGGATTTGAATGTCATGGATTTAAATCGTGTCCTTGGAAACCACCACTCACAGCCAAAACCCATCATGTGGGTTTACTCTGAGCCCCAGTGTGCTCCCCCAGCTCAGACCCTTCCTTGAGAAAAGGCCGTACAAGTGAACAGCACGCCGCACGGCCCCCCACCCTCCGTCCCTCCTCTGGTGTCTGGCGGTCAGGCCCCGAGCGGGAGGGATTCTCCGACTTCCCCCGTCCTTACGGGGATGACAGGTGCAGCGTGCTCTCTTACTCGCTGCTCAGGTTCAAGCCAAAAAATGCTCCCTGACCGTGTCTCTGTCCTGTGAAGCCTGGATAGCACCCATCCCTCCAACCCCTGGTCCTGTGTTCACGTGTTTGATGTCCACACTCACCCCTGGCCCCGACAGAGACTCGGCCCGTTTAAGCTCACGCCCAAGAGTCCGCTCCCACAGACGCGCCCAGGTGCTTCTCCCAGGGGAGAAGGGCGTGCACATTGTACGTCCTCCCACGTCCCTTGTTGGCCAAACCACGGCTGGTTTAGCTCTCTCTCCCCGCTCCCCCCACCTCAGGTTCAGCCACCTCAGCAAGGCCCAGCCCCTCCCCACCGGCCCCACCCGGGCTGTGGCCACTGCACGGGAGGAGAAAAGGCCCTCCCTCAGCAGCCCACTCCCTGGAACACGGGAAGGCAACAGTGACCCACTTCGGTTGTTGTACTTGAGCATATGCGTAAAGAGGGGAGGTCTCCTCTCGGCCCAAGAAGAGTCCGTGTTTCCCAGGAGGAATTCTGGTGAACGAGTCTCTCCACCGTGATGCACACGCTATGCGCACAGCCGGTAACTTCGCTCCCTGCCCACGTCCGCCTCGCACCCACTCATCTCAGGGAGACTCGGACCTTCCCTTCTGTCGGCCTCCCGTCCTCTCCGCCGACTTGGGACTCGAAATCTGCCCCGTTATTGTGAGTGGTAGCCATACGTTCATGCCAGTAGGAGTCCATCGAGGAAAAGAAGCACGAATTTTTTTTTTTTTTTAAGATTTTATTTATTTGACAGAGCACAAGCAGAGGGAGAGAGAGGGAGAAGCAGGCTCCCTGCTGAGCAAGGAGCCCATTGTGGGACTCGATCCCAGGACCCTGGGATCATGAACCGGGCCAAAGGCAGCCACTTAACCGACTGAGCCACCCAGGCATCCCAGAAGCCCGAATTTTCTTAGGGTTGGAGCTTTGAAAACCAGGCCTCACAATCTCAAAGACCTCCCTAAATGCCCAGAAATAACCCTTGAGGACTTTTAGCTCCGTTGGTATACATTCTCATCCTTTCCGTTTTACTGGTGTCCTGACACGTTTGGTAAATTGTGTGTCCTTACAGTTTGACTCACTTGACGCCAAATACATTGTTCCACGGTGTCTTCATGTGACCCTCCTAGGCCAGTGTCATCCCCGTCCCTGAGGGGCACCCTCCCCCCAGGGCCACAGCCACCTGCTCTGTGCTCCTGCTTTTGCAGAAACTTCACTCTGTCCTCCGCCCTCTGCTTGGCTTGGTGAGATCCTTTATTGTTCACAGCGGGGCCCGTGTGACCGATTTCGTTCATTGGTCATAAATGATCTCTATACGCACATCCGTGTTTTTCATGATTAACAAGGTAATGTTCCAGATCATCTGGATGGTCCAACTTTTTTTTAAAAAGCCTTACTACTGAGATTTCAGGGCCAGTGTTTGCAGTTGTTACTACTGTCAGACTCGTTACATGTTCTTCTAGGTGACTCCTGATCTAAGGCAGGTCCCTGAGCTTGCGAGGTCAGGGGTCTTGAGACTCTGGAAGGCTCTGCCTAGAAGAACGTGCACGGGACCCCAGGGGACTCACGGGCCACCTGAAACCCATCCTTGGACCTCTGTAGTCCTTTACCTTGCCCTGAAAGCCAACTTTGACCTTTGAAAAACATTAACCCAGAAAGCCGCAATCAATACTCCCTCATCCGGGGCCTCAGCTTTGGGGATGAAACTGTCCAAACGACCTGCCTCGGGGCGCCCCTGACGGTGGAGGGAGCCGGAGCCCCCATCGCCCAGCACTTGCTGAGTGCCCCCAAACCTGTTAGCACCTGTGTACTGACCCTGGGGGCCCCCCCGAACAGAGGGGGTGGGTCTAAGCGCTAGGAGACTGCTGGGGACTTGAGCAGTCCAGTGGCGGGCGGTGCCCCCAAAAGGCGCCCGGAGCTCCGAGAGGGGAGGAGGGCTGGGGGCGGCCGGCGGGCAGGTGAAGCCCCTCCATGAGCCTCAGGCCCCTCCCGCACCCTCGTCTCCAGCCTCCCCTGTGGTGTGGACAGAACGCTCATGTGTCCTTGTTTGTAACACGCTTTGCAGGCCGTGTGGACCAGACGCCCCCGGCACCCGGCACGTCTCCAGAGCCACCTTCTGCGCCCGGCCGCCACCTTGCCTCTGGGACCATGAGGTAGGAGCCCCACCGAGTGCGGCCCCGGCCCATGGGGTCCCGGGGAGCAGTGGGGTCGGGGTGCTGGGCACACAGCCAACTCCCGCCCAGAGGCTCGGCTGTCCGTTTTCCGCATCCTGGGGTGGGCTTCATTCAGCAGCCCCGCAGATGCTCCCGGCTGCCATCCAGGCCCCTTCACACAGTGTTTAATAACGAACTTGGATTTCGTCTCGCGTGCGGTGGGAACGGATAGACTCAGGTGGGGAAGGCAGGGCTGGCTTTAGGAAGAAGGCCCTGTGGTCCGAGGCTATGGGCGGGAAGGCCGGTGTGGACGTGTGAGGGCCGGCATGGGGATTGACCGTGTGGGGCCTTCCACATAGAGGGAGGTTGGTTATGCGTCGGATGGGTAAGGTCTGGGCCGGCTCCTGGGCAGACGACCCCAGAGATCACCAAGGAGGGAGCAGAGTGCGTCTGCACCCTTGATCTGCTGCTTGTGGGGCGCTCTTCAAACTGGACTGCGGGGGGCACAGGAAGGGGGCCTATAATCCACATTCCAGTCCCAAGTCGGGAGTCCCCGGACTGCAGTGGGTGTGAGGAAGACCTGGGAGGTCTTGAGTGGAGCTTGGAGGTGCTGTGCGTGGGAGACGGTCACACCGGGGGGAGGCCCTAGACACTTCGCACCGGGGAGGCCCTCTGAATACCAGTGTGGAGGAACCTCTGGTCTTGACACCTTCCGCATCACGGAGCGTCCACCGTGTGCGGCCATCCGGGGCTGGACCGACTGCAGGACTCTCGTTCTGACCTAAAACCTTTTCTCTCCTCCCCCTCCCTGGGGTCAGTGGACCGCACACACCCTCTGTGGTAGCTCTGGGTCTTGCTCTGGCTGACGGGCTGCAGAACGAAGGGCATCAGGCCAGGGCTGCCACCCCGAAGTGAAGAAATGAGTGGTCCCCACAAACAAGAGGCCACGAAGGGTGAACCCCAGGAGCTGAGGGGAGCGTCGTGATACCTTGCTGCCCTTCATCTCTCTGTGCAGACCCTCTGTCCCCCCAAAGGATGCTGGTGGCGTGAGAGTTTTGTCCCCCGTGGCGTCCCTTCATGTGACGGGGGACAGGGAGGAGGCTTTCTGTGGCTGTGGCAGCTGACCCATGACACATTTACGCGAGTACAAGCGGCCCCGGGTGCCCGGACACCTGCCGCTTTCAGCACCGGGAGAGAGAACAGAGCAGATCTCACCTGGGCCGCCCTCAGAGTCTCTCTCTCATCACAGCCCTTGCCGCTTTATCGCTTTCCTTCCTGTTTTCACACATTACTTCCGTCTTCCTGGACACGCTGTTGCTGCATGGGAGCCGGCGTCCGACGTGTCTGCTGGGACTCCGTGCTCTCGTGGTGCGCCTTCCTCGGCCTCACGGGCTTGTGCTCTCATCTGCTCAGGATTACCCTCAACACTGGCCCTGGGCGGCTTGTGCTTACCTAGTCTGTACTGCGAGACGAACCATGTGTGTCCTCCGGGCTCGGGATGGGCTCCCACCCCTGCTCCTTCCCTCTTGTTCGCACCACGTTGGCTCGGGCGCTGCAGGAAATGCAAATGAGTTGAGGGAGAAGGAGCCGTTTGTCCTCAGAGTGGACCGACAGCCAGGGCGGCCAGTCTGTGCTGACCCCCAGGCGCCCGCGGCCTCTTCGGAATTCAGCGTGGACGGGATTACCTCGGTCTGTCCTGGGGTTCCCGTGTCCTCGTCCGGGAAGTGGGGACAGCGTCTGCAGATAGAGAATATAGAACCACGCACCTGAGAGCCCGTCACCTGGTACGTAGTAGGCGCCCCGTAATGCAGTGTCGTTCTCTCCTTTACCCGTGGTCCGTCTTCTGATTTGCCCCAGGTTAGGGGTGCCTTCTCCCTGGTGCTTGAGCTCGAGGAGAGTGCAGGTCGCGCCTTCGCCCTGCACCGGTCGTTAACGCACATTATTGCATCTACGTGAGCTGCCGAGCAGCCCTGTGAGCGGACGTGGGCTCCCATTCCCACACTGGGTCTTTGCCAAGTCTCCCCAGTGCGTTTACCGGGAAGTGGCGAAGGTGATGCGTTCGGAGGTCACGGAAGGCTCTCCTCGCACACATTCCCCCGTGAGGGTACTCAGTCCTCAGACTCCCCAATAAGCTAGCACTTCCTTCCACTTACCAGTTTTAGTCCTCGTTTCTGAGATGAAATTCCACAGCACAGCCGATTATGGGTACTCATGACCGCTTTTAGCCGGTCTGATTTTGATAGTGTGTTGCTGTATGTTTCTTCCATACAGACCCGATGTTTGTCCACACTCCTTCCACCCGTGGGTTGATACTTTCCATCGGATTTAGAAACCGTCAGCGCCGATTGCTTCAAGTGTTTTTCTGCTTTCCTCCTCTTTCCCCTGGGACTCTAACCACACGTATCCTCCAGTGATTGACGGTGTCCCACGGCTCGCTGATGCCCTGTTCATCTTTTTTTTTGTTGTTTTCTTTTTTTTAGGTATTTTGGTAGTTTCTATCCCCATTTTTCATCTCAGACATTGTAATTTTAATTCTAGAATTCAGTTTATGTCTTTTTAAAAAAAGATTTTTATCTATTTATTTGAGAGAGAGAACGCGAGCAGGGGGGAGGGGCAGAGGCAGAGGGAGAAGCAGACTTCCCGTGGAGCAGGGAGCCCGATGTGGGGCTTGATCCCAGGACCCTGAGATCGTGACCTGGGCCGAAGGCAGACGCTTAATGGCTGAGCCACCCAGGCAGCCCTGCCTTGAAGTTTTGGCAGCATCCTAGACATTGTAAATTTTATGTTGTTGTTGTTTTTTTTTTTAATTCCTTTCAATATTTTTGAGCTTTGAACTGGGATGCCAGTAAGGTACTTGGAAACAGTTTGGTTCTCCTGAGGCTCCGTTTCCCACTTGGTTGGTGGCACTGAGCAGCCTTGAGGCCCAGGTCCCTGCAGTAAGACCCTTGTGTGGCTCTGCGGGGTGCGTGCCCACGGCAAGGGTTCTCCGCTCCAGCCATTCCCAGACCTGTGTGAGCCCCAGGAACGCTGCCCGCGCCTCCCACGGGTTGTCCCTGGCTCCGGGTGGGGGACATGGCGCCAGCACGTGTGTGTGAGGCCCGGGGTCAGCTGGCTCTCTCCTCTGCGACGCTCAGCTCCGTCCCTTCAGCCGGGCCCATCCTGGCTCTTACCTCACCTGTCCCTCTTCCCTCGGGGCACCCTGCCCGGCACCCCTGTCGTCCACTGTTCTGTCTGGCTTCTTAGTTGGCTGGGATGGGGGGGATGGTAAATCCAGTCCTCGTGACTCCTTCACGGCCAGAAGCGTTAGTCTTGTCTGTGTACAGAGATGTGCTCGTCTGCTCTATAAGGCTTTCATTTTATGCCGATTTTGTGGGTGAGGGAGCTGTTTTCACGTTTGAAAGAAAGGCCCTCATTTCTCATTGTTCTGTTCTGTAGTCGGGACAGAATGAACTTAATTCTGCGTTGCTCCCCAGGCAGCGGCGGCGGGCAGGTCTCAGGGACCAAGTCCCCACCCGTCTGTGGAGTCTGGCTCCCCCTGCCCCACACTTCAAGTCAGGAATGCGAAAAGCCCCGCTTCCTCCTCCTCCTCCTTGCAGTTTTGTTGAGCAGACAAGGAGCTGTGTGGGCACAGGGTTGGAAGTCATCCTTAGGTTCAGATCTTGGCTCTGCCTCGGATGCATCACGTGACCTTGGACAAACTAGTGAACCTCTTCGTCTCTTCATCCGTAACATAGCAATATAAAGCAAGCCTGTTTCTTTTCTTTTAAGATTTGTTTACTTTAGAGAGAGAGAGCGTGCACGCGGTGGGAGGGACAGAGCGAGAAGGAGAATCTCCAGCGGACTGCCCACTGGGCACGGAGCCCGACCTGGGGCTCGATCTCACGACCCTGAGATCACGACCTCAGCTGAAATCAAGAGTCGGCCGCTCCACCGACCGAGCCCCCAGGCGCCCCTATAAAGCCTATTTCTTAAGGTTAGACGTGACTGTGGAAAACTGCTTCATTACTTTGCAGGTGCCCAGGGGAGGCAAACGAGGCTCCCGGGCTGATGGAGTCCCCCAGCCCCAGGCCCGCTGCTGCAGCCCAGGAGCTCCTGGGCTCTCCTCTGTTCTCTCCTCCTGCCCCGTCCTGTCCTTCCCGTCTGCCCCCTCTCCCCATCCCCAGGCTGCTAGCGCAGTGTGGGCCCCCCCACTGCCCCCGCCAACATCTCTTTACTCTGCTTATTTGACGCCTGGTTTTCTTAGGTTGCAGTCCTGGGGGAACAGACCTCTACAGGGAGTGTTGGGGGCCGCCTCTTGGGGGGCGCCCTGGGGAACATCTGGGTGAGAGAACAGGGGCCACGGGATGGGGCAGGGGAGGAGCTACGCCAGAAGCCTGCATCAGCCCAGGGGACGTGCAGGGAGACCTTGGTGGCCGGGCCTGTAAACACACCTCCCTTTCCTCCCCGCCTCTCTGCTGACCACAAGGCGGGGTGCTCCATCCCACCCAGTCTGCCTCCGCGGGAGGGAAGGGGCTGCCCTTCTCTGTTGGCAGCGGGCAGGTAGGATGGGGAGGGGCTCCTGCTTCATCCACTGCCCCCCCCCCCCCAATCTGCGAGCCCCCAGCGCAAGCTTCCTCCGCATCCAGGCAGGGCTGTGCTGCTCCTTGTCTCTCCCTACTTCTCCCTGTGGGGCCAAGGAGAGCGAGGCCGGGGAAGAGCGCTCACTGGGGACTGTAAGCTTGTGAATGAAGCTGTTCTAACTGCAGTTATTCCCCGACCTTGGTCTCCTTATGTTAAAAGAGGGTCTGGGGCGCCTGGGTGGCTCAGTCATTAAGCGTCTGCCTTCGGCTTGGGTTATGACCCCAGGGTCCTGGGATCGAGTCTCGCGTTGGGCTCCCTGCTCCGTGGGCAGCCTGCTTCTCCCTCTCCCTCTGCCCTTTCCCCTGCTTGCGCTCGCGCTCGCGCTCGCGCTCATTTTCTCTCTAATAAATAACATCAAAAAAAAAAAAAAGAGGGTCCAGGGACTGATGGAAGCTCGCGTCACTCCTTTCCCTTCCTGTGGGCACACAGGTCCCTCCCTGGCATGTGCACCTCGCGCTTTGCCGAGGACGGGCGGGCTCGTCCCAGGGGTGCGGTGTTGGGTAGAGGACATCCTTCTGTGCGCATTTCTCGCTGGCCCCAGCAGACGTGCCCTCCACGTCCCTGCCGTGTGTTTGGTTGCTGAGACCAGGGAGTCCGTTTCTTTGTCTCCTGCTGGGGACAGAGAACCCCCCTCCCCGTTAGCACAAGTTCTCTTTATTCAGCTGTCTGGCTGGGGACCCCCTGCTAGCAGCTGCAAATGTGCACCTGGACACGGTCCCCTCCACACACAAACAGGGCAGACGCCGATCACACGAGGGTGGCACCACTGACCCCCAGGAACCCCCGGGTGCAAGGAACTGTTCCTCTAACATAGTCAGACTGCACACACAGAGCCTCCGTTCCTTTGTACCGACACGTCAAAAGAGACCTTCTCCGGTCAATATTTTGCTTACAAAGGATGTCTCTGGTTTCACTCTTCTCAGAGTCCCGTTCCGCAGCTGGAATGACGGCTGATTCTGGAGTGGCCCCCGAGGCCAGCCCTCATCCACACCCTTGGGCTCTGGTCCTCGTCCTCTGCTGCCCGGTCGCCTTGCGCCCTCTCGAGCCCGGACTCCCCTCCCCCGGTCAGTCGGCAGGGGTGGGGCACGTCCCCTGGGGGGGGGGAGTGCCGCTCTTGCCACATTCTCTCCTTCTCCACAGTGAGACTTTTAACTGGGCAAGTGGCCGTCCTGCGAGAGGTTTGCTTCCAGCCTCCCTGGAAGACCGACGTGGTTGTGTAGTTCAGTTTCCACGAAGGAGGAGGGCGCCCTCCCTGATACTTGCCGAGAAGGAACCCGGTTGTCCCTGGGACTGCCGCTCTGCCTTCCCCGTGAGCCGCAACAGACCCCATACTTCGACCACGCAGAATAACAGTCTAGCCGGGGGGGGGGGGGGTGCGCAAGAGCAAGCGGGGTCCTGCGGCGGCGGGCCGGACGACACTGAGCTGCCCCTTAGGCCAGGCCTTGGCGAGCTTCTGTAAAGGGCCGGATAGCAAATAAACAGTTTAGCTTGTGGGCCACATACAGTCTCTGTCACTCTTTCTTTCTGCTTTTTGGAACAGACAACGTAAAGCCCTTTCTCAGCTTGTGGGCTTCGAAAAACAGGCCACGAGCTGGATGCGCATTGAGCCTGTAGGCTGTCGTGCGCGGAGCACCCCTGCACCTCTGGACGTGTATGATCGGCACAGGCGCTGTGACCTCCGGTCTCCCACCGGGGCCAGTTCGCCCTTCTGTAGGTGGCCTGCCGGCTCCCCGCTCCCGGGACACCTGAGCGCCACAGCACAGTGCAGCCCAGGACACCCGGGGTCACGCGGGCCTCCGGCCTCAGGCTCCCGAGCAGCGGGGACCGCAGGTGTGCAGGCCATTGCGCCCGCCCGGCTACCTCTGGACGTTTACGGGAGCGGGGATGACACGGTATCATGGAGGGAGGGAAGGCTTCTCCAAAGAGAGGACACTGAAGCAGAGATCTGAGGCAGGGGTGATACGTGTTCCGATCCGGGCGGACAGCATGGAGGAAGGGAGGGCCCGAGGTGGGAGTGAGGTCGGCACCTGGGCCGGGTAGCAGCGTGTGGCCTCCTGACCCCCGGTCTCCTGGGCTGCGCCCTGCTGTATACGACCACCTGTGTACGTTTCCACTTTGCTAGCGGGCACAGCTTGGCCAGTAAAGGGCGCTCCTTCTGGTTCCTGTCGTTTTTTCTTCCCCTTCTCACGGGTAGCACCTCGGTGAACTTCACCATCCACTGGGCCGGAACTCGTGCTGGTAAATATTTAAGAACCAGTTCAGAGAGAAGAGAGCCCCCTGTGATGCTGAAGGAGGGTCCATGGAGCTCTGGACGGTTTCCCACAGTCACCGCTCTTTTCTCCGGAAGGAACTCTCTGATGGGTGAGAAGGTGTGAGTCATAAATGGAGACTTTTCCACACTCCCTACACTCGAGGCCTTTCTTCCCTGTGGGCGTCTTCTTACCGGGGACAGCCATCCGCCTGCCACCTTGCCCCGGGGCTGCGCCCATCCCTGCACTGTGGGGTCTCTCACCGCTGCCTGCTCTAAAGTGCCCCCGGCCTCAGAGGTGGTTTCAGATGCAGAGGCGCTGCCGGCGAGTCCACTGGGTCGCCTCCTGCAACAAGGGCTGCAAGAGTAAACACGCCTGTCCTGGAGGTACGGAGACACTTGGCACGGAGCCACTTGGATTAGAATTTATACTTCTTTTTTTTAAGATGTTATTTATTTATTTGACAGAGAGTTGGCACAAGCAGGGGGAGCAGCAGAGAGAGAGGGAGAAGCAGGCTTCCCACTGAGCAGGGAGCCCGATGCGGGACTCGAACCCAGGACCTGGGATCATGACCTGAGCTGAAGGCAGACGCTTCGCCCACTGAGCCACCCAGGTGCCCCAGGATTTATACTTCTGGCATGAAAATAGAAACTTAAAAAATATTCACTACAGAGGCGGCTCAGTCAGCTGGGCGTCTGACTCTTGGTTTCGGCTCAGGTCACGATCTCGGGGTCGTGGATGGAGCCCCTCGTCGGGCTCTGTGCTCAGCAGGAAGCCTGCTAGAGATTCTCTCTCTCCCTCTGCCCCTAGTGCTCATGCTCGCTCTCTCTCTAAAATAAATAAATATTTTAAAAATATGAGATTAAGTATTTTCAAGAAACTGGGGAGCGGCCAGCTGATGTTGTGGGGGATGGGAAACACAAGAAAGTAGGGTCGCAGGGTTAGGGAAGGGCAGGAAGTCCGCTCCTCCTGACTCTGGAACCCTTCCCTCTGCTCCCTGCCCCATCGGCAGACGGCCACTGGAAAGGGTCCCCCAGCAGCTGGCTCCCTTATGGAGGGGACGGCTGCCCATTCCTGCGTCCACCTGCTTGGTGCTGCCTCCCCCTCTGACCTGCTCCTTAAAGAAGAGTGCTTTGCCCTTTTGCTCTCAGACATCCATAACACTGTATGTTTTAATTGTTTGTGACACTGTCTGTGGTCCAAATAGAGGACAAAAAACCATTGCTTGAAGGTGACGTAAGAGCATTCGATTTAAAAAATACACTTTCTTGGCACGCCCGGCTGGCTCAATCAGAGTGTGCCCCTCTTGATCTTACGGTCATGAGTTCAAGCCTCACTTTGGCCGTGGAGCCTACTTAAAAAAATAAATAAAAATTTTAAAAAATGCATTTTCTCCACATTAAATGCTGTGGTTTAAGAAATCTGCAGTGTATTTGCTGGGGAAACAAACAACCACAGCTAGCTAGCTTCTTTTGAAAAGTAAAGTACCCAGTTGATAAATGAGTAGAGATTTAGTAAACAGAAGTAAAAGAGACAAAAAAAAAAAAAAAAAAAGAAAAATTCTGGAATAAAGGCAAGGAATGCTGGGAGCTAAGAACATACTTCTGGAATAGACTCTAAGATCAACCTCCATTTCTAGTTTCCCCCCGTTTGTTGCTAAGAGCTGTCAAATGCTTCCGTTTGATGGGGGGATTGTGATGCACAACCAAGTATGAAATGGAATCTTCTTGATGAGCAAACACATCACCGCGACGTTCCCTTGGCTCCTGAGGCTCTGGTCTAGGCTCTGCCCCAGGCAGGGAGGGGAGGATGTGTGTGGGGATGACTCAGGCAGGGAAGGAAGAGATGGGCAGGAGCTAAGTGCTGACATCCTCGTTTCTAGCAGGGGCGCGGGCAGCAGATAAAGGTAACCATAGGCTGTATCTCACACCGGAATGGCTTGATAGCTTAAAGAGTCTGTTTTGGGAGGCCTGGGGAAGTCAAAAGAGAAAGGATCTGAAGGCTGGCCTCTAGCTCAGGGAGTGATGAACTAGGAGTGGAGAGCAGTGGGCCTAAGGAGGCAGGATGGGAATGAAGGATTTCCTGGGGGTGTGTGAGGGCTCCCTGAAGCTGGGGAGGTGGGCGGCGAGGCTTCGGAGCCAGAGGTGATAGAAGCTTTATTTCATCTTTAGGGCCCCGCTGTGAGGCAGTTTATCATTCTCCCTCCTCACTGTAGAGGTGACCAAGCAGCCTAAGTCTTTCAGAGTGATGACAGCCAACTTCTGAGCACCTAGTATGTGCCCTTTATACTCCCTCCTCCTCTCCCTCCCAAGTCCGGCTCCCCACCATGCTCTGGCAAAGGCTGGGTCCGCTTGGGCTGGAGCTGGATGCCCCAGGTGCCTTCCCCTCCCACGGCTCTTTCTGTGCATCTCGGGCAGGACGGTCAGGATCTGCTCCTCCGTGTGCCTCTCGGGCCTCAGCCACTCAGCAGAGCACCCACAGTCGGCTCAGGGGCTCCAGGGGACCCCGAGTCTCCTGGGAGCAGAGCTGCCTGAACCGCGGGCGGGAGATCTCTGGACCCGGAGAGTGGTTCCCTTGTAGCCCAGTCTCGAACTCCCACGTCTCTTGCTCTGGCGCCATCTCCATAATCGTCCCTTGATCCTGTGTGCGCCGTGGACCAGAGTTCTAGCTGCTGCCCGTGGTACAGCCATCCTAGCCTGGACTCGCTCCGGAGAAGGCCCACACCCGCGGCAGGCTTTCAGGGGCACCCTGCCGCATAAGAAAAAGCATTCTGCTTTCCGCGCTCACTAAACACACTCAGCTTCGCCAAGGAGCCAAACCCTGCAATCCCTTCTCCATCCCTCCATCCGTCTCTAGGATCCTGTTCCACTAAGAGTCATGCCTTTGAGAGACTTGCAGTCTGGTGGACAGATACGTATGGTGCTTTCCACGATACTAGACAAAGGCTAAGAAAGAAAACAAAACACAGCAGGAGAAAAAATGTCCCCGGGGCCCACAGGAAGTCACTAGCTTCCAGTATCAGAGCCCAGACGCAAGCCGCACTCGGTGCGATGTAACCTGCCTGTTTCCAGTGACGTTTGCAGTGACGGATTCCAGCGCACGGGAGAGGCAGCCTCCGACCAGGTGGACCCCTCCATCGTTTCTCAAATTCCTGTAGTGGCCACAGCAAAAGAAACATTTTAATTCCATCGAGGGAATAATTCAAAGGCCCCGGATCTGCAGCAGCGCCCTGGATACAGGGCCGCCAGGAGCAAGACGGGGGTCTCCGGGAAGGCGTCCAGCGTCAGGAAGGTCTAACGCGGAAGGAGAGGGGCCCCCGGGGGTTCCCCAGCTGGACGTCCCCGCCAGCCTCACTCCCTCCCTGGAGCACCCCCCCCTCCGCCGCCCCGCGCTCCCTGCACTGCCCGAACGACACCTGCCGCGGACACCTGCCCGGACGACACCTGCCGCGGGGACCCGGACCCCTCCATGCAGCCGGCGCCGCGCCGGCCTCTGCTCCTGCCCGGGCTGCCTGCAGAGAGCCTTCTGGCCGGCACAACCCACACGGCCCCGCGAAGCCACAGCTGCTGACCGCCGCCACGGCCCTGAGCCCGCAGGAGCCTGCGCTCCCGCCCGCAGCCTGCCAGGCACCTGCGCGGCCGCCCCTCCCAGAAGCCCGCGGGCGCGGATCTCCGCGGGGGCGCGCGTGGCGGGGTGGGCGGGGCGGCGAGGGAGGGAGCCGCGTCCAGCGGTGGGGGAGGGGAAGGGGAGCGGCGCGCGAAGGGGGGAGGAGCCCCGCCTAGTGATGGGGAAGGGGAACGGAGCCCAGCGGAGGAGGAAGGGAGGAGCCCCGCCCAGCGGGGGTGGGAGAGGGGAGGGAGCCGCGCCCAGCGGAGGGGGAGGTGAAGGGGAGTCGTGCCCAGCAGGGGAGGGGAAGGGGAGCCCCGCTCAGCAGAGGGGAGGGGAGGGGGAGACCATGACATCCTATCTGAAAACCTACACGAAGTGGATGGTCTCCTAGCAAAATGTAAATTATGAAAATTGTGTGTAGGAGCTAAATGTGCGATTCAGGGGTGGGCGATCACAAGAAAGTGCTACAGAAGAATTACATTCAGATGTCACATGAAGTACTACTTTTTAGGAAAACAACATTTTTAAAATGGGAACCATTAAAATATTTGACTAGAAACCAGCCACCAAGTTTAATTTGAAATAAATGGATACCTCTCCCAAGCAAAATAGAGTTTAACCTGTTTTTCCCCCTGCAATATATAGTTTATGGTTATGTGTAAAGGGGAAAGAAAAGCAAGAATATTACACACACTATGCTCTTGTGATGAATATAGTTTTCAATAATACAACTAGACAGTTATAAGCATGGACACTCATTTGTTGAACAAAAATATATATGTAAATCTGGGCCTGGGTTGAAGGTGAGCAAATACAAAAAAAATAGTTCCTTGTTTTCAGGAAGCTGAAAGGGTGGGATGCCTGGGTGGCTCAGTCGGTGAAGTGTCTGCCTTCAGCTCAGCTCATGATCCTGGGGTCCTGGGATCGAGTCCTGGGATCGAGTCCGCATCGGGCTCCCTGCTCAGTGGCAAATAAAATCTTTAAAAAAAAGAGTACATTGAAAAAAAGAAGAAGAAGCTAAAAGGCTATGTAGTTGAGAGCATGAAGAAAACAAGAGAATATACATAAAAGATCTGCAGTATAATAATGGCTTCCGGGGAGAAACAAAGGACTTTGGCCAGTTCAAACAAGTCCTGCTTGAGTGTTTGAATTTTTCTTACAATGAACAATGTAAAAAAAAAAAAAAAGTGCCAAAGCATTTCCCTTTAAAGAACTGAGTGTGTGCTGGGCAGAACCCATCAGACGTGTTACCTGCATTTGTTTATTTGTTTTTAAAAGATTGTATTTATTTATTTGACACAGAGAGAGAACAGCAGGGGGAGCGACAGAGGGAGAGGGAGAAGCAGACTCCCTGCTGATGGTGGAGGAGATTGGAGCTCTGACCGAAATCTTTGCCACGGTCACCACCAACGTAAAGTCTCCTCCCTGTGTGAATCCTCTGGTGTATCACCAGGTGTGAGCTCCTGCTGAAAATCGCCCCGCACTCCTTAGGCTTACAGGTTCTTCCTGGGGTATGGGTTTCCTGATGCCGAGTCCGTCCTGACTTCTGTTTGAAGGTCTGGCCACGTGCCCCCTGCTCTTATAGCAGCAGCTGATGTGTGGCAGGTGGGTTCAGGTAGCACATTCTCACTTCCTCCTGATGTGCAAGCTTTCCCTCTCCTACACGGGTTTGGTTAAGGGGAATGCTCACTTGGCTGAAGCCCGTGTCCCCCGCAGAAGGGGACTGTAGCCGTCCAGCCTCTGATGGGTCTGCCCGCCGCCTCTCCAAGCTGCTCTCACATTCGCCGGTGCGAGAATTTAGACCCGTGGGCATCTGTACTGGGTGTCCTGAGTCTCCCTTCGGAGATTTCCTGTGTTAGCTTCCATTCCTTGCTCTCGGTTTTCCTTTCATTATCTGAACCATATTAAAAGTATAAATAGTTGCCTTCTCACGCTAGGAGAAAAGAAATTCCTGGAAGGGGAGGCAAGTGATCAATGTAAAAACATTTGGATGTTTGGATTGAGCTTCTAAGTCCTCAAAAATGGTTCTGTCATCTGGGAGAGAGATAGGCTTCTAAACCCTACTTTGGCGTCTGTGGTCTGTACAAACATCCCCAAAGCTGGCTGATTGTCAGAGACACCCCTGGAGAGCCTCTGAATCTTTATGTGGGTCCACTTCATTCTTCTCTCTGCAGACCGCCTTCCTCCTTTACTACTTCAGCTCCTGGGTCTTAAAACGTCCTTTATTTAAAAGACCAGCCCTGGCTGAACTAGATTTTCCGAGTTCCAGAATCTCAGAAAAGAGGGTCCAGTCGTTCCAGCTTAGGGCAAGAGGCAGGCAGGGGAGAGAGCTGGGCTGTGTGGGGGTCACACATGGTGAACTTGGTTGCTGGGGACCTCACGTCTATGGGTGAGAAGGACAGTCAGGTGGATCGTGGTGAGCAGCCTGGATACTTCAAAAGTTGCTTATGACATGTTTTGTTTTTTTTTTTAAGATTTTATTTATTTATTTGACAGAGGGAGATAGCGAGAGAGGGAACACAAGCAGGGGGAGAGGGAGAGGGAGAAGCAGGCTTCCCGCAGAGCAGGGAGCCTGATGCAGGGCTTGATCCCAGGACCCCAGGATCATGACCTGAGCCAAAGGCAGACGCCCAACGACTGAGCCACCCAGGCGCCCCTGACATGAGTTTTTTGCCTGAGACTTGAGACACTGAGTGACAGTTTGATCTTCTTGGTCACTTAGTGGATATAATCAATAGGTAGTTGTGGGGGGAGATGGCAAGTAGGTTTTGTCTCTAGTGTCAACTAGGAGGGATTGAAAAGCTTTTGCCTCAAGCATCCCTTTAAGTGCTGCGGCTGTGTCTGGGCTCAGTAGGAACAGAACAGTTGACTGGCTGTGACCACCCCGGTGGGCAGAGCCTAATGCTAATTGGCTGCGAGGACTCAGACAGGCGGAGCCTAATGCTGATTGGCTGTGGGGACTCAGACAGGCGGAGCCTAATGCTGATTGGCTGTGACCGCCCAGATGGGCAGAGCCTTACGCTGACTGGCCATGACCGCCCAGGTGGGAAAAGCCTAGTGCTGATTGGCCATGACAGCCCAGATGGGTGGAGCCTAATCATCAGGCTTCGTGAGCTCCAGGGTTCCACTTGGCCCCTCCAGTTCTCAAACTGGCTGTGTCCCCTTGCAAAGCCCTGGGTCGAGACAAAACCACTGCCCCTACAGTCCCCTGATCTTTTGCAGTAGAGTTCCTCCCCGCTCAGGCCACCTCTGCGCTGTGCCCTGGTGCATGCTCTGATTCTGTCCCTGACACCTGCTCTCCTATCTCCTGGGGCTACCAGAGGACACCCCGCTTTCTCTGCGGGACACCCTCCTCTGGCTCTTGTTTCCTGGCGTCCAGCTGTCCTCCTGTTATTGTGGCTTCCTCCCAATTCGTGGATCTTTGCAGTTAGCATCATCACACATGTGTAAGAACGAGAAGAGGGGCAGACATACATATAAAGCACATCCCTAACGGGAACCACCCCTAAAGTACATAAAGCAGATTTAGACCTGTCCCTGGACCAGGGGGTCAGGGCTGAAATGGCTCCTTTCATGAAGAATTTAGTTCTGGGGCTGTTGCCATGGTGACTTCTAATGACTTTAATGACAGTAGACACCCCCTAAAACATTGTCCAGTGATTACATCCTGGGGACCACATCCAGTGTCAACTTGGAGTCAGAAGGATGGCCTGTACGTCTTCCTGCCTCCAGATGCTTTCCAGTGATAAACACCTTGACAGTGCAATAAGAATGGCCTCCCTCAGGCGCGCCCTGGGTCCCTTAGGGTTCCGTCACCTCCGAGTCCTGTCTGTGGGCTCTGTCGCTGCGCCCTGGCCCCTCCCCGGGGTGCAGCTGCTGGTGTTTAAGGAAGGCCGTGCGCCCCCCCGAAGGCCTTCCCACAGGCGCCGCATTCAAAGGGTCTCTCTCCATTGTGGATCCTCTGGTGACTGAGAAGGTGGGAGTTCTGGCTGAAGGCCTTCCCACATTCGGGGCAATTGTAGGGTTTCTCTCCTGTGTGCACACGGTGGTGTTTAATGAGGTCGGAGCTGCCCCTGAAGGACTTCCCACATTTAGCGCAGGGGTAAGGCTTCTCCCCACTGTGGATTCTCTGGTGCCTTGTGAGGTCTGAGCTCTGCTGGAAGGATTTCCCACACTCTGCACATGCATGGGGCTTCCCTCCTGCGCGAGTCACCGGAAGTCCCATGAGGTCCGAGCTGCGCTGGAAGGTTCTGGCACGCTGGCCGCGTCGGCGTGCTCTCTCTTCCCCATGAGTTTCCCGCTCGTCCCCAGGTGCCTGGTCCTGGCTCAGTGTCCTCCCGCGTCCCTGGGGTTTCTCTGCAGTGTGAAGCCGCTGGTGTTTGAGGAAGGCTGTGCTCCAGATGAAGGGCTTCCCGCAGGCCCCGCACTCATAGGGCTTCTCCCCAGTGTGGATTCTTCGGTGCTGGACGAGGAGTGAGTGCTGCCGGAAGCCTTCCCCGCACTCGCCGCACGGATACGGCTTCTCCCCAGTGTGGATTTTCTGGTGCGTGAGCAGGTGTGACCTCTGGCTGAAGGCCTTCCCGCAGGCCCTGTACTCGTAGGGCTTCTCGCTGGTGTGGATTATCCAGTGCCGGATCAGGTCTGAGCTTCCCCGGAAGGTTTTCCCACACTCCGTACACTCATAGGGCTTCTCCTCCCTCTCAGTTCTCTGCTGTCCCAGCCGGCCCACGTCCTGGCCCGCGTGCAGCCTCTGGTGCTTGAGCAGAGCCGTGTGCCCGCTGAAGGCCTTCCCACACCCACCACACACATAGGGCCTCTCCCCGCTGTGCAGCCTCTGGTGCTCGGTGAGGCGCGCACGCTGCCTGAAGGCCTTCGCACACTCAGGGCACGTGAAGGGCCTCTCCCCGGTGTGGATCCGCTGGTGCCTGGCCAGGTTGGAGCTCCGGTTGAAGTCTTTCCCACATTCGTCACACATAAAGGGTTTCCTTCCCATGTGAATTCTCTCGTGGATGATCAGGTTGGAGCTCCGGTTGAACGTTTTCCCACATTCCTGACATTGATGGGTTTTCTTCATGTTACCAGTTTTCTGGCGCTGGGTGACCTCTGACGTCTGCTGGAATCTCTCACCACAGGCTTCTCTGCTGTGGGATCTTTCTCCTGCAGCAAGTGTTCTTTCTCTCCCATTACACCCGTGGCTGCTCTCTCCTGCGATGGCTTTTGCGGGAATGAGATTCGCTTCCTTGATAGCTCTCCCTTGGGAAGCGGGGAGCCCCCTGCATCCTGTGAGGGGCTCACCCAACACCTCAATGACCCGATCACAGGGTCAGCAGCTTCAACCAACCCATGCTCCTGACAGATCAGTCTCTGGCATCCTTCGGATACAACCCTTGCTGGATCTATGTCTCCAGGAACGTCCATCTTTGACTTCTGGTCCTTTATGTTATTCCTGATCTCTGGATCTGAAATGATAAGTAGACCATGCTAGCATTCCTAAAATACAAACATCACCTCTTCCCCCATACTGAGAAGTTGAAGAGGGAGGAATAAAGAACTGAGAAGAGGACTGTGTCCTGGCTGGGGCTGAGATTCGGACCTTTTTGGAGATTGTGGCCACCACCGGAACACTCCCACTTATGCCTGCTCTCTAATAAATATATACAATTTTTAAAAGAAAAAAAAATTAAGTGGTGCATGAGCGCCAGGAGGAGAACTCCCTTCCTTTTCCTTTTCCTGTGGCCTTGCACTGTCCCTCTGGCACCGTCCACAGACAAAATCTAAACCTCGTGCCCACTGGCCAAGGAGAAACGGTGCAGATCCAGTAACACAAGCAGGACAGAGAAGGACGGAGGAGGAGGTGAGAGCCCAGTCCTTCCAGAACACCCAGGCAAACCCGGAACTGTGCCCCCCCACCCTGCCATCCCCCCAAGATGAGGCTGGACGCCCTTCGGCACAGACCGCAAGCACCCTGCCACCAGGCATCAAAACCACTGGGAATCCTCGATCTTCTGATGCCAATGACCCCTTTACAGACTCTCCTTGTTTGTGTGTTTCACCCCAAAGTCAGAGAGCGGAGAGCGTATGGACGCCCCCCTCCCCCGGTGGGGCCAGCTCTGCGTCCCGCAGCGTCTCCTCCCCACAGAGCTTCCACGGAGTGCAGGCCCGGGGCCCAGCATCCTCCGTGACCTGCTCACAGCCACATCCCACAGCATCCTGAATTCCTGAAACAGAAGCCCCTGCTTGGGAACCACCCAGGAGAGAGCAGCAGACACTTGGTACCTTCCCTTCTCTCCTTAGAACTCCGCTATGTCGCGCATCACCCTGGCTCTCAGCGGCCAATCCTGTCCTCGCTTTAGAAAGGTGAGACCACGGGGTGAAACCCCTGCGTTGCCCTGTCTTGTCAGCGACTCCGCACTCCGCTGTATTTCTTCTCTGCCGCTCCCCAGTGCTGATCTGCCCTCTGAGCCCTGCTGTGGGCCGCGCACTGCACTAGGTGGGAAGTAATGAGCACCATGCAGGACAATACCGAGGACAGAGTCCCTCTCCTTGAAGAGCCCGTGCTGGGCTGGGGGCTCACGAAGGGTACGCACGGGGTGCCGTGAGACCTTGCAGAAAGAGCACATCCTTGAGGGGGGACAGGCAAGGAAACTTCTGGAAGGACAAAGCTTCTAAGCTGAGGCCTCAGAGACCACCTGAGATAACCAGACTTCCTGCGAGGCTGCAGCACGTGCATGGGTGGAAGGTGAGAGGAGCCACCAGCGTCCATGCACGCACCATGTGACCGAGCCCAGGATGCGGGACGGCAGAAGACGGAGCTGGAAGGGCTGGTCAACTCGTGGAGGACCAAGAGGTTTGGGCTTCTCCTGAAGGCCATGGGAAGCCCCT
>NC_058417.1:1506556-1537724 GCF_002201575.2 Neomonachus schauinslandi | reverse complement strand
CTTCTCCTGAAGGCCATGGGAAGCCCCTGAGGACCAAGAGGTTTGGGTTTCTCCTGAAGGCCATGGGAAGCCCCTGAAAGGGTTAACGCAGGAGAATGGTGTAAGCAGATTTATGGTTTTAGAAGACTGTTCTGATCATTTTCTGGAGGATGGATGTTGGGTCAAGGCTGCAAGCGGGGATGGATATCAGGCAGGAAACCACAGCAGTAGTCTGCTTGGAGCCAGGGAGGGCCCCAGTGAACTCCGGGCAGAGGGCACGGAGGGATCGAGTCCGTATGTCAGAGAAGCAAGACCTGGTGCTGTCCTAGACAGAGGGGCCGAGGGGACAGGCAGGCATTAAGGATGGCATCCACGTTTCTAACTTGGGCAACCACCTGAATTGGGTAGTTGGAGGCAAAGGCCGGGTGAGGGGGAGGCAGTGGGGGAAATAATTTCAGAGGTGTTGGAGATACCTGTGAGGCATCCGGGAGAAATGTCTGCAGAGCCGACGGGTCAGCAGGTCAGGAGCCCAGGAGGAACATCTGGAAGGCAGGCAAAGATTTCAGAATCATCACGCAAGTAGCATCTAAAGCAGAAAAGTGTCACTAGTTACGGCTTAGAGACCTGAGCAGAGCACAGGGTGCGGGAGCGAGCAGAACCAAGTTAGAATCCCGGCATCTTAATCTCCCTCAACCATCCTCCCCTCGATGTCCAACAGAAGGAAGAGCACTTGTCCCACAGTGTCATCATGCCGACGAAGCCCCCCAAGGTGGACAGTGCACACCACGACCGCGTAAGCTTCTCAAGAAACTCCACGGGGCTGGGGGCTCCGTCTGTTTTCAGTGTTGGAACAGGGCCTCGAATATAGCGGGCACTCAATAAAAAAACTGCAGAATAAGTGAGCAGGATACCCCTTGACCCAGTAATTCCTGAAATCCTTTTCTCCCTTGGCTTCCACAGTGGGTGATATTCCAACCACTTTTGTACTATCTTTACCCATTTCTCCGTGTTAGATGCGTTATGGAGGCCCAGCCCCTCGTCCTGCCTTTCTGTGACGTATCAGTGGCCACACCCCCTCTGGCTCCCGTGATCTCCTTTGTCCAGGATGAATCATGATCTGGAACTCCTATTCCTCACCCACATTTTCGTCTACACTCACTGTGCATTTCTAGTCCTGTGTCTTACTGGATTGTGAAGCAAATGGATAAAGATGAACTCGTCATTTTACACTTACTCCCCTTTCTTCCTATCCCTTTCTGCCAAACGACCCGTTTTCGTTGAACAAGTATTTACCGTGATCCTACGGCGTCCAGGCACCGTTCTAGACCCTGGAATGCCGTGGTGAACCAGACAAGGTCCCTGCCCTCGTGGGGTCTGGCGTTCCAGGGGCTTCTAGGCCAGAGACACAGTCGTTTATGCCACCTAAAATGTGGTCCACACACCAGCACCATCAGCCTCTCCCAGGAGCTTGGTAAAAATGCCAATTCTCCAGCAGCGTCCCAGACCCACTGAGTCAGACTGTGGAGGAGGGGCCTGGCAGTTGGTACCTGCCAAGCCCTCCAGGAGACACAGGTGGGCTATGATTTCATCTTGGACTCCCCTCTTTCCATACCTACGAACTCTGGAAACTCCTCCTTTGGCCCTCTCCAACCCCATCTGAGTCCAGAACCTTCTCACCCCGTGCTTGGATTGCTTGGAAAATCTCTGATAAATCTGCTTTCTGGTTCCAACTGGTAAAGCTAATGCTGTTGGATGAAGTACTTTTCTCAAATCCTGCTTTCCCTGACGACAATGATCGAAAACTTACCGTGAATTTTTAAATCATCTATTAAAGGAAATGATAGCGCCTCTTGACTTCCGAGCTATGTTATTCCCTCGGGCTTCTGTAACAAAGTACCCCAGATTGGGTGGCTTCGAGCAGAACTTCGTTCTCTTGCAGTCGGAGGTCAGAAGTCTGAAGCGAAGGTGCCGGCAGGTGGCTTCCTTCTGTGGGCTCAGGGATCGCCTGCACCCCTCCCCCCCAGCATCCGGTGATAGCAGGCAGTCCTTGTGTCCCTTGCTTTGTAGATGCATCACCACAATCTCTGCCTCCCTCTCCACGTGGCTTCTCCCTGCTTTGGTCTCTTCACGTGGCCCTGTTCTTATAGGGACACCACTCATATTGAATCGGGGGGTGGGAAGGGAGCTGTTCTATTCCAGTATGACCTCACCTTAACTAATTACATCTGCAACGATCCTATTTCCAATAAGGTCCCATTCTGAGCTAGTGGGGTTAAGATGTCGATATACTGAAGGGACACAATTGGGGTAGGGGGGGGACACAATTCAACACGTAACAAGAGCCCTCCTCTACGATTCACCTAAGAGCAAAACTGTGCTTCAGTGTCCCCCCTAACTTCCCATACACTGTGCTTCTCCCCGCGCTGTCCCTTTGCCTCCCACTCTTCTGCTCGCGATGCTGCTCCAGGTCTCCCTCATCTACACCAGGAACCCAGAACCCAAACAGCCACAGGCCAGGCACTTCATCAGAACGAATGAAGGAAGCTAGGTGATTATCCACGACAAAATGATACTTTGCTTCCATGTCAGGGAGACGGTGGAGATTAGTGGGGACTGGGGCTCTGGAAATTGGATGCCGAGTCTGAAGGTGGAGCTCCTCAATTCCTGCTCAGTGCACCGTGTAGACATGGGGGGGGGGGGGCGTGGCGTGTGGACACGTCTGAGCTTTCAAGACATGCTAAAGTCTAGATCTTGTGTGAGTAGATGTGAAAGACATTTCCTCATTTTAAAATGCTAGCCTCGGATTAAAATAAAATCCAAGGGCATGAGCGGGGAAAATGCTGTCTACAGTCCTACCTGGCCCTGGGGCCATCATTCTTCAGCCTGTGACCTTCGCAAATACTTCCCACAGCTGCAGGCCCACCTGTTGGCACCTTCTAACCATTTCAATCTTTTTAAAGTCATATTTGCGTGCATGCGTTACAACGATAGAGCCCCTGCCTAGAGAGGGACCCGAGACTTGCACACTCAGGCACACACGTGAAACAAGTTAGTAAGCACTAGCTCAACGAGCTAAACGAGATGAGAAGCTCAGAGATGCGGGTGGCAACTCTGGAAGGCTTCCCAGAGGAAGGGGCTTTTGAAGCTACTCATAAAAGGATGGGTAGACCTTTACAAAGAAGAGACTGGCCTAGACCTCGCCCCCCTCCTCTGAGCTCCCAGGGCAGGAACATTTCAGATCAAGTAGGACAACACTGTGGTTCGGTCTGGTCCCCCATCGCGGCCCTCGGTCACCCCCGGAGCCCAGAAACGAGGTCTTGCGCAAAGGCTCCGGGCACAGCGCAGGGCAGGGAGCGGGGGCAGCCTGGGCCTGGGGGAGAGGCAGCTCGCTGCCCCCCAGGAGGGAGCTGGAACCCACCAGGGTACGGAGAGCGGATGGTCGTGGCGGCGCGCGCCGGGAGCCAGAAGGGGACCCAGAAGGGGACCCAGCCCCGCCGTCCCCGAGGCCCAGCCTCTCCCCACTGGCCGGCCTCCAGGGGTCTGCTCTGCGCCCCGCTTCCCCGGGGGGGGTTAAGGTGCTCGGGCGCCGGGACCCCCGGCTCTGCGCACGCAACAGGTCTCACCTCCAGGCCACCCCAGCCTCCCGCTCCGCCGCGGCCCCCTCCACGGCGGCCATCGCGCAGCCCCGGCTCGGCTCGCGTCAGGAGCGCTCCCCGAGCCGGCGGTCCCCCCGCCCCCGCCGCCAGCTGCCGCGGCGGACATCTCCCGCCCGCTTGGGGGTCTCCTCTGCGCAGGCTCGGGCGGCCTGCGGCACCCTCTCGGGGTCTCCTCTGCGCAGACTCGGCCGGCCCGAGGCGCCCGCTGGGTCTCGCGCGAGTCGACTCCGGCGAGGCTCCGCGCGGCGCGGGCTGGTGCACCTGCCAGTTGGCCGGGGTCCTAGACCCGCCGGCGGGTGGGCGAGACCTCAGCAAGCAGTTTTACATTTTTGTTCCAATTTTCTTAGTTCCCCCCCCCCCCGCCCCCGCCAGCCTTAGTGGTCTCATTCGTGGATGCCTTCTTTTCGCAATTTCTATTTGCAATGCCCCGTCCAAGGCTTGGTGACAGGTACCCAAGGACAGCTGGCGTAACGTTTAAAAGGGCAGGTTCTGAAGTGAGAAGTCCAGACACTCAGACGGAATCACTCTCCTACCACTTGGGGGCTGTGTGACTTTGGCAAGTTAGTTAACCTCTCTGCGTCCCACTTGATGGGTCGTCCCCCTTTTCCTCACTAGCTGTGAATGCTGTCTTTATCACTGACTCGGCCGCACATGTATTTGGTCATGTATTTGGGTTATGCTTCTCCACTTATCTATATCTTCTTTGATAACAAACTGTTATTGTGAGCTTTTATTTTCTTTATTTTTTTTTTAATTTATTTATTTGCGAGAGAGAGAATGAGATACAGAGAGCATGAGAGGGAGGAGGGTCAGAGGGAGAAGCAGACCCCCTGCCGAGCAGGGAGCCCGATGCGGGACTCGATCCCGGGACTCCAGGATCATGACCTGAGCCGAAGGCAGTCGCTCAACCAACTGAGCCACCCAGGCGCCCGAGCTTTTATTTTCTTAAAGGTTTTTTTTTTTTTTTAAGATTTTATTTATTTGACAGAGAGCACAAGCAGGGGGAGCGGGAGGCAGAGGGAGAGGGGGAAGCAGAGCAGGGAGCCCGACGCAGGACTCGATCTCAGGACCCCGGGATCATGACCTGAGCCAAAGGCAGACGCTTAACGACTGTTCCACCCAGGCGCCCCTATTGTGAGCTTTTAAGTACGTTTTACAGTCTGGTAGGGCTAGTCCTCTCTCCATTTACTCTTTCTTTTCACAAAATTGTGACCATGAATATACTCTCATGTTTCTTATTTTTAAATTAACAAAATAAAGAGGTTTTGTTTGATTTGTGTGTGTGTGTGTTCTGTTTTAAGAACCAAGATCTGCTTAAGGCAGAAAATGAAAATGGACGGTGGCAGGAAGGACAGGAGCTACCAAACTTTATGAGACATACAGTCCTGTGAGGAGTGGTTTAGTCCCTTCTGCCCCCCTCCCCTCCCCCACCTCCTTCTTCCACGAGGAACTCTTCTCCTCTCAGCAGCGTGGGTTCATCCTGTGATTCATTTGTGCCGCGAATATCTATGGAGTGCCTACTCTGCCAGGCACTGGGATGCGATGAATGTGGAGCTGAACCCAAGGCCCTCTCGTGGAACTTAGAGTCCCATGGACGAGATTCACTTCCACCAATGCCTCTAAAGTGAGAACTGTCATGGGAGCTGTGGACCGCGCACAGTGCCCTAAGACTTTAGAAAAGAAGATCTGACCTACACAGGACGGACTCTGAAGTCTCCCTGCAACTGGGCTTTCTCGAAAGAGCCAGGCACACGAAGGACAACGAAGGAACAAGCCCATCTCTGACTCGACACAACTCGGCTCCTGGAACAGGAGAGTGTAGAGGCCGCCTTCAGGCCAACAGGCAGAAAGACCCCCAGTGACCCCCTGGCTGGACGCAGGCCCATCGGGGGACCCACCTCAAAATAGCCACAGGCCCTAACTGACCGATAGGCTACTTACAGCCAGGTACAGTTACCAAAAAGGGGAGAATTCCATACATCCCCGTACCTGCTCACCTTCCCCCTTTAAAAACAGCCCCCACCCGCCGCCTCCTCGAAGACCGTCTCTCCTCTGCTGTCCTGCCAGCGCTCCCTTGCGGGGTAGTCAATGAACTTGTCACCTGTGTTCTACCTCAGGTGAATTCATTCCCTGCCTGCACTACAGGCTTCCACCTGATCCTCGCCCCACCTATGGGGGCCCCCATCCAATCAAGAGACACTCCATTTAGGCACCATATTTAGTGGCCTGTCCAAAGACTTTGTGGTTCCCGTACATTTGGGGGAACCCAGCACATGGAGCTTTTGCCTGTCTGGGACTCTAGTCCTCCTTGGGGAACTGTTGGCCTCCAGCCTCGGTCGCTCCTCAGTGAGGCTCCGAAGCCCCAGGGGGAACCAGCCGGACTGCCCTTGCCCGGAAGGCTGAAGGATGTCCCCTTTTCCCTTCGGAGGGACCCTTCCCTCCCTCTGGTTGCTCTTCTCGGTGCTTCGGGAGTCTAACCCTAGTGGCCCCTCAAAGGACTGAAGGCCTGGGCCAGGGCGGCTCCCTAGGGCGATCGGACTGGCCGCGCTGAGAGCACGAAGGGCCCCTTCCCTCTGCTTTCTGATTCCGACTGGAGGTCTGCTCCTAGAGTCCCGCGTCACGGGCTCCAGCCACCATCCTGGTCTGCAGGCCAACTGTTCCCACACGGCTGAGCGGTGAGTCCTCGCCTCCTCTTCCCCACCTGGTGGGTCTCGCTGCTGGGGGGACACCCCCACGGGAAGCACCTTGCCATTAGCTGCAGCCCTCTTCTTGGTGGGACCCCTGGCGCGGTGGGACACCCCAAAAGAGTCTCTCTGTATTTGCACGACCCCTCTGGGTGATGGGACGCCCCAAGAGTCTGTCCTCTCGGATAGGTCTGGTCCTTTTTCAGGGCAGCAGGACGCCCTGACTGAAATCACGACCATGAGTCCGAGCTCCATTCCCTGTGGCAGGCTCCCCACTGGGGATCAGGGGCCAGTCTTTCCCCTACGGACACCCCTCTCTTCCTTCCAACTCACTCTTAGGCTGTGTCCATCAAAGCTGGAACAAATCTGACCCCCAAGGGTAGGAAAAACGTCTCCCCTTTTTGTGTTTCCTGGCCTCCTTGAGGTTTGAGGAAAAACATCTCCCCTTTTTGTGTTTCCTGGCCTCCTACAAACTCCCAGATTAGGAGGCACGGCCCTCCCTTGGGGCTGTCTTCCAACGCTGTTCTCCAGCTGGACCTTTGCTGGAACATCTCCCCGTGGTCCACTGTCCCATAGGTGTCTTGCTTGGTGTCATGGCCCCAAATCAGGACCCGGACCTAGGAGCCCCTTGCAGAATGTGTGCGGTCATCAACCAGTCTAAGTAACCCCCCTCCTGACATCCTGGATGCTGGCTGATTCACTGTTCCTCTTTCTCATGGATGTGGGGGCTTCTCCCTCATTCATTTCCCGGGTTCATGGCTATGACTGTTGGAGCCACTGTGGCTTGTCTACCTCGGGCCCGAGGCTTTAAGGAATATTCCCAAGCAGCTGCTGAAACTCCTTGTGTTTTGGGGAAGTTCCCCATCGATTCTGGCCCAACACGGACTGCCTACTCCCTCTTGTTGGCAGGAGAACATGGCGTCTGCTCCTTCATTCAAGCTGATGAGGCTTAAAACCAGGAGTCCTCGTTCTCAGCCCTCTGGGGGCACCTTGCCTCTTCTGCCTCTCCTCCTGTCTCTGCACCACCTTGGGTGCGGCCTGCATAACTGACTTCCTAGACCACCTCTGTGCCTCCAGCACCATTGGCTCCTTCCCCTCCCCCCCATAGTCAAGGGTGAAGAGCACCCCCTCATATTTGCACCGTCCACTTCAGACTGCCCCAGCGGGGTCCCAGGTGAAAACTGACAATGGGGAACAAATTGATTGACTGTTAAGCGAACCCAGGTGAAATGTGATTTGATATCTGAACTAATTTAAGTTTGTTGGTTTAATTAAGACATGTCTTTAGAGTTATCAGCATTAAGCGTGAAACTTTTTATTCTACCAAGGTTTACTGACGGTCAAATAAGCTTGTGATCTCCGTTGCAATTTGTTGGCAAAAAGATGACTTAAAATGATGGTGAATTTGGTTGGTCTCATAGTTCTCGTGGGTAATTGTTAAGATACCTTTCAAGGTCTTTGGTAACCCAAAACTTGAAAGTTTGAATGATAAATTGGGATTGAATTTGTTGGACCTCTAGGTCTTTTCCAAATAGGATGGAGTGCTAACACATTGACTACTGATCGTAGGTTTGTACTTTTGGCTTCTTAATGCAGAGAAACAGGATGTCTGAGTGTTGGGAAACATGCTTTATGCTTAATTGATTCATGAATTTGCCATCTAAAGAATTCTGGTGTAACAATTCACGGTTGGTTACTAAGTTTCCACTGGAGACTCAGGTTTCTTAGAGTTAAAATTCTGCTGAATGTAGTTAAGACTGATGGAAATAAGAAAAACAACTCTGTATGTAGAAAAGTAGAAGATCTGTAAGAAAGATAGAAGGAATGGGAATACGTTTTTGTTGAAGGTAAAAGAAGGTGATTTTGTCCTAAATGAGACTGGTTGTTTGGAGAGAAATGGCTTGGGACAAAATCTGAATGCAAAAGAAATTTGTAGAAGGTTTGTGATGGGAAAACTTTGGAAAGGAATTTTATGTATGGTCAGGGTGGACTAAGATTGAAATGAATAGAGTTTAAAAGTACACTGGAGGGGCACCTGGGTGGCTCAGCCGGTTAAGCATCTGCCTCCAGCTCAGGCCATGATCCCTCCGTTCTGGGATCAAGCCCCACATCGGGCTCCCTGCTCAGCGGGGGGCCTGCTTCTCCCTCTCCTCCCTGCTCATGCTCTCCTTGCTATCTCTGTCTCTCTCAAATAAATAAATGAAAATCTTTAAAAAAAAAAAAAAGTACACTGGAATAAGAGTAAAATTCTGCTTTCTCTCTGTTAGAAAGACAAAGTTTTCTTGGATTGTTGGTTTGCTCTTGATAAGGAAATGTAAACAAAGCTCTTTTCTCTTTGCGCAGAAAACCGAAGTTTCTATGTTTTGTCTTTATTAGATCTTTATTGAGCTGTAATCCTATTTAGGCATGTGCTTTAAAACTTTCTAAGGTTCTAGCAAATTTCCCTGAGATTTGAACTGTAAATGAAGTCTCTTTGACTAATTAGGCTTGTTTATTGGTATGTTCTGCTACAAGGTCATCACTTGATATTCTGATTATTGAAGTGTTCTGTGTCACAAACATAACTGAATTACAGTCTCGTCACTTGCAAAATGTGTTTCATCTTCAAGGAGATTCATGAAAAGGACTTTTTTGACAAAAAAAATTTTGATATCCTTGAACTCATAAAATTAGGGGCGCCTGGGTGGTGCAGTCGGTTAAGCATCTGACTCGTGGTTTCAGCTGAGCTGGTGATCTCAGGGTCGTGAGATTGAGCCCCGCGTCCTGCTCTGCGCTCAGCGTGGAGTCTGCTTAAGATTCTCTCTCTCTGGGCTCCTGGCTGGCTCAGTCAGTTAAGCGTCTGCCTTCTGCTCAGGTCATGATCCCGGGGTCCTGGGATCGAGCCCCACATCGGGCTCCCTGCTCAGCCGGGAGTCTGCTTCTCCCTCCGTCTCTCCCCCGCCCGACTTGTGCTCTCTTTCTCTCTCACGCTCTCTCTCAAATAAATAAATAAATAAATAAAATCTTAAAAAAAAGATTCTCTTTTTCTGCCCCCCATGCCCATGCGCAAGTGTTCTCTCTCAAATAAATAGATACATAAATAAATCTTTTAAAAATCATAAAATTAAAATAGGTAAGAATTTCCAAAACTAACTAAAAGGTTGCATTCAAACTGAATAAGAATTAGTAACATGGGACTAAATAAATTGAGGAAGATGATTGTACTTTTGTGACTCTTGCTTAAGACATTGCTGGCTCTTTCAGACTAAGAAAACTTTCTCTTAAGATAGCTATGACTTACAGAAATGTAATAAAGTATTCATTTGTGAATGAGTTGAAGTGTTTGACTTTTCTCTTTACCTGAACCCTCTGAAATTCAAAAGGTCTCAGGGAGTGTTCTTTCATAGTTGTTTGCATAAGTTCAATAAGAATCTGTTCTCCCGGGGGCGCCTGGGTGGCTCAGTTGGTTACGCGTCTGCCTTTGGCTCAGGTTATGATCCCAGGGTCCTGGGATCGAGTCCCTCATGGGGCTCCCTGCTCAGCAGGGACTCTGTCTCTCCCCCTCCCTCTCCTCATGCTCTCTCTCTCTTTCAAATAAATAAATAAAATCTTTTTTAAAAAATCTGTTCTCCTTGTAACAGGACATTGGAAACATTGGTTATTTTACCAAGGCTTTGACTGGAATGTCATATTTGAGAGAGGCATGCATAGACTCAGATATGACTAAACAGCTTTAAGGAACTAAGGTTGACTTTATGAAACTTGGAGCCATGAAACCCCTTGGGAATGTTGGTCTCCTACCTTGCTTATAGAGTTCCCAGCAGCCTCACCAGGTGAGTCAAGAATGTCACTTCCTGGCAGGTGCAGGAACCTCGGGATGTTTGGGGGACCTCATAAAAAGGAATTTGCCCAAATCTACAGGTATGGCAGGTACTTGGCTTGGCTTCTGGCCTAGAGAGGCTACTAAAAGTTCAATCAACATTTTTTTTTTTTAAAGATTTTATTTATTTGACAGAGAGAGACACAGCGAGAGAGGGAACACAAGCAGGGGGAGTGGGAGAGGGAGAAGCAGGCTTCCCGCGGAGCAGGGAGCCCAACGCGGGGCTCGATCCCAGGACCCTGGGACCATGACCTGAGCCGAAGGCAGACGCTTAACAACTGAGCCACCCAGGCGCCCCTCAATCAAGATTCTTTATGAAAAATTCCAGCAAAGCAAATTTTAGAAGATCTATATGGCCAATCACTGTTCTTGCTGAGCTTATGTAAATAATTAGGCCAAGTTTGTTAAAATTGGACTTGTTTTTTGAACAGATTAGTCTTGATTTAGCTATCTCTGAAAATAATGGTGATTTTAGAGAGAAAAATTATGTTTCAGTAACACACCTTTGCAGATGTTAAATTCCAGTTCCAATTGTCTTGGAATGTTTGTTGTTTGCTGAAGCTAGGCACCTTGAGGTAAACTTCAGAGAAATTGCCACAGGAGCTCATGTATAAACCATCTTCATGCTTGTTGTTCTGTAGGGATAACAGGACCCCATGGGCATAGGATTACTTGAACAGCTGGAGAATGGGACGGTTCTCCAACAATTGTATAACTCAAATAGCAACTTGACCAATTCTCTGTGGCCGGGATGAGAAAGTTGTTCCTTACAAGCCAGAGCACACCCCACTCTATGGAGTTAACTATGGATTTGTGGAAATAAGGGATGACCCTGCTGTCTTCATGATTGGATTGGCCAGTGCACCTGGGGATGCCCATATCTCTCCAGAAAAGTCTTCTCCCACTTGCCAGTGATTCCTTGTAATTAGGATATTATTAGGGCTAAACATCAAACAAAAAGGGCTTCTTGATGGCTTTATCCCTTTGCCATATCTGTCCTAGGAGCCACTTTTATTGATGTAAAATTGCAAATAGAGGTTCTAGCCAAGCATACAACAGCCACCTTTAACAAAACCCATCTCAAAGTCACCCACAAATTCAAAAGCTGGCCCTCCAAAACCGAATATCTGGCCCGTGATATCCTGACCTCAGCTCAAGGAGGAACCTATGCTTTATAAAAACAGAGGGTTATGTATATACTCCAGATTACCACGGAAGTGTGACTAACTAACATGAATATTCATGAAGGGTTTCTAACTAACATGAATATTCACATTGGCACTTTAAACCCATCACTCTCTTCCCTTTAATGATTGGTTAAACTCCTGGAGTAGAAGAAGATTTTGTCAACTATCAAAGGACTCTTAGTTGGGCTTATTTTTCTTTTTGTTCTTCGAATTCTACAGTATTTCATATCCCTTGGGCAAACTGTCTCCACCACTACTGACCACCAAAACCAGTACAGTCCAAAACCTGACCGCTTGTTCTCAGGTAACATACATCCAAAATGGTGGGGATTGGGTATACCTCAAGAGTCTTTGCAGGACCGAAAGCCACTTGAACCTGTCTGGACCGGGCCCTATTAAGTTCTTTGGACCACTCCAACAGCGGTAAAACGGGCTTATCCCCGTGAATCCATCTTTCCAGAATCAAGACCTCTCTGGCCCCAGATGAGGGGCCCTCCACCAAGTACAGCTGCAAGCCGGTTGGAGATCTACACGTGTTATTCAAATGAGACTCGGGTGATGCAGACCCAGGGGCCTAGAGGACCACGAATCTGGCCCATTGCCAGTCCCTGTCCTCTCACATTTGAGCATTCTATATCAGAAAAACTCCCTGAATATTTTCTTCCCCAAACTCTCATGACTGCTCCTTCCCAATTCCAAGACTGCGTTCTCGACCTTTTCCTTCAGGGTGACCTCTCCAAATTTACTTTGTCAGAAATCCTAATTTACCAGGAGCTGTTCCCTCTCCCTTAATGTCCTGCTGTCACAATACAATCATCACCCCTTTCGGGGCCAAGCTATGTCTTTCTCATTGTCCCCTTTCGGCTTCCTCCTTCCAGACCATACAACACAAGGATGGTTTTCCTGGAAAGAAATCCGTTCATGGCTCTCCTGGCTTCTTCCCTTTAGGACCCCTGGCCTCAATAGTCCTACTCCTAATTATTGGTCCCCTTCTCTCTAATCTCTTTGTTAAACTCGTCTCTTCTAGAATCCAACAATTCCGTACACGAATGGTGGTTCAACAGCGATTGCAGCCCATGCAATCATGGGAGGGTCTCCTCCCCAGACCCATGGACCTGACCACCAAGGAATTTCACCCAAATGGCCTATCAGCCCATTAATATAATACCATGTTCTGGTCTATGACTGCATAGGACCCCAGATGGACTGAAGATCAGTAGGGACATCTCTACACCCCTCATTTAGCAGGAAGAAGCTACTGGAGATGAGACCTCTGCCCAAATGCCAAAGATTTGTTCTTGTCAATCTGTCAGGGGGGAATGCAGAGGCCACCTTCAGGCCAACAGCCTTGAGCAATGGAACGCAGAAAGGCCCACAGTGACCCCTGGCTGAACACAGGCCCATCAGGCGACCCACTCGAAATATCCATAGGCCCTAACTGACCGATGGGCTACTTACAACCAAGCACAGTTACCAAAAAAGGGAGAATTTCATACATACCTGCTCACCTTCCTGCTCACCTTCCCCCTTTAAATAAACAGCCCCCACCGGCCTCCTCGCAGACCGGCTCTCTTCTGCTGCCCTGCCCGCGCTCCCTTTCAGTGTAGTCAGTGAACTTCGATTGCCTTTGTTCTGCCTCAGGTGGATTCCTAACTCCACCTGCAGCACTGGCTCCATGGGGGGGGGGGTCGCCCCACATTTGGGAGCCCCCATCTGATCAGGACAGACACCCCAGAAAGTCCAATTACAGGAAAAGGACTCTGATTGGCTCTGCGTGGGTCCCCTGTCCAACCCCGGGCAATCCCCGTATCCAGCAGATGGGGTACTCTGATTGGCCCACTTGGATGCCCGTGGGGATGCGGAAGGGAGCTGCGTTGCTAGGAGACCTCTCAGATGATGGCAAGAGAAAACAGGTGTTGGGTTCGCAAAAAGGAGACAGCTCTTGGGATAGGGAAAGCAGCGATGTCCACCCTGGGCCAGTGTGGGTGGGCGGCGGGCCGGGAGCGCGTGCGGGCTGCCAGGCCTCGCAGGCTCTTTGTCTTCATCCTAAGGGCATCTGACACCTGTCAGGGGTTCACCTGGGTGGGGACCTGGGCGTGAGGAGAGGGGGCCCCCATCCCATTGCGACCACCGCCGGAGACCGAACCCACACTGCCCAGCCCAGCCCAGCCCCCTGCGAATTCCTGATTGCAGAAGCTGGGGGATAGCGAAATGATTGCTGTTTTCAGCCGGTAAATTTGGGGGTGACTCGTCATGCAGTAATAGATAAGCAGAACAGGAAGCATCATTTGCTCCATCATATTCTCGTCTGTCCATCAACAGCTTTGCTTTGTGATTCAAGCAATTTCCCCCATCACGTTTATGGACTTGGCGATGGATTTCTTTTGTTGGAAGAGATGGCCCTTGACTTTGTGATAAATTGTCGTTGACAGTATTTTCACTTGATCATACGATGTTTTCATCACCTGGGAGACAAGCTGCTAACGTGACAGGTGGAGGTAGACGTGAATGATTATTAAGTGGGGAGGAATTTTTGCAAGGGGACTAACTGGAAGTTAGCTGATGGGTAAACATTTTCACATTTTGATGATTTTTTTTTTTCTACCCAGACTCATAACTGTGGAGACTTAGATAATGAATATTTAAAAAAAAAACAACAAGGACCCCCCCCCCCCATCCAGCAATCATCTTTAGGGGGGGAATGTCTCCTTGCTGATGAAGGCTAAGAACACTCGAATCCTTTCATTTTGGTGCAGTGATTTTAGGTTGCCTTTGAAATCTTCACGATTCACTGTGGCTTCTAATGTTCTAGGATCATAGAAATGGAAGGCACCCATCTTCTCTCCTTCCCTCCCACCTTCCTTCCACAATACTTCCTGGACCCCTGGATGCGTATGAGCAGCAAGCATTTTTGAGCAGTTCCTAGGCATTGCTCTTTTTTCTGCATGCAGTTTTAAAAATCTCTCGCTATGTGAATCAGAGATCAGGCAAAATCAGGAAAAAGATCTTTAAATGAAGAAAATAATCTATTCACTTGTTTTAATCATGGGTTTTGCCATTTGGTCTGAGAAATGCTAACAAATTTACCTAAACTATCTTCAGAAAATCCTCCAACAGTCCACAATAGCCAAACTGTGGAAAGAGCCTAGATGTCCATCAACAGATGAATGGATAAAGAAGATGTGGTATAGATACACAATGGAATATTATGCAGCCATCAAAAGGAATGAGATCTTGCCATTTGCAATGATGTGGGTGGGACTGGAGGGTATTATGCTGAGCGAAATAAGTCAATCAGAGAAAGATAATTATCGTATGATCTCACTGATATGTGGAATTTAAAGAAACAAGGCAGAGGATCATAGGGGAAGAGAGGAAAAAATGAAACAAGATGAAACCAGAGAGGGAGACAAACCATAAGAGACTCTTAACCACAAGAAACAAACTGAGGGTTGCTGGAGGGGAGGGGGTTGGGGGGATGGGGTGGCTGGGTGATGGACATTGGGGAGGGTATGCGTTGTAATGAGCTCTGGGTATTGTGTAAGACTGATGAATCACAGACCTGTACCCCGGAAACAAGTAATACATTATGTTAATTAAAAAAAATTCCTCCAGGGTGCCTGGGTGGCTCAGATGGTTGAGCGTCTGCCTTCGGCTCAGGTCATGATCTCAGGGTCCTGGGATCGAGTCCCGCATCGGGCTTCCTGCTCCTTGGGAGCCTGCTTCTCCCTCTGCCTCTCTCTCTCTCTGTCTCTCATGAATAAATAAATAAAATCTTTAAAAAAAAAATAAAAATAAAAAATAAAATAAATAAATAAATAAATAAAATTCCTCCAGCGTACATCAGATTACAGGGGTAACAATGGTTATGTTGTTTCTAGAAGGGCCTTTAAGGAATGGCTCAGTTTTCTGTCTGAATTACAGAATAACCCCCACATCAAATAGGGGCAAAATATTCAGATATTTTTTAACAGCAGAGCCCATTTTGCCCGGAATGTCTGGGCCACTAGGTGGCAGTGGTTTGCTGCAGGGGGTGATTTCACAGATCGAAACATCTTAATTATACCTTTATTTTTAGACGGTTGAAAATAAGCTTACCAGTTATAGAAGAATCATATGACTTTTGGCCCTTCGTACCCTGTGGCCTAAAAGTCTACCTTGTGGAAAAAAAGTGTCCACAAAATCAAGTTAAACTTTAAAGCGAGTTGCAGAACAGCATCATACTTCCTCCCTTTCTTTCTCCCTCGCTGCCTCTCTCACTTCCTTCCCCACTTCCACAAATATTTATTGAACGCCCACCACATGCCCACACTTTCTAAGTCACTGGAAATACAGTGGTGAGTAAACCCTCAGGACTGCAGCCCCCATGGATCTTGTGTTCCCCTGCAGATGGACAGACACAGAGATTCCAGTGTTTTTTTTTTTTTAAGATTTTATTTATTTATTTGAAAGAGAGCGACATGAGCAGAGGTGAGAGGGAGAAGCAGACCCCCCGCAGAGCAGGGAGCCCGAGGCGGGGCTCGATCCTAGGACCCCGGGATCACAACCTGAGCCAAAGGCAGACGCTTAACGACGGAGCCACCTAGGCGCCCCGGTTTCTTCTTTTTTTTTAAGATTTTTTATGTATTTGACAGAGAGAGACAACGAGAGCGGGAACACAAGCAGGGGGAGTGGGAGAGGGAGAAGCAGGCTCCCCTCAGAGCAGGGAGCCCAAGGCGGGGCTCGATCCCAGGACCCCGGGATCATGACCTGAGCCGAAGGCAGACGCCTAACGACGGAGCCACTCAGGCGCCCCCAAAGAACATCTTTAGATATGTACTTGAGTTTCTTTAGGGCAGTGGTTCTCAAAGTGTGGTCTGGACCATGAAAGCAAAACAAGTTTCATAATAATACTAAGATGTTGTTTGCCCTTACTCGTGCTTACTCTCTCATGAATGTACGGTGGAGCCTTCCCAAGGTGACGAGACATTGGTGTTGCGATAGATTGACTGCAGAAGCAGATATGAGAATGTTTTCTATTAGGCCAGACATCAAAGAGATTCACAAAAATGTAACACCATGAGACTCTTCTCACTAATTGTTTTTGTTTGAAAAAAATAGCTATTTTCATAAAAATGTTATTTATATCAACATGACTGGATTTACTGTTATTCTAAGTGAATTAATAAATATTTTGAATCTTTCTCAGTTTTAATTCCCAATAAGGTATATAGCAGTAGTTTCTGCATAAACAAAAATCTCTTCGGTGGCCTCATTTCTAAGAGTGTAATGGAGAACTGGGACCAAAAAGTTCAAAAGGCACTGTTCCTGGGTCTGTATGCTGAGGTGGGTTTGTCAGGTCATGTATGGTGTTTGCATTTTCAATTTTACTGGTTGCTGCCCAATTGTTCTCCAAAGAGGCTAAACCTGACCTTTAAAAAAAATATGTATATCGTTAAGGTTTTGGTTTGTTCGCTTGTTCGTTTTTTCCTGGCAAATCTCAAATTGTGAAGAATTGTGGAATTATTTTAAACTAGGTTAGTGAGACAACAGAGATTTAATCTATGAGATGATGATTGAATATCTTTTCTAAGCAATAGTGGGAAAGGCAAGGGTAATATTTATTTTTAATGTCCTCAGGGGAAGTTTGTCTTGGGTCACGAGAACAGCATTGTAGAGAGTTGACATTAAATGTATTGGAAAATTTATTTTTGTTTGGTGCCTCATGGGAGATAGAAGTGTACAGGTATGCAAATAAGCTTTTTTTTTTTTTACCATCAGGGAAATTTCATTTCTCGTAAATACCACCTTCTGCAATTTTTTTTAAAAGATTTTATTTATTTATTTGAGAGAGAGAGAATGAGAGACAGCATGAGAGGGAGGAGGGTCAGAGGGAGAAGCAGACTCCCCGCCGAGCAGGGAGCCCGATGGCGGACTCGATCCCGGGACTCCAGGATCATGACCTGAGCCGAAGGCAGTCGCTTAACCAACTGAGCCACCCAGGTGCCCCTGCAATTTTATTAAAACCAAATAAGTTTTATTAAAACCAATCCTGTTCCACTGATACCCAATTGTTAAAAAAAAAAAAAAATGCCGAGGCATCTAATGTTTAAAAAAAAAATCACAGGCTGTTAGTTTAGGGATCACTTAATAAGTGACCAAGGTTATTTTAAGCCATTTAGTGTTGTTTCCTCATGGTGGAATATTTAAATTGTTCAACTGTGGCTGATCTAAAACTTTAACCGCACTAAATTTGGGCAGTCAGATGTGGGTAAATATAAAAAACCGAGTTTTACAGTTGAAGGATCAAGATGCAGCAGTATTCGTTGTCCGTTTCTTACAATGGTTTTGCACGTACTGATGGGTACATTCTGCTCTACCAACATGAAATGTGGCCGCGGTCATTTGTTACTCGTGTATTAATGGTGGAGGGTTTCGGGCAGCCCAGGGTTAATCGAGGCGCCGTGTTATTTTGCAGAGGCTCGCCTGCCCTCGGGGAGGGCGAGGGGAACTCAGGACACACTTCTGAGCCATAAGGATGCTACTGGTGTGAGCAGATGAAAATTGGTCTTCCTCTGCTAGGAGATCCTACAGCCACCAGCTGGGCTGACTAAGGGAACTGTCTTCGGTGGGATCTGCTGTATTTATGGCGCCAATAGCCAGAGTCCCAGCCGGTGATGGTTGCTAAGGTGGTTGATCCAGGCGTGAACAGGCTGCAATGTGGAATTCTGCGTGGAGGGTCCTTTTCAAGGGGAGGCTAACTCAGACCTGCTGGTTTTAGCCTTTTGGATTATCGACTTTATTTGACTCACTGTAAGTGGTAGAGGGCTTCGAAGTCGTCCGCTTCAGCTGTTTATTTGGTGGAAGAAAATGAGCCCGAGGAAGGATGGCTTATTGGCGCTTTCACGTGAAAACTACCCTCCTAGCGCTCACTCTGTGCAGACACTGAATAAGTGGGGTGAACAGATAATTTATCATCCAAACCGGGACATTTTTGAGAGTGGAAAGGGTGCCATTCAACCCACGGACACCTCACACCAAAGCCAAAACCGTCCTGGGCAAACCTGAATCTAGACTCGCCCTAAGACATAACCCTCACCCTGGAGGGGCCAGCATCTCATGGGAAGGAGAGCGCCCCGTGAGAAGTGCGAGACAGATGCTGAGGAAGGGGGCACCTGCCCCGCGGGGAGAGACCACCCAGAGAAAGCGCCGCTCCTGCTGGGTGCTAAGGGGCGAGTGCCAGCGTGTCAGGTGGGGAAGCAGGAGAAGGATGGTCCAGCAGAAGGAAGGAAGATACAAAGCCTTCGCACTATTTGGACGCCGGGGAAGGGGCCCCGGGGGCGGGGGGAGGGGGGGCTGCGAGTGGTTTCCCAGGGTCAGACTGTGTGATGGGAGGCCAGGAGGCAGTGAAATGAGGCCAGCGGGGAGCAGGTTATCAGGGCCTGGCACGGGGCGCTAAGGAGTGTTGGGGGTATCTTGGTGGGCACAAGGGAGCCACTGAAGGCTCGTAAGCGGGGCCTTGACCGAATCAAATTGCTGTTTTGGCATGTTCATTCTGACAAGTGGGAGATGGATGGGGGGAGGAGAGGCCTTTGCATTAAGCCAGGTGGACGTAAGGCCCAGCTGAGGGAGCGATGGTGGGCACGGGCCTGACGCGGCAGAGTTGACAGCATGTGGAGAATATGGAGTCCCGTTACTAAGAAGTCCAGGGGTCATGCCTACGTCAAAGCGTGGCTGCCTCCCGGAGCTGGAACAGTGCCCTTCGGGGTCTGGACTGTCTCTGCTCTCGGCTGGGAGTCCTGGGTGACAGGTTCTACCTTGCGCACTGGACCGCCCTCTGCGGCCCAGAGCACCTGTGCGGGTCCTCCCAGCATCCGCCAACCAGGCCCGGGGCTGAGGGAGTGAGAACCTCTGATTGGCCAGGCTGCGTCACGTGCTCGAGCCCCCGAGCAGGGGTCGGGGGGTGAGGCCCCACCCCCGCGGTGCCAACGGAGAGAACCGGAGCCCACGGAGAATCCCGGGCTTCTGCTGCAAAGAGCAGACCACATTCGGGGGAGGCGAAGAAGAGGCCTCCAGCCTGGCCCCGTGGCTGGGCCACCCCCCAGGGCAGTGCCCCGACCCTGGTCCACACAGCTCCGGAGAGGGCCACAGGCAAGGTCAGGAAAGGTCATCCTTGGTCGGGAGGGAGTCTTGGACTGCGGCGAGCCTGAGACGTTTGCTGAGAATATAGACGGAGTTATTTTTGCCTGGAAAGGGAGACCGGCTCCAGCCCCCCTCTCTGACCCATGTGCACCTACTCCCCCATTTCCTCTTCCAGGAAGTGGGTGAGCAGGTTGGGATGCAGGTGGGCTGGAGCCCGCGCTGCAGACCCAGATCCGCCTGCACTTGGGGTGACGGCAAGGGGGGCCATTTTAACCTCAGGCCGAAAGTGCGGGCTCTCCAGCTGCCTTGCCTTCCAGTGCATTTCAAGGTGAACTCCAAACGTCAGTGCACCTTCCCCTAAACACTGTGGTGTGCATATCATGAAGCATGGCCCAGTATTTGTTGGCAGTTTTCCTTTTGAGGTAAAATGTACTTAGGTTGAGGGGCACCTGGGTGGCTCAGTCGGTTAAGTGTCCGACTCTTAATTTCGGCTCAGGTCGCCATCTCAGGGTTGTGGGATCGAGCCCTGAGGTGGGCTCTGTGCTCAGCGGGGAGTGTGCTTGGGATTCTCTCTCTCCCTCTGCCCCCCTCACTCTAAATAAATAAAATCTTTTTAAAAATCGACTTAGGCTGAAATGCAGAAATCTTAAGTGTGCATTCCCGGAGTTTTGACAAATGCATGCACTTGTGTAATCCACACCCGGAGGACTTCCTACTGCCTGAGCGTGGCTGGAGCAGGCCATGCCTGGGATTTCATCCAAGAGGGCAGGGGAGAACTAGCCCATCAGAGTGGGTTTGGAGGAGCAGTGAGGGTGAGAAGGGTGAGGAGGGTGAGGAGGGTGAGGAGGCGGAAGGAGGCTCAAGCTCTTCTCAGAGCGCACCCCACGAGCCCGGGAAGCTCCTGGACATGGTTACATTGTTCAGTGAAAACCTCAGAACTCTGACACAGAGTGGCGCTCCTGCTCGGCTAGGGCTCTTACTGTTACTATTCCCATCTGACCGCAGCCCTCTGTCTATTTTGATGTGTGGAAACCCTGTGAGAAGAAAGGTGAACGGTGGCATCTGGACACCAGACTTTGTCCTGAACCCCCAAGACCCCTGGCAGGGTCACGGAAACAAGCGCAAATAATGAGTAGTATTTGTGAAAGTGAACTGACCCAGGGAGATTGCCTATCCAGCAGCTCTTGCCTCCTTTTTCCTTGATGGCAAAGCCCACCTCCAGTGAGAAAGGCTGAAAATGCCCCATGTTCACTGCCCAGTGTTTCCCACAGACGGGCATGTGCACCAATCCAGGCCAACGACACATCAGGGAAAGTCGCTGGGGCTTCCAGGAACGATGTTCTCTAAAAAGAGCTACGTGGGAGGAAACACCCCATTCTTTCCTAACTTGAAATGTTATCATGTGGGGATGTGATACTTGGAGCTGTAGCAGCTACCTTGCCACGATGAGTTGTAAAACTAAGAGAATCAAAGAAAAGTCAGCCCCTGCCCCTGAGTCTTAGAACTGCTGAATCCTGCCATGTTCACCTGTAGACTTGTTGTGTGAGGCCATACGTTCCCCATCGTTGGGCAGTCTGTTCCTTGCAGTCTGAAGCATACTAACTGATACACATGATTTGTAAAAATTTGTTACTGGTAATACCAGAGCATTTCCTGAAAGCAATTGTATTTGTATCATGAAGATCAGACTTAACTGTTTTAAAGAAAACTACAATCCACTGACTATGAGTAAATCACCAGTTCTCCAAAGAGTTCAGATGACAGAACAGGACTTGTTTCAAAATGATGGCCTTCGATATTTGTAGGGATTTCAACATCATCATGGTCACCTTGAGACTCCATATGCTCGGGATGGAAACTCTCTTCTTATTTTTACCTTTATCTGTGAGTATGGAGCTGGCGGCTGACTTGGGGGGTCTCTAGGGGGCTAGAATAGACAAAAAGGCCCTGTCAAATCTTGATATATTTAATGCTATCATCCAAATTGGTAAAAACTTTTCTTTTCTTACCAAACTGGTAAAAACATGGCTTTATTACAGGTACCCAGTGTAAAATCGCAACCAAATCATACATGCTCAGGGAAAAACTGCTTGTTTGCTTTTCTCGAACTGGTTGGTAGGTTTTCTAGTAATGCGCAACATCCAATAAATGTTTATTAAGGGCCTACTGTGTGCCAGAGTTCGTGTTAGATACTGGGACCATAGCAGTGAGCCAGGCAGGTTCCACCCCAGAGGAGCCCCCAGATTAGAAAGAGGATGGAGAAGTAACCAGGCAATTATAAGGCAGAGAGAGAGATGTATTTCTACAAGGCCAAGTTCATTCATTCATTCGTTTGTTCAACTGATCATTCATTTGCTGTTTATTGAGTATCTACAAAGATCCTGGGCACTGTGCTAGGAACACAGAAAACACTGGGGGAAAGACACTGTCCCTGTCCCCACGTTGCCGTCAGTCTAGTGGGGGAGAAAGACAGATAAACAGGTCATCCCAGGGTGCTAATGCTATGGGAGGAGAGCGTCTAGTAGGGCACCAGATTCAAGTGTGGGGTGGTGAGAAAAGGCTCTAAGCAGAGATGGAAAAGATGAGAAGGTGGGGAAGAATGTTCTAGAGAGACAGGAGGCCACTGTACTTAGCCATAGGGGCCAGAGAGACCCCATTTGAAATGACCAGGTCATTTCAAATGATCGGAGCAAAAATTTGGCTGGAGTGGAAGTTGCAAGGGGCTGGGGAGGAGGAGCTTGTAGGAGAGACCTGGGGACCGGATCCTGACAAATCTCGTAACCCATATTAAGGACTTCGGGGTTTTTCTGAGGCTCAAGAGACTGGAGCAGTCAGATGTCCCCTTGAGAAAAGCGCTGGCTGCCGCATAGAAAGGGGAGCGGAGGGTGAGACATTAGTGGTAGGAGACTGGCCGGGAGGCTGCCCGACCCGGGGCTGCCAGAGAGGCGCGGTCACAGAGCGGAGCCGCCGGCAAGGAGGAGGACTCCGCACACTGTGCCAGTTTCTGACTCCAGGGACTGAGAAGGTAGCAGAGCACAGGGAGTCTGGGATTGGGGGTGGGCCGTCATTCCTTTCGGGGTACGTGGAGCTTGCGAGGCCTGTTGGGGGGTCCTGGGGGCATGTCCTGGGGGCAGCCGGTCTGGGACTGAGGATTGGGCTCAGCTGGAGCCATGAGAATAGAGGGGCACAGAGCCCACGGATCCCTCGCTGGTGTTTCAAGCGGGATGAGGGCAGGTACCGGGAAGAGCCTGAGGAGGACCCGTGATGAAGGGTTGTCTTGGGCTGGGGGTGGGGGGTGGGCCGGCAGGATATGGTGCCATCCTAGAAACCAAGGAGGAGGTAACACCTCTCTGGTATTTGCTTCTAACTTTTGTCGTAGATGGGGAGGGTTTACAGACAATTTGTAAGAGGGAAGCATACTTGCGAAACACTTGTGTCCTTTGGCTTACTAATTTTTTTTCCCTATAACTTGGGGAGTGAGTCCTCTCTGGCTCCCGGGGTTCTGGAGTTCTGCCAGGCCACAGTTAGAGGACTGTCTGGCCTACCATAAGGCAGTGGTAACACAGGAAGCTGGAGGTCTGCCGGGAATCTAGAAAGAAGCTGGAGGAAGCACCTGTCCCCACTGGTCCAGCAGTCCTGGAGGGAGGAAGCTTGAACACAGCAGACCCACACCGTCCATCTCTTGAGGAGGAGCTCAGTCCAAGGGTCACTCCCGGCCTTTCTGAGGTTCATGTCGCTCTCCCTGCGAGCCTGCGCTTGCTGGATTCCCCAGGGACTGCTTAGCAATCCGCATCTCCAGTCTGCTTAGGATGTGCCAATCCGAGGGCTCCAACAGATCAAGGCCAAGGAACAGATGAGGTTCCAGAGCCTCCAAGCTGACTCAGGCCTCGGGGATGAGGTCACTTCTGTAGCAGGACAGCGACCGCCTCCCTGTATCTCGCCAGTGGCGCCTCCACACTGTGGAGTTCTGCCTCCCAGATGCGCTCGGGGACAGCGATCTCGGTGCCGTTTGCACAGAATATGACGCAAGGAACCCTCCTCTTGAATCTGCCCTTAATTGTCCCTTTCTTTCCTCTTGCCCATGACTTTCCCCAGGGAAGCCTACTTTTGCTACGGCTCCCCCAGGACACATATCGCAATATGACCCTGCTAAGTGGAACGTGTGTGCTTTGGTCCAGATGGTGATTAACCTCTGTCCTTGTTGATTATCACAATGTGCCACCGAGAAGCACAAGAAAAAATCAGTGAGAATTTGAATCTCTGTGGGCCATCCGGCCAACGTCATGGAGAGGCTCTGGGGTTTGGGGGGTGTGTAGGCGGGGACGGTTCACAAGGACAAAAAGCACTACTCACTCTTGAAGAACCTGCAAGGTGTGATGCGGTGACTTGCACACACCGAGCGCTCAGCTGGAACGGCCGCCCACAGCCCTGTGGGGGGGAGGGAGAGGTGGGGAGACCCCTGGGGCCAAGCTGGGGACGGGAGCCTGGAGGCTCGGCAGCCAAACACCAAGATTTAGCATCGCTTAGAGCAAACAAGAGAAGAGAAGGGGAGGAGTGTTTCTCACGGGTGGGGGCGGGGAGCCACGGGACCCAGGTCCTCCCAGGGGCGGGGGGACCCGTGGACAGTAGTTCCAGGCCTGACCCAGCTGGGTCTCCGGGGCGGAGCCTCGGCCCCTGTTCCTGGATGCTGATGCTTCTGGCTCTAAGCTTCGGGAGGTGTTTATTTTCTAAAGCTCTGCCACATTACCGCTGGCTTGTGGGATCCCGCAATCTGTTGCAGTTCATTCCCTGTCGGTTTAAACAGCCGTGCGAACCCTCTTCAGCTGGCCGGGAAAGAAGGGACGGTTGTCTCAGAAATGCTGCTTTTCCGTATTTGTGGGGATTTCCACATCGTCGTAATCGTCCAGGGGCTCGATGTAGCTGGGGATGGACGCTGTCTTCTTGTTTCTAACTTTGTTGACCAGTGAGTATGTAGCTGGCGGCTGACTTGGGCTTTCCTGTGGGACTAGAACACACAAAACGGCCCTTAGAGGCGAAGCTATTGTGTGTTTGTATATTTTTTGACGAGGTGACTCAGCATGATTTTCATGGGTTTGGGTGATCTTCCCACTCCCTGGTGGACCAGACCCCCATCTGACGGGGGAAACCGATGCACGGACATGATACAGCCTCGGGATCCCCCAAGCGGGTCGAGGGCAGATGTTGGGCCAACACTGTGGCTCGCGTGTCCCTCTGCCTGCCCCCCACGGCATGGGAACCATGAAACAGAAGTGTAGACAGCAAGCTGAACTGAGCCAGTACCCAAATGAGTAGAGTCATGTGAGACCCTCATTCTCGTAGGGGAAGTGGTACAAACCACATTTCCTTTTTGGACACATCCCTCCCAGTGACTTAGTGTTTTCCAGAACTTCCCATAATTGCTGAGGTACGAATCTCTGTTCAGAAGGAAGGGGACAGTGGTGTTTGCAGAACGGGGAATTAGGGTATGTAGCAAAAACACCAAGGCGTCCAGGGGAAGGATGATGAAACAGCGAGCTGGACCCCAGATGAGACCGGAGCTGCCTCTCCCCCAATCTCGTCCTTCCTACAAGGACCTGAGAGAGGTCCACCCCTCCTTTCTTGCAGGGCTCTGCGGTCAGTTCCCAGTTCATACCCAGGCTCCAGCGATCACTCGCTGTGTCACCATGGGTGAGCCCCTGAACGTCTCTGTGCCTCAGTGTCCTCACCCGTCAAAGGGGAATAATGATGTACCTGCCTCGCAGGGTTGTTGAGGGTACTACGTGAGATCATGCCTGTAAAGTGCCTCTCACGGGGCCTGGCCCACCGGGCTGCCCAGTAAATGTGGGCTGATCTTATGATTTATCCATTCAATCAAGACATCCTTGTTATCTCCTAAGCTGCAGACACTGCTCTTGGTGGTGGGTACAAAGTGGTGAGCAAGACCAGAAACGTTCCTGTTTCCTGCACTTCGTATTCTAGTGGAGGAGGGAGGTCAGAAACCAATGAACAGTAATGAAGTAAGACAACTTTGGGTAATTGCCATAAGTTCTATGAAGAGAATTAGTGGGTTCACTTTAGAGAGGGTAGACAGGAGGGCACTCTTTGAGGTGCTGACATTTCTTTTTCAAGGTTTTATTTATTTGACAGAAAGAGAGCACAAGCAGGGGGAGTAGTAGAGGGAGAAGGGCAAGCAGAGTCCGCACTAAGCAGGGAGCCCGACTCGGGGCTCGATCCCAGGACCCCGAGATCATGACCTGAGCTGAAACCAAGAGTCAGCTGCTTAACCGACTGAGCCCCCCAGGTGCCCCGAGGTGCTGACATTTGAGCTGACCGTGAAGGATGAAGTGTGTCCGCTACAGAAGCAGCTTAAGGAAGAACATTCCAGTCAAGAACAAACCAGGCAGAGTGTTTCTGATGGCAAGTGTGGGAGGCCCAGCAACACCCCCAAGTTCCTTTTCACTCCTGCTCCAACCTGGGATTTGAATATGAATTTACACACTGAATATCAGGAGCGTTGCTACTCACTCTGCCCCCTTTTTCATTTATTTGTCCCTTTCTAAAGGATGGTACTACCAGCAGATTCTAGTGTTACGGACTGAAGTTCTTTGTCCCCACAAAATTCATACGTTGAAGGCCTAACCCCCCAGGGAGGCTGTATTTGGAGATGGGGCCCCGAAGGGGGGTAATTAAGGCTAAATGAGGTCATAAGGGTAGGTCCCTGATCTCATAGGCTTAGCGTCCTTATAAGAAGAGACACCAGAATGCTCGCTCTCTCTCCTTCTTCCCTACCCCCATCACCCCTGACCAAACTGGCTGGCACCTTCTAGCCTCCAGGACCATGAGAAAATAAATTTTCTGTTGTTTAAGCCACCTAGCCTATGGTATTTTGTTGTGGGCAGCCTGAGCTAAGACATTTAGATAAATTTGTTATCCTACCCTGAATGAAACTGTTGTCAGCGACAGATACTTACGAGTGTGTTCCGGAAAAAGCAAACCCCTGGGTGGCAGAGGGGGTAACTGAACCTGTGATTCATTAACATTCCTGAAGAGAGAAAGAAAGAGGAGGAGTCAGGGTGTGCTTTTGACCACCAGCCCACTGGAAGGAAAACATCAAAGAGAAAGGACAGGGTTGACCAAAATGTTCATCACGGCACCATGCACAACAGCCCCAAACTGGGCACCACCCAAATGCGCATCAGCCCCAGAGTAGATAAACTCATCACGGTCCACTCCCACCGTGGAACACTCTACAGAAGTGAGGATGAACCGTCTACAACCACACGCAAGAACACTCACAAAATCTTTGAGCAGAAGAAGCCAAGCACTAGTTAATATCTACCCCATCTCCAGCCCCTTCAGAGGCCAGGATGGACTTGTCCACTCTACAGCTGAAACCTGTGAGTCCTTCTCGTGAGTCATCAAGTCTAAAGGTGAACCTGGGTACCCCCAACACATAGCAATCACAAAAGCCCCAAATTGGGGCACCTGGGTGACTCAGTCGATAAGTGTCTGCCTTTGGCTCAGGTCATGATCCCAGGGATCATGTTCCGTATGGGGCTACCTGCTCAGTGGGGGGCCTGCTTCTCCCTCTGCCCCTCCCCCTGCTCGTGCATGTGCGCTCTCTCTCTTTCTCTCTGTGAAATAAATAACTAAAATCTTAAAAAAAAAAAAACCAAATATATCACAAAATACAAGAGGAAAGTGAGTGGCATATTTTCGTTAAGTACACAGCCTTAAGGGGACTATACTTGGGATCCATTTAAAGAAAAGGAAGCGGGGCCCCTGGCTGGCTCAGTCGGTGGAACGAGCCACTCTTGACCTTGGGGTTGCGAGTTCGAGCCCCATGTTGGGGGTAGAGATGACTTAAAAATAAAATCTTAAAAGAAGAGGAGGGTAGACCTAACCCTGAGTGGTGGGCCCAGCACACAGAGCCTGACCTGTGACCTCTACCAAAGGACCAGGCTTTCCTCTTACTTACTCATACATCTTCTCTTCGTCTCCTTGCTTTTCTACCCCGGGCTTGGCAACTTCCCACTTCTTGCCTAAGGAATCAAATAAGCATATCCATTTAGGAACCATGAGCAGGAGGTGTGACTTCACCGTTTAGAAGTCCTCAGACACCAGGTGTGTTCAGGGCATTTGGGGAAAGAACCACCAAGAAGGAACAGACTTGGGGACGCGGGGCTGGTGAGCAGTGGACACTGACTTTACCACGGGCCTTCTGCCCACCCAGCCTTTCGCTAATCCCTGAGGGCGGACCCTGCTTCCTTCCTCAGCTCCTGCCGACTATGGAGCTGGTGCTCAGAAACAGTGGTCAGATGAGGAGCCCAAAGCGTGGTTGGGGGGAAATGAGAGAAAGAATGGGGACAGCAGTTTGTGAACTGTGGTGTGTGAGGCATGCAAATTACTGTGAATGATAACCTACGTGTTAATAGCCTTGGGTCGAGATAAAAGAGAACAGGTAAGGTTTTTGTTCAGGGCCAAGCTTTTGTGCTTATCTAAAAAGGAAACAATTTAAGAAGGCAAATGGACAGAGGAGTCTAGGAGCCAGAATATGATTTGTACTTAAAAAAAAACTAATTATGGGCTCCCTGCTCAGCAGGGAGTCTGCTTCTCCCTCTGCGCCCTCTCCCCCATTTCTCTCTCTCTCTCTCTCTAATAAAAAAAAAAAGTCTTTAAAAAAAACCCTAATTACCATCAAGGAGTAGAGGCGAAGGAACACTGGACAGGAGGCCCAGTGGACATGAGTTCTGGTCCCAACTCGGCCACTAACTCCTATGAGGCCTCAGTCAAGGCTTTGCCTCTCTCTGAACCTTAATTGTCTATGTCCAAAAACAGATTGAGGAGAATGACAAGGTCTCACTCCTTGTGTGGCCCTGAGCTTTCAGGTCATCGGAGGGGATATGATCTCGAGAAAACACACCATCGGATCAAGGATTTCATGTTTTGGGAGATGAACAGCACAGTGGAAACCCACTTGTAGATAATCTAAAGTTAGCATAGAGCCTTCAGGAAGCTGCTCATTTGTATTCTGGGGATGCCAGGAACCCCTGTCATACTAGAACATTCAGAGGATGACCTCAGAGAAGGCAATCGTGGTAGCCAACATGTCGATCATGGACTGAGCAGACGGGGAAACCAAGGCCCAGAGATGCATGATGCTTAATCCAAAATTCAGCCAATACAGGCCCGGAACGAATCTTCCTGCCCTGTAGGAGCCCTGGTGCACGGATCTGCAGCCCAGCCCTCCCCGCCCTCCACCTGCCCAGGTGAGACGGCCATTACCCTGTCCTAGCAGCTGCCTACAGACACAGTACAGGATGAGGCCCAGGCTCGAGGAGACAAGGATGATGGCCACAGCTATGATGATCCAGAAATTGTCCCTCCACCAATCCATCGCAGTGGGGCCCTGAGGAGAATGGAGACAGAAGAACGAGACATGAGTAGGGGCATCCGGCGGGGAGGAGTGGGGGCCGTTGTCTACCACGTCACCGGGGGGATACCCCTGCTTAGGGGCTCAGGCAGGCGTTGGCTCGGGCAAACCCTGCCCATCAGCAGTTGGGAGACCCCTGGCAAGGCTTGTCCTCCTGTGCAACATGGGGGTGGGGTTGCCGGCCTGCACTTCCCAGGGCAGTCATGAGTGCTGCAGACAGGATACACACCTGGAGGCTTCCTCACCGTTCTTTCCTGGATTGTCAAACACGCAGGGGATGGGGGACACCGCTGAAAGCAATCACCGACTGCAGGTGCTTTTATATCGAAGGGGCAACATAGACTTAATTCCTATTTATTTTTTTTGGAGGTGGGGGTTAGAAAAATACCTCGATGGGTCTCCTTCAGCGAGGCGTGGTCAGAAGGGGGAAGGTAAAAATGCAAGGCAAATTGAGTTAGTCTGCTGGGGAAAAGGAACAGGAATTTGGGGGCTGAAAGCTGGCCCACTCGGGAAGCAGAGAGTCTGGGAAGAGCAGATCTTAAATTTTTTTTTTTAATTTATTTATTTGAGAGAGAGAGTACAAGTGGGGTGAAGGGCAGAGGGAGAAGCAGGCTCCCCGCTGAGCAGGGAGCCCAATATGGGGCTCAGTCCTGGGATCCTGGGATCACGACCCGAGCCAAAGCCAGACGCTTAACCACCTGAGCCACCCAGGAGCCCAGATCGTAAATGTTCTTATCACGACGTGACGGAAACCTTGAGCGTTTCCCGATACACAAGTGTATCCAATCAACACGCTGTACATTTTAAGCTTATACAACGTCATAAGTCAATTATACCTCAGTAAAGCTGGGGGGGGGGGGGGGGGGGGGGGGGAAAAGGGAAGAAAACAGTAAGAGAGCAGAAAGTTTGAGGATTGTTAGAAAGTCCCTGTGGTGGAGGATGACCACGCTTTTGTAGGACGATGATGACTAACATTTAACTTGAAGCAGTTGCCTGTATGATATTGTGCTGCAATCTTCCGTTACCTCCAGTCTGCAATAAAGTTGCACAATAAAAGCTTGTGCGAACAGAGCCTGGGGAGTGATGACATGTGTGCTGTAGTTTTCCAAGCAGGGGTGATGTATGCCACAGTGGGGAGCAGGCTGCGGGCTGGACTCCTAGGAGTAGCCTCCAGGAAGGCAGGAAGCTCTTGGGGGAGGAGCGGGGGCCCCCCTCATCCAGGGCATGGGCACTCTTCCTGTTCATTTGGATATCCGAGTAAAAAAAATTGATCCTTGAGGCCTGGCATATCCCAGGTATGTGACGAGAATCCACTTCCTGTGTCATCGTTTAGCCGATGGAGACTCACCCATGCATGCTCACACAGAGCACGTCCAAGTCACGCTTTGGAGCGATGCTGGTGATATAAATGGGGAGCCAGGCAGAGGAACAAGGGCAAAAGTAGGCTGCTGCTAAGGCCAGTATTCCTGCAAAGACTTCTGACGTGGCTTACCATTCACACACGTGTTTGTATTACCGGCGTAGTATCTTCATTTGTGCCGTCATTCTATTATAATTTGGGTTTTCAGTTCCAAGCTCAGTTTCTTTCATGAAGGTTTGGCTTGATCAGACAGAATGGCTTTTGGCTATTCATAAAGTTATACATAGTAAAACCAACTGTATGTAACTAGTGGCATTGTATGAACGTCATTCTGCAGCTTTCTTGCTCTACTTTTCGCTCAGCATTATGCTTTTGTCATTTATCCGTGGTGGAGGATGTGCTGGGGGTTTACTCTTAACGAGTGAAGTGTCAGCTAGCCAGGTAGCCCAACCCCCAGGCATGTACTCAGCAGAGGTTTGGTCGTAAATCACCTTTTCATGGTGCACAGAAGAAAGCAATAGAGGAAGAAGAACAAAGGGAAAAAGGAGAAGCATGGAGACTAGAAACTTGGCTCTCAGGAGAGCCCTGTGAAATTTGGTTTTGCAGGGCACAGGGAAGTCGAAGGGCACTGGACTTAAGAAAATGCCCACGCATCAGAGGGTGGACTCTTTGTTCAATAAACCTAATTGGAGCCTAACCTTCTTTAGCTCTGGGGAATGGATGGATGAATGGATGGATGGTAGGAAGGATAAATGGATGGATGGATGGAAGGGTAGGTGGATGGATGGATGGATGGATGAGTAGATGGATGGATGGAAGGAGGGATGGATGAGTGGATGGAAGGATGAGTGGATGGAAGGAAGGATGGATGAATGGATGGATGGATGAG
>NC_058417.1:1458468-1506546 GCF_002201575.2 Neomonachus schauinslandi | reverse complement strand
GGAAGGAAGGATGGATGAGTGGATGGATGGATGAGTGGATGGAAGGATGAGTGGATGGAAGGAAGGATGGTTGAGTGGATGGATGGATGGATGAATGGGTGGATGGATGGAAGGAAGGAAGGATGGGTGGGTTGGTGGATGGATGGGTGGGTTAGATGGATGGATGATGGATGGATGGAAGGAAGGAAGGATGAATGGGTGGATGGATGGATAGATGACAGATGGACAAACAGAATTTTCTTCCCTCCATTCTCTTATACTCAGATGTGTGTCTCCTGGTTCTTTGTCTAATTTGTCTCGCATATTTTCTATCTTTTGTCTTTTTGTTTAATCTTGAAGGATTTCTCAAAAAAGCAACATAAACATAATCTTTAAGGCTACCGAAGTAAATACCAGGGCACAAGAGTTAAGAGCTATTGCATATGAAAAACAAAAACAAACAGACAAACAAAAAAAGGTTGATCTGAGGAGCATGAGCGGGTTCAAGGATGGAGGTGGGAAGACAGGGGGCTGCAACTTTCCACCATAAGCCCTCTGAATTACTTGATTTTTTAAAACTATGTGTATTTACAGGGCACCTGGGTGGCTCAGTCAGTTAAGCGTTCGACTGGATCTCAGGGTCGTGAGTTCAAGCCCTGCGTTGGGCCCCATGCTGGGCGTGGGGCCTCCTTGAAAACAAAAACAAACCAAAAAACCCAAAAAAACCTCCCCCCAAAACCCAAAAAACACCATGTGTATTTACTTTGAGAAGATTTAAAAAAAACCAAAAAAACCCCATTAACCACGTAGTGTAGCTTCCATGAAAAGCTACTGCTCAGATTTCAAGTTCAAAGCAATGTCATTGTCCTCCGTGTCCGGGGGAAGAAAGAGGAAGAAGGACGATGTTAGCAAAATGAAACATGGGACACTTTTGAGAACTTCGCTCACAGTTCTGTTCTTAAAGACGGGCGGCTCTGATTTGCCAGCAGACATTTTGAGGGTGTCCGGCGCACATGCGGTCTGCAGGGGCTTTCCATTCTCCCCTCGCTTCATCCTCATGCCACACGCTTTCCTGGACCTGGAAGCTGAGGGGACAGGGCCTGCCCAAGGTGCCCCAGCAAGAAGGAGGCAGAATGCTTTCTGTCTAGCTCCCAGGCCTCCCACTGCTGATCTCGGTCACCATGGCCCCAGGCATCAGGGACAGGCTTCGTGGGGCTCAGGATGCCTTGCTTTCAGGAGCATAGCGATGGTAGTGAGGTGGTGGGGGCCACAAATGGAAGTCCCAAGCCCCCCAGGGGTTCCAGGGCCAGAGAAATAGCACTCTTCCCCGTGGACTGGAGATGCCTGCTCAACAGAACCGAGACGAGCTTGTTTTTTGGGAGAAGGCAGCTGAGCGAGGAAGGCCCCGAGGAACCACACATTGTCCTCACTGGGTGTCCTCTGGGCTCCCGGTTAGTTTAGTGGCCCGGGTGTTGCCAGAGAGGAGCAGCGGTGGGGCGTATGGCCAGTGGAGGGCCTGCGCTGGCCATGTGGAAGGTGGACCCCACTGTGTCGGCCAGCCTGGGGTAGATAAGACTGTGGGGGGCAGGCCGCATGGGACAGAGGGGCATTTGTAGGGCCAGCTGCTGGCGGTCAGGTCACAGATGCGGCCGAGTCTCTCGAGGGGCCACCAGGGACCGCAGACGTGATCAGCAGGAATGGCCACTGGTGGGAGCCTGTCTGTCTGTCTGTCTGTCCTCCTCAGTGCAATACCAGGGAAGTAGTGCAGGGTGGGGTGCAGGGGAGCTGAGGGGGCTCCCACCCCTTCCTCCCCTCCCCTCACTGGGGCAACGTGAGGGTGCTTTGAGCCAGAGACAAGACTGAAGGTTTACAGTGGGCACGGCTGAATTTTGCAAACTGCACTGAGTCTGCTTAAGAGTCAAAAGTAACTTAACATTTTGGAATTGGAGCAAGGCGGGAGTGCCGGCAGGGGCAGAAGCAGGCCGTACCCCCTTCCCGCTCTAGCACATTCCCAGGAGCGCAGAGGCTTCAAACGGCACAAACGTCTTGTCTAGAAGTCGGGGAGGTCAGGAGTCCCTCCAGTCGGCACAGGGTAAAACCAAAGGGTGGGCAGGGCCGTGTCCCCTCCTGGAGGCTCCATGGATGAGCCATTTCCCTGTTCTGTTCAGCCTCGAGAGGCCACTCACGTTCCTGCCCGCGTCGCACGACGATCCAGCATGATCTCCCCATCTCCCCCGCCGCTGAGCAGCAACCTTAACTCCACCTGCGCCCTCCATCCCCCTGTGCCCTGGGACCCGACACCTCGGACACCTCAGGCAGGCTCACCACACAGCCCACCCGGGATCCAGGATCGGATCTCAGCTCAGTGAGATGAGACGCTCGCTCAAGTGCTTCCAGGCACTTTATGCATTTATGCATTTGTTAATGCTTTATGCATTCAACATCTTCTATTTTGCCTCCACGGAGTCAGGAAGAAAAGGGGGGAAACGGGAGGGATGGTTCTGCCATCTTCGACAGAATTCCGCCGCACGGTGCCCGGCGTTGCTGACCTCGTCAGGAGGCCGGGGACGGACACGGGTCTCTATTTCTGGGAGGTGTCTGTTGCTTGGGAGGGAACATCTTTGTTTTCAAGAGCCTGCGGACATAGGAAGGTTCTCAAGGCAGGACTGGAGCTCACAGGAAGCGCAGGGCCCCATGAGCCAGAGCGGGGGGTCCTATAGTCCAGTATAGACCAGTATGGACCAGAAGAGGAGCCAACATGGGCCCAGATCAGCAGTCCTGGGGCTTCGGGGAGGGGACAGGGGCTGAGTCCACAGGTGCAGGCCTGGGGGTCCCGGTTGCTGGGGGGTCAGGAGCTACAGGCCTGACCTCAGGTCCTGTAACCTGGGGGAGCATTTGGTGGCCACCACACACGGAGGAAGGAAGGGAAGAGGCATGGTGGGAGCACCCTCAGATATCGGTATGCATCAGGCCCTGGGCCAAGAACTCGGGGAATATCGAAGTTCCCCACCCTCCTCCTGCCTGAACCTTGGAATCACCCGGGGAGCTTGAGCAATGGCCTACATCCGAGACTCTGATTTAATTGATCTGGGGTGGGGGGGCCTGGCCATTGGGGTTTTGTTTTTTTGTCGTAATGAAATTGTCCAGGTGAGTAATACAGGGCCGAGTTTGAGAACCAGTGAGGTACATGTTATCTCTGAATCCTTATTATAACCTCCCTGGTGGGGGCGCTGTTATTACCCTTAATAGAGAGCTCAGAGAGGTTAAGCTATTGGCTAAAGGCAGCACAGCTAGGGATTCAACTCGGCGCCGTCCGGCGCCTGAGTTCCTGCCCTGTTAAGTCTGCCAGGCTGACACCAAGCTGGTAAATGTTTTCCCTTTCATAACAGAACTGAAAGCAGAACGCTCGTTTGAGAACTTCCAATCCTGGCGAGGTCTCAGCCATTCGCTGTGTCTTGTTCCACATAATAAGAACCGCAATATGAAAATGCATCTCAGAAAAGTAACATGCGCCATGCGCTGAGGCACCACGGGTTATAAGCGCTCTCACAATGGCAGCTTGTGGTTATGAGTCCATTTTACAGATAAGGCAATAGAGGCTCAGATCTCAGTCACTGGCCAGGGTCGCAGAGCTAGTAAGTGGAGAACTCAGAAGCCAAAGCCCGGTCTTTCGGACCCCAGGGCCCTCACTTGCGACCAACGATCGGGGGCTTTGTGGGGTGTATGAAAATGCAGATGCCCGCGTCCCAGGCCCCCTGCCCACAGCCAGTTCTGATTGGTGGGTCCAGTGTGGGACTCCGGGATCAGCATTTTTAACAAGCAGTGCAGGGGGCTCAGCCCCAAGGGGGAGCATGCACCGGGCCAGGCAGCAGAGCCCACAGCTGGGCCGGGTGAGCACGAGGGAGGCTGGTCCCCCCGCCCCGGCCCCACCCCCACAGTCAGAGGTGGCAGCAGCTCCAGCGTGGTGGAGAGCAAGGTGCTAAAAAAGACCCCTCGGCCCAAGTACCTTTCCTGTTTGCTTGTCACAATGCCTGAAGGCCCATTATCCACAAGTCACTGCAAAGTTCCAAGCTCCCTCTCTCCCCAGTTCCTCTCCAAACTCATTTGCCTGAGAGTGCCAGACTCTGAGGAAGAGAAACTGATTTTTACTAGGGTGTGAATGACTTTCTTGGCTCCTCAGGGCATTGGATTCCTTCCTCGGATTCCCTAGGGCATTGGCAAGAGCAGGGGCATCCTAGGATCTCCTCCAAAGTCCCCCGAGGATATAAGTGAATGTGACTAGGAACGAAGACTCTCGTTTCTAGGCTTGTCCTCCTGCTAGTGACCCTGCCCTGCTCCCCATCAGAGTGATGAAGCCCCAGAAGGCAAGAGAAGGTTAGACGCTGAGTCGGAGGAGAGATGGCTTGTGAGACTGTGAGAGGCTTCTCCGCGGTTCTAAACCGAGAAGGTGCCAGGACAGAAGACTGGAGTGAAATACAGCGAAGACAGACACCTTCCCGGCCCGAAGGAAGGATGAGCTTTTAAAAGGGAACAAGGATGGAGAGGGGAGAGGGCGTGCTGGGGCCTGCAGGCAGGAAGTGGGGGGCCAACACCCCCGATCTTTCGGTCTGAAGTAGGAGACAAAGTCGGCGGGTGCTGGGCGGGGTGGGTGGGAGGCAGACCCGCGTGGTCATCACTGGGAGGACTGCATCCTTCCTCCAGCTGGGCCCACTCGTGGACGCTGCCACCCCCCTCAGGGCCTGTTGGTCGCTTAGTTCACTGTCTGTCTTTTCCACTGTGTCCAGGGCCCAGGAGGCGCTCCCCACGGATCTGGGAATCTCGGAATGAATGAGGCGCCGGGCTCTCTCCTGGCCTATGGCCGGACTTGCCCTCTGAGGATGCGGGCAGGTGGGCAGCCCGGCCTTGCCGCCTGGCTCTCCGCCTGCTGGGAAGTAGACGCGCCCCTGTGATGCTGCAGGTGGAGCTCCAGCTTCTCTCTGGCCTCTCGGCCTCGCTCCAGCAGCCCGCACAACCTCCCAGGGAGCCCGCTGCCGCGCTGAGTGGGTTGGGGCAGGAGGGCGGCCGAGCACAGTCACTGACCCAGCCCCGGCTCTCACTTCCCCAAAAGGCATTTCTGGGGAGTCAGGGACAGAACTCCTACCATGCCCTTGCCAGGAATTCCGGAGACTGTGGGTTTTATTCAGCACTTGCTTTAAAAAAAACAAACAAACAAACCCAAAACAACCAAGTTCTATCGTGGAGGAACACACTCCACAGGCGCATACGTGAAACTTTCACGACGAGCTGTGTTTCGGACACATGACGCGCCCCAGTGTTTTCCCGCCTTGTCTAGCCGAGCTCGTGGAAAAAAATACGGAGCCTGAGCCCCTGCGTTTCCTTCAAGACCCACTAATGGTCAGGTCCTGGATATAAAAACTTGAGTTTTTCTCGAGAAACATTAATGATCTCAAGTAGCCATGAGTCCCGAAAGGTGGGGAGAGGACACGGGTATGCTGGAGCCGGGAGCTTGGGGTTCCAGCTGGAGTTGGAAGGGGCCTCCAATGTCTCTGTACGAGGAGGCGCACCTGCAAACAGCTCGGCGGGAGGACGGGGATCCCGCTCCGCACTTGCCCTCTGCCCTTAGGGCGTTGTACCTTGGACACGCATCCCCTTATCCGAGGCCTGCCCTGCCCCGGACGGCAGCCACGGGCCCCACGAGGCCGCTGGGCACCTGCTGGGTCTCAACGACTTCGTGTGGAAGGAAGAACATGAAAGATCATTAATAAATGTTTATCTGGGTTACTTGCGGGAAGGATTGGGATATGTTGGGTTAAGTTAAATGTATGATTAAAATTAATTCCAGCTTCTTTTTTCCCTCTCTTTTAATTTTTCCCCCAGTTGAAATTCTTCCCTCTTGTGTCCCTGCTCACACTCGGATCCTTAGGACCGACCGGCTGGCTCTGTCGGTGGAACACTCGACTCTGGATTTTGGGCGGGGGGTCGTGAGTTCAAGCCCCGTGTCCGGTGTCGAGATTACTTAACTAAATAAAATTTTCCGGGGAGGGGGGGAAGCACATAGTAACAGACAGTCCTATCCTCTGATTCTGCAATATCATTCCTAGAAAAACAGCCTGAGAAGTAGCCCGAAGGAAGTAAAAGTCAGAGGCACAACTTGTAGACTTCAGCATAAGGAAGCAGGGAGCCCCCTCGCGGGCAGCGTGAGATGGGGGTGGCGGGAGAGAATCGCGCAGGGCCACTCCGTGGGTCGCATGCCGCAGTCACGAGGCAGGAAGAAAGGAAGAGGCCCAGGAAACTGCCAGGAACCCCAGACCCTGAGAAAGCAGAGCGGGGCCGTGTCCCCGCGGCAGCTGCGTCTGTTCCCCGTGTTCCCCACATGTGTGGCCAGAGCCCACGGCGAGAAAGCCCAGAACACAGATCATTCGCTGAGCGAGGGCAGGAGCCTCCTCTCTCGCTCTCCCGCCGAGCCTTGCCGTGGAGCGTGAACTGAACACGTTGTCAAGACTCCATGTATCACATCTAAAAAGAGCTTCTGCTCGCCCCGCCCCAACAGGTGGCCTTGGGTGTGATGCGTCTGCCCTGGGCAGAACCTTCCGGACTTGTGGATGACTCAAGCTTCCTGCTAAGTTATCCCAGGATTTCTGCAACCCAGAAGTCCTTCCTTGGGTCCAACTGAGTCGTCTCGCACTGTTGCTGGTTTTCTTACGTGTTTGGCTCTGAGCGTGACAGGACACCTAGAGCCCTGTCCCTTGGGGGGCTGTCTGGGGACAGCGCCAGGGCCATCAGCAGGTGGGGGGTCTGGGGACTGCCGACAGCCAGTGAGGCCCGCACGTCCTCTCTAGAACGTATTTAATCAATATAAGACAGTGGTAACTTCTCAAACTATCTACATGGAGGGGAAAAAACTAGAAGGCAAAACACCAAACTCTCTCCCGTGGTTGTTGCGAGGTTGTGGGATGTGGGGTCATTCTTTCCCCTTGTTTCCCTGACGTTTTCATTTATCCTAAGAAATACCCAGAGGCCCCCAGGCCTTGTCTTCAGCAGGCTCGGAGGTACCACGTTCAAAGCTCCCCGGGAGGTCCCACGCGCTGGCGGCCAAGGGCCAGGAAAGGGAGTGGCTCTCGGGACAAGTGATGCGTGACAGGGTGGGACTGGAAATCCGGGCCAGGCCCTGTCCACGGTGACTTCCCGGGGCAGCAGCAGGGGGCTGGATGGTGATCTGACCCCAGCCTGGCACAGCTTGACCCCGAGGCCGCGGGAACAGGGGATGCCTTACCAGTCCCTACACACTAGACGCACCCAGCTAGGTGTTTCCTGCACTGGCCCCAAGATGCAGCCCAAGGTTCGCATTGTCACCGCCTCGCACCCTCACCCCCAGCACGCACCCACTGGGGTCCTCCCAGTTATCAGCTCCCCAGACTCACCGTCAGAGTCCAGAGACGGCTAACCACCTCTCTACGGTTGACGCAGCTCGCGGCCCGTCATTATGTCATTTCAGCCCCCCAACAGACCCGCGGGGGAATGGAGGCCCAGAGGGGTGCAGTGATTCCGAGCTCCCCAGCCAGTGAGCGGCAGAGTGGACTTGCCAAGGCCACGGAGAGATCGCGCTCCATGCCCGCCCCCGGGCAGCCCTCGGGTGGCTCAAGCCCAGACGCTTACCTCGGTTGCCAGGGTGTCCATCCGTGAGCGGCTGAGGGGACAGCAGGGGCCCAAGTGCGGTGGTTCAGAGGCAGCTAGCAGGAGGCTCTCCTCGCCCACAGGCCTCCCGCCCACCCCGGAGCAGTGAGCCTCAGCCAGACCACACTTCCCCTTCCTGCTCAGCCCTCGGGCGGGGGGAGGCCGTGGGGCCCACACCGCAGCCCATCCCTTTGCTAGGGAAGCTGGCTGCCCGGGTCCCAGGAGCCGGAACCTCCTCCTGCAAGGCCCCGCACAGGACCACCCGGTGTGGGGGGCAGGCCGGGGGGCAGGCTCGGCAGGGTGGACGGGGTGGCTGTGGGGTCCCCGCACATGAGCCTGGCCGTGCATTCCTGGCTGCAGCAGCCGGGCCCGGGGCTCCGAGAACGAGAACGCCGGCTCCCACCCGTATGGGCTTGGGTGGGACAGACACAGCGTCCCCACGGAGAGTCGCTGGAGGATGCCCGGGCCCACCCAGGGGCTGCCGAGCCAGCTTCTGCTGTCAGTGTGTGCGGGAAGGCTGCTCCGGACGCGGGCCCGTTGGCCGTCCTGGCGGGTCCTGGCGGGGCTGGGTCTCCACCTGCAGGGTTGACAGTCCCCAGCAGCGCCCACGGCCGCTTTCGGTGGGGGCCGGGGCGGGGAGCCAACAAACCATTTTGTCGAATTGACCATTCTGACTGAAATGAGCATTCTGGAGATAAAAATAGCCACGCACAGGCATGCGCTGCATCTGCCCGAGGAGAAAGGGTATTTCGGCTCTCCGTGGTAACGATGCTACCCTGGGCTCTCTGGTACGTACTTACCAACCAGCTTGCAGGGTTCCTGATCTGCAGGGTGTGCGAATCTCCAGGTCCCAGACACTGCGCTGGGGCCGCCATCCAGCTGCCGGCCCGATGGTCCTGGACTCAGACTTGGGGCACCTGCGGGGACCAGGGCCCACCCCTGTCTGGCCGCATCTCCACGGCCTCGGGGGTTATCACCTCCACCTCTCAGGTGAGCCCACCGAAGCTCTGCCGGGCCACGGCTGGAGTCGGCGCATGCGCGGCCACCCAGGGCAGGACTCTGAGCCCAGGTCTGTCCGTGTGCAAACTCTGTGCTCTCTCTTAGGAGGGTCGAGCCAAAGCTGAGCTGCTCAACCCCCCCCCCCCCGAAAGCAAATTCAAAATGATCTTTTGAGATGTGCTTCTGTGGGTGGAGCTGATCATCAGCCACCAAGGCCATGACTCCTCGGTTTGCGTCCCACTGCTTCACCAGTAAGTGGTTTCAGGAGCGCTCGGGGCCAGCCCGCGTTAGGTGACCGCATTCTCGACAGACCTGCTGCCCCCCCACGTGCACAGGACACACCAGGCCCAGGCCTGGGGCTCCGGGGGCCAGAACCCCACGTGCGCTTAGCCGACAGCATCCTGCATAAGCCCCTCCCCTGCCTGAGCCTCGGTTTTCTTGCTTGCACAGTAAGTGAGCTCACTGGTGATGCCGAGGTGCCCCAGGGACTGAGCCATGGAGCCGCCGCCGCCGTGACTGTCCGCTGTCCCCGTGGGGACGGGGCACCCACTTCGCCCTGGACACAACGGAAAATGCCTGGTAGGTATGTGTTGACCGAGGAAAGAAGCCGAACCACCCGCAGAGAGACATAGGCTTCCTTCCAGCAAACCGGAGGGCCTGTTTGCCAGGCTCCGCGCCGGCCCGGCGAGGCTCAGACCCAGCACCTGCCCTCGGGGGAGTCTCTCAGAGCGTGGGAGGAAGGTGAGGGCATGCCACAATGCAGGTGAGCTTTGACGCCTGGCACAGGGCTGTGCTCGGACGTGGGCAAGTCATGGTCCGTTCGGGGGTGGAGCCCACCTTCTCCAGGACAGAAGCGCACCTGTCATTGGTCTCGGAAGCAGCGAGCGCTCCCCGTGGGAGCACACGAGTGGCAGGGCTGGGAGGTGCAGTACTAGCGTTTGAACTGGGCCTTGAAGGATGTGTAGGAGTTCACGCAGTGGAGGGAACAGGGACAGATGCTGGAGTGTTTGGAGAGCGGCAGATAGCAGTGGGCGGGGGTGGAGAGCCAAGTTGGGGCCCCACCCCAGGGCTTGTGGACTTGCCTATTTCCCTGCCGCCCACACTCTCCCCCTGGCTCTGCCGCTGTCTTTCCACCCAGAGAGGGGCAAGAGGTCTGTCTGGCCTTCCTTCTGCCCCAGGGAGGTGCCACGCTCGGCGGGTCTGGGCGGTGCAGAGGCCCCACGGCTCGGGGAGAACGGGGCACGCCCCCTGGTGGCCGTCTGCGTGCCTCCGTCCCCGCCTCAGGGTCCCACCCGCCCGGGCCCACAGACCGGGGACGGCCGGCCGGACATGCAAGAACTTCGCCTGTGGAAGCCACAGAACCCGAGACCCTCAGACTGGAGGGACCTGGCAGGGGATTGCAGTGCCCTCCTCCCCTCGGGATTCCATGTCCTCCTCAGCATCCTGCCAGGTGGCCGCAGCATGGGAGTGGGAGTCACGCACAGAATGAGGTCACCTGGCGAGTGTCAGCCCCTGTCATGACCAGCGATTGAAGCGAGGGCTGGATGGGGCAGAAACAATGGTTCCAGGGCCCACGATTCGTGCCTTCTAATCTCAAAACGGCTGACGGGGGTTGGGGGGGGGGAGTGTGGCTTCCAGACCCAGAGCTGGAACAACAGTGGGAGCTCCCTCGGAGCGGGTGGCTGAGGGTGCGGGCCCAGAGCTCAATGTGCCGCAGTTTGAGACCCTGAAACCCAGGGAACCGCGCGTCACCTGATGTCGGGGGAGTAGCACTGGGTTTGGCGAAGTCTGTTTGGAGTGAGGCCCCCCCGCCAGCCGCAGACTGAGCACCCCTCCCCACCTGGCAGGCTGCCCGGGGCCCGGAAAAACAGGGCAGGACAGCAAGGAAGCTATTCTTTTATCCTTGCTCCTTGCCTTCATACTGAGCTCCTTCCTATCCCGTCCAACGCTTTGTTACCCTATGTTTCAAAGTATCAAATGACGTGAAGTTCAAAGAAACAAAAAATCGACAGTCCCTCTTTCAGACTAGACTCTGGTGTTTTCCCCCAGAGACTTATAATCACTGTCCATCCCATGAAGTGATTAAATAATCGGCCAGGGCTTTGCTCCACGTGCCCCGACACTCAGGGAGACTTCTGCGGAGGGATGGGGGGGCTCACCCAGCCTGAAATGCAAACAAGAGTTGGCCTTGGGAGCGCGAGCCTGTGAAGCCGTCCCTCTGCGTGCACGTCCTCCGTGGGAGGTGAGAGGTGGTCGTGTGTCTGCACCCAGCGCCATGGGGAACTGGACCCAGGCCCTGGCTCCAACTGGCTCCCAGTCTGGTGGGGATAAACGCAAGGAAGTGGATTACTACAATCAGGATAATTGCGGTAGTGATCCCAACAGAGCCCAGAGCCAGACTCTGGTATGCTTGGGAATTTAGGAGATACCAGTGGTGGTGGTTCAGATCAGCATGGGAGATGGGCTGCTCATTTCATGGTCCTGCCCGCTCACTTGGAAGAACTACCTAGCTGGATCCCAGTCTCCCAGGAAAACACATTCCAGCTACAGCCAGGATGTAACTTTAAAACAGGAAAGTAGAGAGAAGTAAGAGAAGCAACTACGGATACTTTTCTTCTTAAAATGATCATGGGTGGGGATAGACTTTCTAAGTTTGCTACGGAACCAGAAATCATAAAAGGAAGCATTGATAAGTTTGATTTTAAAGTTTCTGGAGGATGAGAGAGACCAGATGCATCGTTGCAAGATAGGTGTCTCAATGGGGAACAATCGTTGGAACAAAAATGGGAAAAGGGTCAGTGTTTCTAATCTGAAAACATCTCTTACAAGCTAAAAAGAAATGAAATGAGGGGCGCCTGGGTGGCTCAGTTGCTTAAGTGTCCGACTCTTGGTTTCAGCTCAGGTCATGATCTCAGGGTCCTGGGATCGATCCCCACATCAGGCTCCACGCTGAGTGCGGAGTCTGCTTGAGATTCTCTCTCTCCCCCTCTGCCCCTCCGCATGCTCTCTCTCTCTCTCTCTCTCTCTGTGGAAAGAAAGAAAAGAAATTTACCCCAAGGAGATACCTAGACAAATGGAAAAGGGGTTTGGGTGGTATTGTTTATAATAGTGAAAAGTTAGGAGCAATTTGGCAATCAACCATGTACTAGTTAAATATGTTATTCTGCTTTTTAAAAAAAGATTTTGTTTATTCGTTTAAGAGAGAGATAGCATAGTGGGGGGAGTGGCAGAGGGAGAAGCAGACGCCCCGCTGAGCAGGGAGCCCGATGCGGGACTCGATCCCAGGACCCCGGGATCATGACCTGAACCGAAGGCAGACGCTTCACCGACTGAGCCACCCAGGTGCCCCTGAGAATGTTATTCTAGGTAACACTATGACGCTGATAGAAATGGACATATAATTCTACACTCACTGCCGTAGAACATTGTAGGACAATGTAGAACAACTTACTGAGCTAATAAAGCAGATGATAAAGCAGCATGTATAATGATGTTATAAACTCATATACTGAAATCTGTCAAGAAAGATGAAGACCAGTATGTTACCAGGGGTTACCGCTGAGTTGATGGGCTTCCTAGAGATCTAAATTGTCTTCTTTTAATTGTCTGAGGATGTTTGGGCATGTTTGTAAATCACAAAAACAAGAATTCGTCTTTAAAGTGCTCCGAGAGGGGTGTTGGAGGCCAGAGCGCGCACGGGAACTGGGAGTCCTCCCCAAGCCCCCCGGGGTGGCTGTGCCGTCCCCAACCACAGCCAGGCAGCCCCTCGCCCCCCTGCCCCTGCCCCAGGGTCACTGAGGTGGGATCTTCCCGGTCCAGAGGCAAGGTCAGTGTGTAGATATTTGGGGGTGTGTGGGCAGGCAACAGCCATCTCTTGCAGATGAGGGGGTCCCTGCCCACTGTCCCCATTCCTGGAGGTGCAGATCGCCTTGAGAGGGCATGGGGAGCACTCTCAGTCCTGTCCTTACCCCCACAATTCACAGAAAGGGCCCCAACCCCCAGAGCCCATGAGTATGTCACCTTATCTGGGCAAAGGGACTTTGAGGCCGTGACACTGTCCTGGCTGACCCAAGCAGGGCCACGGTCATCACCAGGGTCCCCCCAAGAAGGAGGCGGAGCTGTGACCCTGGAAGTGAGTGGTGGGGACGATGCAGGAAGTGGCCATCTGATTCTCCCCTAGAGCCTCCAAGAGGGACAGGTCCTGCCAACCCCTTCCGACCTCTGACGGCCAGAGCTCCGGCAGCAGCAGGAACGAACACCCCCCAGCTCCCCCGGGGGCCTCCCATCCCCTGGCGCGCTTTTGCCTAGGCCAGCTTGAGAAGGTTTCTGTCCTTTGCTGCCCACACAATCCTTGCAGGACAACAGCAAAAATCACGTTGACAGACCGTGCCCCTCACCCTGGCGCTCCTTCTTTCTGCCGCCACGCTGCTCCCTGGAACCTTCTAGATGGGAGGCCGTGTCGTTGTTTGTTGTTTGGTTGGGAGTGGGGTAGGGGGAGTGGAGGAGAAAGGTTTATTTTTAAACATCACATGCATAAAAAGTTCAGTCTCTAAGCTGTGAAATCTTGCCCCTTTCAGCTTTCGCCACAGGAGCCCACCCAGAAAAGTACTGAAATGAGCAACTTGCTCTCATTTTTTTTTTTATTGTGGTGAAACGTACATAACGTGAAGGCTACCGTCTGACTGTTGCAAGCCCACAGCTCAGGGGCGTCGGCGCACTCACAGTCCCCACCATCCGTCTCCAAAACTCCTCACCTTCCCCGGTCAAAACTCTGTCCCCACGAAACACAAACTCCCCCAGCCCCCCGGCAGCAACTTCTTCTTGAAAAAGGCTAAGCATTTTCGAAACCTTGACAAGCCAACCATTTTACCTCCTGGCAAGTGCGTGGATGGCCAGGCTGCCAAGCTGCCCTTGAACTGTGCTGGCACAAAACCATACAGAAACCTCCCAAGCGAGCCTCCTCCCCCCCACCCCACCATCCAGAAAAATCTCAACTTCGCCTTCATAGCATGTTCACCAACCACACGTGCGGCAGCCGGTGGGGACCAGGACACAGAGGTGAGGTCTCCCCGGGAGCCCACAGGGCACTGGGGAGAGAACCAAGGCACCCCCGCTGTCCCCCCCCCCCCCGAAAAGGGACCCCTTTGGGTCTCAGTGCTGGAGGGCTGGGCTTTCTGGGTGCAGGGACCTACCCAGTCGACTGTTCAAGGATAATTTTCAATAAAAGGTAAAATCATTAATCTCAGGCAGATTCAAAAATTAGCACCTGTTAAGGACTTTTTAAAAGATTTATTTATTTATTTTAGAGGGAGAGTTGTGAGCAGAGGGAGGGGCAGAGGCAGAATCTCAAGCAGACTCCCCCGCCCAGTGCCGAGCCTGACATGGGGCTCGGTCTCACGACCCTGAGATCATGACCTGAGCCCGAAATCAAGAGTCAGACGCTTAACGGACTGAGCCACCCAGGCGCCCCAGCTGTTGAAGTATTTTATTCTGCTTGTTAATCAACGAGGGAACCAAGTAGATGGTTTAACAGGTTTACCAGGAAATCCTGTCACAGAGATGAAAAGTACAACATAGGGAATGTAGTCAATAATATTGTAATAAAAAAAGAAAAGAAGAAAATCCAAAGAACAGACTCATTTATAGATCAGGAATAATGAAATGAATGCACAAATGTCCACCAAACTGGTTTTTCCCCCAGGCAGGGAAGAAAGTCAATTCAACCTGTGTGGATAAGACATAATTTCCATATCTACAGTCAAGAATTCTTTTTGTGTTGCCATCAGGTGTCTACATTTCAGAGAGAACTGGGATCAGAAGACCCAGAGGGGGGGTCCTCTGGGGTTTCCACAGTGCATGATTTTCTGCTGAAACATAACATTTTCTCTACATGAGAGAAGGCAGGGCCGAATGAGGTGAGGGGGTCAGAAAGAAGAAGAGCAGGTGAACGGAGCTTCTGAGAGAGGATGGGCATAGGGGTGGTTTCAGACCAACAAGAGGAAGGCCCCTCCTATTTCCGAGAGATGCTAGAGCTCCCGGGATTCAGCTGTGACCCATGACCTGGGTCCCCGCTGAATTCCGCAGTGAAACTCGGATGGGAAAGACCCGAGGGCTGGCTTCAGGGGCCGCGGGAAGGTGAGGCCACTCAGCCAGGCGCTCCCTGAATGCCGAGCCAAATGGACCAGAACCGGAGCCAGAAAGGACAGGGTTATCCCGACGGAGCCCCAGGAATTCCCCAAGTGGGAACCGTGAGGACCCTGCGAGGGAATTCCTGCTTGGGGGACGTTCTGGCCCCCCGTGATCTCCGCCCTGGCACCCCCAAAGCTGAGAGAGGGTAGGAAGCACTTCAGTACCCACGGAGCTGAAGACGGTCTCCAAAGCTTAGAGCCTGGCTGGTGGAGGCTAAACCCTCCAGTCGGCCTGTGCCCGGATTCTCAGGGAAATGACAAATTCTCAGTCCCACCGGCAGGTGGCGCGCTCACCCCCGCGGGGGACCGCGGCAGGTGCAGAACCCCCAGCGACCCGGGAGTCCCCGCTGGGACTTCTGTCTTGGGGTTGGGCGGGGCGGGGGGCAGCAGGTGCGGCTGAGAGCTGAAAGCCCCCACAGGGAAAGGGATCCTGGCCAGATGTTCCTTCTCCAGCCCTCCTCACTGCACACCGTGCTTATTCCTCCTACTGTTTGGCTTTACTTGGTACAAGGTTGGAAATTCCAACCACTAAAAATCCGTTGGTTCTACAACAAAAAACCCAAGTAACCCAATTTAAAAATGGAGAGAAGACTTGAATAGACGTTCCTCCGAGGCAGATATACAAATGGTCAACAAGTCCGTGGAAGGATGCTCGATATCATTAATCATTTGAATCAAAACTGCGGTGAGTGGGGCACCTGGGTGGCTCAGTCAGTTGAGCATCCAACTCTTGATTTTGGCTCAGGTCATGATCTGGGGTTGGGGTGGACTGAGTTTTCAAACCCTGCATTGGGCTCCATGTTTTGTTGTTAAAACACAACAAAACAAAACACCACAGTGAGATAACCTCGCACCCATTAGGATGGTTACTATTAAAAAACAAATACCAAAAAACCCAGAAAATAACAAGTGTTGAAAAAGATGTGAGGAAATTGGAATCCTTGTGTCCTGACCGTGGGCACGTACAATGGTACAGCTGCTCTGGAAAACGGCATGGCAGTTCCTCAAAATATTAAAAATAGAACGACCATGTCATCTAGCAATTATACTTCTAGGCGTATACTCCAAAGAATTAAGGATAGGCTCTCAAAGAGATATTTATGCACCTTATTCATAGCAGCGTTATTCACCATAGCCCCAAAGCGGAAGCAACCCAAGTGTCCATCGACAGAGGAGTACGTAAACAAAATGTGGTCTGTCTGTACGGTGGAATATTATTCAGCCTTAAAAAGGAAGGACATTCTGACACCTGCTAGAACATGGACGAGCCTTGAGGACATTATGCTGAGTGAAATAAGCCAGTTACAAGAGGACAATACTGTGTGACTCCACTTTTATGAAGAACCTAAAGCAATCAAATTCATAGAGACAGAAAGTAGGATGGTGGCCACCAGGAGCTAGGCAGAAGGAAGAAAATGTATCGAGAAAACCGGAACCGTACTTCACACATCAAAATTAACGTCAAAGACCATTTAATGTTTAAATGTAAAAATTAAAACTAATATTCTTGAAGCGAGGAAGACTTTCTAAATATGTCTTAATGTCAGAAACCGTAACTGAAAAGGTGATTGATTTTAATGAAAACAAAAATATAGAAACATGATTAACCTTTTCTTCCCCCCCCAAATATATTTAATAGACAATTACCATGTGCTCTGCTCCTGATGTTTGGGGGGATACTGCAGTAAATAAAACAGATAAATCTCTGCCCTCATACAGCTTGTTTTTTTGCTAGAAGACAACACAAATAATATATAATATGTCAGGTGGTAATAAGGATTTTGGAGGAAAATGGAGCAGGGTAAAGGAGATCAGAGTAAGGTAGGAGTGAGATTCATTTCAGGCATAGGGAACAGAAAGCACAAACTTCAAAGACAACAGAAAAATTGTAAGAAGTATCTGTACTATGTGACAAGAGTTATTTTCCTTAATATATAATTTTTTTTTTTTTTTTTATAAATCATTACGTGAAAGAGGCACAAACCAATAAGGGAAAAAAATGGGCAAAGAACATAGGAATTTATTCTTTTTAAAATCTGGGTGGCCAGGGTCCCTGGGTGGCTCAGTTGGTTGGGCTCTGCCTTCCGCTCGGGTCGTGATCCTGGAGTCCTGAGATCGAGCCCCGCATCGGGCTCCCTGCTTGGTGGGGAGTCTGCTTCTCCCTCTCCATCTTCCTCTCCCTCTGCCCTGCTCATGTTCTCTCTTGCTCACTTTCTGTCTCTCTCTCTCAAATATATAAATAAAATCTTTAAAAAAAAATAAAATCTGGGTGGCCAATAAACCTGGAAAGATACTTAGCCTCATTGGTAATCAGGGAAATGAAAATTAAAGTGAGTTACATGTTCTTGTAATCAATGTTGGTCAAGATTAAAAAGACTACTGGCTGCTTCTCAGTACTTAGCCTCCAGTCCCATGTCCCCTCCTCAGGGGGGCTCTGACTATCCAACATAACATCCCTGGATGAAAAATTACTACACATTCCACAATCAGGAAAATACAACTCATGATGGGGAGAAAAGTCCATCAATCAAAACAGGCCCAGAAACAGCAGCGGTAATGAGATTAGGGACAAGAGCAGGTTAAACAGAGACATAGAACACCCATCCATGAGTAAGCCAAGCCCCTAGGGATGACAATACACTGAACGGAGTCCCCAGATCAGATGCCACGGAAGACAAAGTTAGCGAACTTGACACAGTAAGAGAAACTGTTCACGGAAGAACACGGAGAAATAAAAGGCTGAAAATATATGAATGCTGAGTGTGGGAGAACTCTGGGAAGCCTAAGATGTGTGTACTGGAGTCCCATATGGAAGAGGCACAGAAAAAAAAAAGATATTTAAAGATATAATGGATGCCAGTTTACAGATTTGATGAAAACTATAAACTCGTCGGATCCAAGAAGTTCAATGAACCCAAAGCACAAGAAACATGAAGAAAACCACCAAGTTCCATCATAATCAAGGTATCTAGAACTGGCAGGAAAGAGAAAATCTGAAAGCAGGCAGAGGAAAATCATGTGATTGATCGATGTGATCTAAAATATAGTGGAACAACATTTTTTTTAATTTAAGTATTGTTTTACTACCATATAATGTATTATTTGTTTCTGGGGTACAGGTCTGTGATTCATCAGTCTTACACAATTCACAGTGCTCACCATAGCACACACCCTCCCCAGTGTCCATCACCCGGCCACCCCATCCCTCCCACCACCCTCCCCTCCCCTCCAGCAACCCTCAGTTTCTTTCCTGAGATTAAGGGTCTCTTATGGTTTGTCTCCCTCTCTGGTTTCATCTTGTGGAACAACACTTTTAAAGTACTAAAAGGAAAAGAAAATTATATAGAATTCTATACCCAGCAAAAATAGCTTGCAAAAAAACTGGGGAAATGAAGACATTTTTAGTCAGATAATATATTATTAACAGATCTGAACTGTTAAAGGGGGTGATACCCACTGGAATCAGGATCAACACAAAGGAGCAAAGAGCTGTGGCAAATATGTAGATAAATATAAAAATGTTTTATTATTGGAAAAAACCTCTTTCTCAATTCGAGAAAGGGCGTCTATGAAAGCCTTATAGCTAACCTTGTACTTAATGCTGTATTAGTGCTTAATTCAGTATTAATACTCAAATACTGAATGTTTTTGCCTTACGATCAGGATGGAGGCCACAGTGTCTGCTCACACTGCTCATATTCAACATCACACTGGAAGTTCTAGTCGGTACAATAGGGAAAGAAATAAAAGGAATCCAGATTGGGAAGGAAAAAGTAAAACTATATTTGATAGAATTGCCTACGTGGAAAATTATATAGGATGGCTAAAAAGATACTAGAATTAATAAGTGAATTTAATAATGTTGCTGGGTAGAATACAAAACTAAGTTGTATTTCTATATACTAGCAGTGATCAATCAGACATTGAAAAATTTGTTGAAAAATTTAAAATACCACTTAGAATACCACAAAAAATAGTAAATACTTAGAGACCTGACAAAGACACATTGGAAGCTACAGAACATTTCTAAGAAAAATTAAGGAAACCCTACATAAATGGAGAGCTGTTTTATATACATGGATCAGATCACTCAGGATCAGTAAGGTGTTGATTCTCCCCAAATTGATCTACAAAATGACACCATTCCAAGAAAAATCTCAGTAGGCTTTTTTTTTTTTTTTTTTGGTGGAACAAGGTGATTCTAAAATTCACATGGACATGCAAAGGACCTACCTAGAAAGACGAAAACGACACTTGGTTCTGCCACTTGCTCTCTGCGCACCCTTCAGTAAGTTACTTAGCATAATAGGGTCTCCATCTCCTGGTCTGTCAGCTGGGTGTAACAATACGCCACCCTCATAGAGTGGTGGGGGAATTGCATGAGGGAAGCTATGGAAAGTACTTACAATAATGTCTGACACAAGTGAAATGTTAAAGAAGACTTCGTTGTTAGTCCTGCAGCATTGCATGAGGATGAGAAATTATCTTTTTTCATTTATTTACTTATTTTAGAGAGAGAGGAGGAGGCACGTGCAGGGGGAGGGGCAGAGGCAGAGAGACAAGCAGACTCAGCGCTGAGCACGGAGCCTGCCATGGGGCTCAATCCCATGATCCCAAGATCGTGACCTGAGCCGAAACCAGGAGTTGGATGCTCAACCGACTGAGCCACCCAGGTGCCCCCAAGAAATTATCTTTATAAAATATACAGGATAGATTATATGACAGTGGTGGAGGATCTGGGGTCTGGAGTCCAGCTACTGTGGTGTGTCATTAGAAACATACTGCACCACTTCTGAACTCTACCTTAGGAGAGCTATTTCATGTCTCAAAGCCCACCTTGCATCCCTTGCAAAACGGGGACAAAAACTGTAGCTAGCATTTACAGAATGTCTACTCAATATTCCAGGAACTTAGTATGATCACCTCATTTAATTATCCCTACAACTGTTGGAGCTAAGTAATATTAACAAGCCCATCTTATACATGAGGGGGCTGAGGCATAAGAAACATCAAGTCTCTACCTAGGGTAGGTTAGGCTGATAAGTAACAACGATGGAATTCGAATCCAGGTACTTGAAAGTCTGGGGCCCGTGACCCATGACATTGATCGTACATGGCCAGTTGATGTTCAGCAAAGGAGCGAGGGTGATTCAGTGGAGAAGGAAAGGATGGTCTTTTCAATGAAAGTTGCCGAAACTGTAGGACATCGATTGCCATGCAGAGAGAACCAAACCAAAATACTTGAGATGGATCGCAGAACTAAACTGTAAAACATAAAACTAGTGAACTTAGCACAAAATCTTTGTGACCTTCGGTTTAGCAAAGGCTTCTCGGGGACTATGTCAAAAGCACTATCCATAACAGAAAAGATCACTACATCGGACTTCATCAAAATGAGAACTTCTCTTCCGAGGATGCTTACGTTAAGAGAACTGAAAAGATGAGCCACAGGCTGGAAGAGAATATTGGAAATTCGTAGAGAAATTGGAGAATCTGATAAAGCCTTGTGTACAGAGTGTATAAAGGACTCTAAGAGGGGCGCCTGGGTGGCTCAGTTGTTGAGCGTCTGCCTTCGGCTCAGGTCATGATCCCAGGGTCCTGGGATTGAGCCCCGCGTCGGGCTCCCTGCTCCGCAGGAAGCCTGCTTCTCCCTCTCCCGCTCCCCCTGCTCGTGTTCCCTCTCGCTGTCATTCTCTCTGTCAAACAAATAAATAAAAAATCTTTAAAAAAAAAGAAACAGAAGATTGGGGAAATTTTTCTAAAAAAAAAAAAAGGATCCTAAGACTTCACACTAAGAAAACAATTCAATTAAAAATGGGGAAAACATTTGAATGGACATCTTATCACCTGGCAAACGTGCCCGTGAAAACCCCCTCGCCCCCCTTAGTGACTAGAGGGATGCGAACGGGGTCCTCGGTGAGGGATCCACGCACCTGTCAGAGTGGCTGAAAGGGGAGAGTCTGGCTGTCCACGTGCTGGTGAGGACGTGGCGGACCAGGCCCTCTCCTGTCCTGCTGGAGGGAATGTGAGCTGGAGCAAGCACTCTGGAAGACAGCTTGGTAGTTTCTGGAAGTTAAGCACGTGCTTGCCGTGACCGCCCACAGGTCCCCTGGGTAAAGCATATATGTCCACACCGAGCTTCGTGCACCAATGTTCGGAGCCACTTTGTCTGAGAGTCAAAAACCAGGAGCGACCTAAATGTTCATCAACAAGCACATGGATAAGCGAATTGTAGCCCGTTCGTGCGGTGAAAAGTCGAAAGAAGTGAGCTGGTGATCTGCACAACAGAGGGGAATCTCAGAGTGATTGTGCCGAGTGAAAGAAGCCAGGGGAGGAGGGGTACCCTATGGTTCCATTCACGTGTAACCCCCCCAAATCGCAAACTGATCTACAGGGACGGAGTGCATGTCCGAGTTTGCTGGGCGTTGGCGGGGCGGTGTGGGGAGAAGTGGGAAGAGGGGGTGACAGAGGACATGGGGAACTTTTGGGGTGAAGGGTAGGCTCGTTCTTTTGACTGTGATGTTGGTTTCTGGGGTGTATACGTATATGTCAGAATTTACCAAGTTTTACACTTTAAAGACGTGCAGTTTGTTTTATGTCAATAATAGTGCAGTAAAGCTATTTTATTTTTTAAAAGGCGAGTCTGGTGGAGGAGGCTGAGTGTCAGCACGTGGAGACTGAAAGCCAGGCTGAGGGGCAGGATGAGCGGGGATGAGGACAGCGGCACCAGGAGCTGTGGGGATGCATTCTAGATAAAAGCGAGCAAAGCAACTGGATCATTGATGATTGGGGGCTCACTCCTTGGCCCCAGGGCAGTAATTCGTTAAATCAGATCGGGGGCAAGGAAGGCCGTGGGGCTTGGAAAGAACTATCCTGCTCGTCCGCTTCTTCTGGTTCCTCCCTTGTGCGTGGGGTCCTGTGACCGCAGGCTGCCCACCTGAGAGCCCCTCCCTCTAGTGGCTCGCCCAGCAGGAAGGGGCCTGGCCGGCTGAGCCACCCTTCTTGTTCATTCCTGGGCACCCCCTTTCTCCGCCCAGGCCTGGCACCGGTCTCTAAGGTCACGTTCTTCCTGGCGTCTGACCTCACCTCCCTAGGTTTAATGGAAGCCCCACGTTTTCATCCCTGCCCCGAGACTTGCTTCAGTGAGCCTGGCGCCCACTTCCTCACTGCCCTGGTCACCCCCCCCAGCTTACTCCTGAAATCCACAGCTGCCATTTGTGCCCTGATTCATGGATGACCCCGTCAGGTGACGGACATCCAAATATAACCTGGCCGGGCTGGCCGGCTGGCTGGCTGGCTTCCTATGTGTGCTCGGGGCCAAGACCGAGACCTGTGCCTTCCCCTGCCCTGCAGGATGGCACCTCGGGAAACAGCTCGCACCCCGAAGACAGGGCGGGGAAGAGAAGGTGTGTGTGGGGGGAGGCAGCATGGTCCAGAGAAAGAGGGGGGCCAAACCCCAAGCCAGAGGCGAGGCTGAGAGCCGTGCACAGGCCGTAACATCCCTAAGGGGTGGGTTCCCGTCAGGTGCATCCTCCCCAAGGGGGGCTCTGCAGGGAGCCTTGGACCAGCTTCCCAACACCAGCCAGCTGCGGCCTGAGGACCCGGCCCCGGCCCCATCTCACTCCCTCGCCCCTGTGTTCGTTCAGGCACCAATATTGGACGATGCCTCTTCGTCGAAGCTCTGGGGGCAGACCCATGTCCTGCTTTCAAGAGCAGAGGCCGGGACGTTGCATCAGAAAGTACAAACGGGATGGTAAGTCCCTCGGGGGGTCTTCAGCCCAGATCTCGGATGGGAGGGGTCAGGGAAGGTTTGCTGGACGCTGTCCCATCCAGACTCCAGTCCCCCAGGACCGGCAGGAACACAGTGAGGGAGGTTTGTGGGGTGGGCCGCAGAGACGAGCAGGGGTTTGGATAGTGGGCCCTTAGAGTGAGGGGGGTGGTGGGGGTGCAGACGGGGTGAGGCAAGGCTCTGCGTGGAGGCGGCATCCTAATCTTGAAGGCCTTGTAGGCCTGGCTAAGAAGCCTGGCCACGTGAACAAACACAGCATACAGACACAGACCCACAGACCCGGAGGACAAGCTGCTGGTGGCCTGAGGGGAGGTGGGTGCAGAGGCCGCTTTGAGGCAACAGGCCTGCGGGATGGACCGTAGAAAGGGCCCAGAGCGACCACCTGGGTCATCAGGGGACCCACCACAGTGTAGCCACAGGCCCTAAACCACCAGTGGGCTACTTACAACCAGACAGTTACCGAAAAAGGGAGGATGCCTGGAGTTCCCAGACTCCCTCATTCGCCCTATCACTGCGGCCCCGCACCACAGCTCGCTTCCCGCTGCTCGCTCGCGGTGTACTCAGTACATTTTTCTCTCTTCTGTCCTGCCCGGCCTCACCGGGCCGGAGCGAAATAGGGTAGAGAGGATCGAGAGGTACGACCTCTACTTATAGGATAAATACATCCCGGGGATGCAGCGTCAACACGGGGAATGCGGTCAGTGATTCCGTAATATTGGCGACAGGTGGTGATCATCTCGTGATGTACAAACACCTTGACTCACTAGGTTGGACTACGTTCACTGTGGGATGAGAGTAAACAGGAGGTAAGGGGGTGGGAGGAGGGCACTTACAGGGGACCGTCTGAGACACGGATGAGGCAGGATTTGATCTTCGGGGGCAGCCCCAGGCCCTAGGATTATCCTCCTCACTTTAGAGGCGGGAGACTGATACCCCCACCATCGAATGTGTTCCGACAAATATGTTTCCGGCATGTGCTCTGGATTAGACGTTGTGCTGGTGAATTAAGAATAGTCCTGGATTCATTAAGAAATTTGCTCTCACCGCATGATCTGCCCATTTTGCTGATTCCGCCATGAACGACAAAGTATTTTTGGGGAGCCTGGCTAGCTCGGTTCCAAGAGCTTGTGTGCGACTCTTGATCTCAGGGTCGTGAGTTCCAGCCCCACGTTGGGCATAGAGATTACTTAAATAAATAAATAACTTAAAAAAAATTTTTTTGAGCACAGCACACACTACCGATTATTCCCGTTATTTATTTGTACTTACTTATACTGCTATTACTATTTCTTTAAAACAGACTACGCGCTGTCTGAGGGTGAGAGACATTGCCAATGACAGTAAACATAAAAACATATTTCTTTTTCTATTTTTTTAGGAGGGGGAGGGGCAGAGGGAGAGGGAGAATCTCAAGCAGGTTCCTTGCTCAGCGTGGAGCCCGACGTAGGACTCGATACCAGGACCCTGAGATCATGACCTGAGCTGAAATCAAGAGTCCGTTGCTTAGGGGCGCCTGGGTGGCTCAGTTGGTTAAGTGACTGCCTTCAGCTCAGGTCATGATCCCAGGGTCCTGGGATCGAGTCCCGCATCGGGCTCCCTGCTCTGCGAGGAGCCTGCTTCTCCCTCTCCCACTCCCCCTGCTTGTGTTCCCTCTCTCGCTGTGTCTCTCTCTGTCAAATAAATAAATAAAATCTTTAAAAAAAAAAAAAAAGAGTCCGTTGCTTAACCGAATGAGCCACCCAAGTGTCCCGAGACCATTTTAGGTTTAATAGAAAACCACAGCCCAGTGGATCATCTTGCAGATTCCTGCAAGTAGAGGCCAGGCCCATGGCAACGGCTATCTCTTATTTCAGACGCGGAGAAAACTCTGCTGTAGCCACAGGAAGCATCTGAAATAGGACCCTCGATTCTCCTGCCTCAACCCGTCCAGTGGCTGCTCTTTGCATTGAGGAAATACTCAGAGCCCTCACTGTGACCCCCAAGGGAGGGCAACTATATGATTTGTTGTCCAAACCCAAACACCATTGAAAAAGAAAGAGGCAGGACACATTTCAAAGGGCTCGGACCGTTGTGTAAGCTGGACAAGTCCCAGGAAAACCGGGGAGAAAGGCCACTGGAGAACATGCCCCCTGGCTCCCCTGAGTCGTGCCATCCGGCTTCCCCACAGCTTCAGGAAGCTCCAGCACACTGGCCTTCCTTCTGGCCTGCTCCACACTCTGCCTTTCTTCTCTTCAGGGTCTTCACACTTGCTGGTCCCTCCAACACTGTTCTCCAGCTTTTCACATGGCTGATTCCTTTCTTAGCTCCAATACCACCTCCTCTGAGAAATTTCCCCCATCACCCTAACTAGGAGCATCCTCACCCGCATCCATGCCCCCGCCACAGCACACATTCCTGCTCTGTTACCTCGTGGCATTTTTTTTAAATAGCACTTATCACTGTGTGAAATTGCCTTTTTATTTGTTTATTTTATTATTTATTATAATTTATGTATTTGCTTTCTCCACTGGATAGTAAGCACCGTGAGAGCAGGAACATTGTTTTTTTTTATCTGGGTAGCCCCAGTACCTAAACTAGTGTATGTAGGTGGCAATCACTCTTTAAATATTGGATGGATGGATGGATGATGGATGGATGGATAGAAGGATGGATGGATGATGGATAGATGGGTGGGTAGATGGATGGGTAGATAGAAGGATGGATAGATGAATGGATGGATGATGGATAGATGCATGGATGGATGGATAGAAGGATGGATGGATGATAGATGGATGGATAATGTATGGGTGATGGATGGATGGATAGAAGGTTGGATGGATGATGGATAGATGGGTGGGTAGATGGATGGGTAGATAGAAGGATGGATAGATGAATGGATGGATGATGGATGGATGATGGATAGATGCATGGGTGGATGGATAGGAGGATGGATGGATGGATAAATGGATGGATGGATAGAAGGACGGATGGATGGATAGAAGAATGGATGGATGGATGGATGGATGGATGGATGGATGGATGATAGATGGATGGATGGATACATGACATGAAACATTCCTGGGGCTTGGTGACTTAGCCAAGGTAACCCACCTAGTGAGGGCACATCTAAGGCTCACACTTAGTTTCCCTCTGGTCCTCTGCCCTGTAGCTACACAGCAGGTTACTTGGAGCCCAGCAAGGACAGTCACATTGCCCTGGGGCAGAAATGCACTTTGGAAGGAAGCCAGCCCAGAGAAAAACCTGGCACTTGCTCTCCTCTGTGGACTCTCCTCTCTGGTTTCTCCGTTTGGAATGTTCTTCTCTGCCCTTGCCCTGCTAACTACACTCATCATTTAAAACGAAGCTCAGTTGAGTTAAATGACAAGATACAACACAAATTTATAAATATTGGAAGCTATACAGAAAATATTTGCCAGTTTGACTTTATACATGTTACAAACCAAACTGGGATAGATATTAAAAGTGCAAAGATAAGCAAGAGTCTGAGAGAATATATTTGTAACATAACAGACAAAGAATTACTATCTGTAATACATAAAGGGCTTCTATAAATGAATAAAAAGACAAATACACCGATTAAAGAAACTCAGGCCAAATGGATCAACAGCTGTGGTACATCCATTCAATGGAATATTATTCAGTGATTAAGACAGGTAAAAAGAAACAGACAATTAATTATGAATAAAGCAGTAGTCAGAGAAATGCAAAATAAAACTTTGTATCATTTTTCACCTATTAGATTGCCAAAAATTATAAAAGACTGAGAGCATACACTGTTAATGAGTGTCTAGGGAAATGGGTACTTTTAAACACTATTGGTGGGGATGTACACTGGCAAAATCATTTTGGAGAAAATTTTGGCAAAAATGTTTTTAAGTATACCGCCACTTTGTAAGTACGCCTTACTTACGGGGATGAAATTTGTTGAAATACACTGGCCAAAGCTGTATTTATGAAACTCCTATTCATTACTGCAGTATTGATTTCAATGAAGAAGAAGCCGAGTATTAATCAATAGGATAATAAAAAAAATTGTATGTTTATATACTAAAATAAGATAAAATACTGCAAAAATGAATTAGGCCCATAAGTACTAAGATGAAAAATGTTAAATTAGGGGCACCTGGGTGGCTCAGTTGGTTAAGCATCTGCCTTTGGCTCAGGTCATGATCCCAGGGTCCTGGGATCGAGCCCCACGTCGGGCTCTCTACTCCGTGGGAAGCCTGCTTCTCCCTCTCCCACTCCCTCTGCTTGTGTTCCCTCTCGCGTTGTGTTGTTCTCTCTGTCAAATAAATCTTTTTTAAAAAGATTTTATTTATTTTAGAGAGAGAGAGCATCTACGCTCATGCTCGCAAGTGGGGGGAGGGGCAGAGGGAGAGACTCTCCAGCAGACTCTGCAATGAGGGTGGAGTCCCACTCGGGGCTCAGTCTCACAACCCTGAGATCATGACCTGAGCCGAAATTAAGAGTCAGATGCTCAGCCTCCTGAGCTACCCAGGTGCCCCTCAATTCTGTTACTTGATGATCTGAGGGTTCTAGTCAATGCAAAGAGACAACAAGGAAGGAAGGAAGGAAGGAAGGAAGGGGCAAAGAAGGTACAATTACTAGTAATGTAGACTCAAAATTATAAGATTCAAAACTTTAATCCAGCCTTATTTAAAATCAAATGTAATTATTGGTCACAAGAGTATTTGACGAGAAGGCTGGAAAGGAAACACATTTTCGCCCAAATTATTTGAGGACGCAAGTGTTGTCCTGTTTATTGTCATCTTAGCTAGAGAAGGAAGGAGAAGTTAGCGGTTCTGGAGACCAGCCAGGTGTCACCAGAGATCTAATTTATGATTAAACCATACATGCTTGCTTCCTTGTCATCATGATGGCAATTTCTCCCAACGTGTTCACTGGCATTCAAGAAGAAGGAACTGAAGAGGTTCTGTTAGAGTACAAGAGGTCTTTTGTTCCTGTTTAATCTCACAGGAATGTAACCTTTAACCACAAGGCTTGGGATAACCAGAAAACCTGTAAAATATAATTACTACGACAGACCGTATTTGTTCATTTAGGCCACAAAACACACTAGCTGTAGAAAATTGAACGTGCTCGCTTCATCTGTAAATGAACCCAGTGGTTTTATGATCCCTGACGTACCATTTCATAAATGACGTAATATGCGCTGTGTAGACATTGGTTGCTCAAAGGATTTCTGGGAGAGCTGGAGACCCAGGTTCGAGGTTACGGGGCGAGAACCACAACCAAAGGTTTGGTATAGAACCAGCCTGAAGAGGACGTCTCTGCTGCCGTCCCAAAGGGACAAAGGCTGCAGGGACATTGCTCACTGCTCACAGGAGGCTCCCACTGGCCTTGTTGCCAGGCTGACACCACCTCTGTGTCTTCCTTGGCTCCTGATCCAGAACTCAAGTCAGTGCCTTTGATCGGCTGCACTGGGTCATGTGCTCTGTCCTGGCTGCAAGGGACACTGTGAAGGTAAGTATCTGGTGGTGGGAGCTTGTGCGGTGGGAGAAGGACTGTGCCCCTCACCGAGACTGTTAAGATGGGGAAGGGGCTCCACACATAGGAAACAGAGGAAAGAGGTTTGGATTCTGAGCGGTCAATAAAAATTAGAGAAGCCCGACGCAGCTGGTGAACCCCAACTATGCTCTTACTCTGCACCTGCGCCCAAACAATGGAATGTTGTAGGAGAAAATTGTCTCCCCATGTTGATCGAACTCACTTTCAACGTATGGTCACAGCTGAGCTTGCAACACGGCCAGACTATGACTATTCTTAACCTTCCGAGCAAGTTCATGTTTCTGCCTTCTGAGACTGACTGCGCATTTCTCGCTCCTCCTCAGACCTCCAGCGTCTCCCCCTCAGCCCAGTGGTAGTGATCGCTTCAAGAGATAGTTGCATCCAGAGGAGCTCTAGCACCTCTTCCCACCCAGCACACCCTTCCCCTTGCTCTCTGGACGCCGTGGCCTCTCAGCCCCTTGGAGGTGGCGCTCCTGCACTCCCCCTCTTCCCCAGGTTACTCGTTCCTCCCCACGGCCATGGAGATGCATCTCCTTATCCCTTATCTTCAGAAACACAAACAGAACAAGAAGGTGCTCCACCCCCATTCCCCTTTGGACTCTTGCCTCACATCTCTGTTCTCTTCCCTAAACAAAGCTCATCTTTAGAATCATCTCTTCTTGTGCTTCTTTTCCTCAACTCCAGCTTTCCCACAAACCAATCAGGCTCTTGTCCTCACCATTTTTTCAAGGTCACCAAAGACCTCCGTCTTGCCGAAGTCAATGTTTGTTGGCATCTTATTGGACTTCCCAGCAGCACTTCATACCGTTGAAATGCTTTCTTCTTGAGCTTTCGGCACTGCGCACTCCCTGACTTTTCTCAACCTGTTTCGCTTCCCCAGCACTCTGTCCTTAGGGTCTTCTCTCCTCTACGACCTTCTCTCCCTCCATGATTTCTAGCCTCCTTTTCTAATTTTTTTTCTCCATGACTTTTATTATATTTCTCCTCGACTTATTTTGAAAAGTTTCAAGCTTGCCAAAATTTGGATGAATAGTAACTATGAACACCCCTGTGGTCTTCCATGAAGTTCATCAGCTGCTAGCATTTTGCCAACATTAGTACTTTCTCTCCGTCTCTCTGTCTGTCTCTCTCTTCCTTACCTGTCCTCCCACCCCACATGCTTTATTTTTTGTTGAACCATTTGGAAGCAAGTTTCAATCAACAAGATACTTCCCGTTAAGCATTTTAGCACATATGTCCTGAGATTGGAATAAAGATTTTCCTAAGTAACTACAATACTATTATTACATCTAAGAAAATTAACAGTCAACTAGGATCATCTAATATACAGTGCATATTCAAATTTCCCCAAATCCCCGCAATACAACTTTTATAGAAGTTTTTCTTTTGCTTTTTAAAAATTATTTATTTGTTTGAGAGAGAGAGGGACAGAGAGAGTGCAAGTGTGTGTGGGGGAGGGAAACAGACTCCCTGCTGAGCACAGAGCCCGATGCAGGGCTTGATCCCACCACCCTGAGATCATGACCTGAGCCGAAGTCAAGAGCCAGATGCTTAACCAACTGAACCACCAGGCGCTCTGTGTGTGATTTATTTATTTATTTTTTAAGATTTTGTTCATTTATTTGAGAGAGAGAGAATGAGAGAGAGCACATGAGAGGGGGGAGGGTCAGAGGGAGAAGCAGACTCCCCGCCGAGCAGGGAGCCCGATGTGGGACCCGATCCAGGGACTCCAGGATCATGACCTGAGCCGAAGGCAGTCGCTTAACCAACTGAGCCACCCAGGCACCCTGTGTGTGATTTTTTTAATGTAAAATTTTATGCACATATGCATGCAACATACAGACATATATGCAAACTTACTTTTTTTACCTTAATATATAGCAGCCACATTTCCAGGTCAAAAAATAGGAATTAAAATCACTATTTTCATAGAATTTACTACTCCGTGGTATGAATGTATTTCTTCTTTTTTAAAGTTTGTTTATTTATTTATTTATTATTTGAGTAATCTCTACACCCAACATGGGGCTCGAGCTCATGACCTCCAGATCAAGAGTCCCATGCTTTTCCGACTTAGCCAGCCAGGTGCCCTTGAATATATTTCATTCAATAAAAAGATCCATATTGAAGGCCACTCAAGTTGTTTACTCTTTTTGCCCTACTGTAAACAATTCACAATAAACTTACTTGTACTGGTGGGGCGCCTGGGTGGCTCAGTCCATTAAGAGGGTCCAGGGATCGAGCCCCACAGGGCTCCACACTCAGTGGGGAGTCTGCTTTTCCCTCTCCCTCTGCCCCTCTCCTCCGCTTGTGCACACTCTCTCAAATAAATAAATAAAATCTTAAAAAAAAAAAAACAACCCACTTACTTCTACTGGTACTTGCAAAGATGTCTTTTACGATAGTATTTTGTTTTAGTAGAAAGATTTCCAGTGGTGAGATTGCTGTCGCTAGGTGTGTGCTATTTAAACTTCTAATACATACAGTAAGATCATCGTACAAAAAGTTATTTCATTTCACTTATGCATCTGGTGAGTGTGAGAAAACTCATTTCTCCATAATTTCACCAGCACGGATTATTCCCAGTTTTGTAAATCACCTCGGCTCTGGTGGGAGGAGAGTGTATTTACCTGACTGCTCGAGAGGTTGAGCCTCTTCACATTCACTCAGTCACCACGTGCACTTCCCATGGCAGCAATTTGCTGTTCCTGCGCTTGCCTCTTTAATGCCCTGTGGTATTGTTCGTCTTTCTGTTATCAATTTCTAGGAACCGAATACCTATGAGAACATTAAGCCTTTGCTTATCATTTATATTGCTGGTGTATGTATGTCTTTGGTCTTTGCCATATATTCTGTATATTTGATAACTGGTTTCAGAAAAGATGATACCAACCTAAATGAATGCTTTTCCTAGTTCATTAAAATATTCTTTATGCGTGGATACGGTGGCTTTTGTACTATGTAAGTAGAATTGTTTCCTCCTCTAGAGTAGGAGTGGATTATTAAGTCCCCAACCCACCCCTCCCCTGTCCTTTACGCACATAATGCTAAATGTGCAGAAGAATGTCTGGACCATGCTAAGCATCCGATACATACTCATTCAGTCGATGAATTTTAAAGTTTCAGTACACGATCTATAAAAATAAAGTTGGCGCACCTGGGTGGCATAGTCGGTTGAGTGTCCAATTCTTGGTTTCGGCTCAGATCATGATCTCAGGGTCATGAGATCGAGCCCCACGTCAGGCTCTGCACTCAGATTCTCTCTGTGCTCAGATTCTCTCTCCCTCTCTCTCTGCCCCTCCTGCTGGTGCTCTCTCTCTCAAATAAATAAATAAAATAAAAAGCAAAATAAAATAAAGTGACCCTATCAGGGCAAAATGGCTGGAATAATTTTTATATCAAATTTGAAAGATATTTGGGATGGTGTGAATTAAAACACAGACTATCAAATCCACCAGGAGTGGGGATAGAGAGAGGTATGTATACCTGAGTGATCCCCTCAGATATTATAAGCAGGTATTCTCCCTAGTAGCTCCAAGTACCAATTCCTTCTTTTGAAAATTTGTATTTTATTTTTTATTTTATTTTTTTAAAGATTTTATTTAATTATTTTTTAGAGAGCGAGCGAGAGAGAAACAGCATGAGAGGGTCAGAGGGAGAAGCAGTCTCCCCGCTGAGCCGGGAGCCCGATGTGGGACTCCATCCCAGGACCCTGGGATCATGACCTGAGCCGAAGGCAGACGCTTAACCATCTGAGCCACCCAGGCGCCCTATTTTTTATTTTAATTCCAGTGTACTTAACATATAGTGTTATCTTAGTTCCAGGTGTATAATATAGTGATTCAACTCTACCGTACATCACTCAGCACTCATCACAGCAAGTGCCCTCCTGAATCCTCATCACCCATTTCCCCCATACCCTCACCCACCTCCCCTCTGGTGACCATCAGTTTCTTCTCTATGGTGAAGAGTCTCTTTCTTGGTTTGTCTCTCTTTTTTTAATATTTTATTTATTTGACAGAGAGACACAGCAAGAGAGGGAACACAAGCAGGGGGAGCGGGAGAGGGAGAAGCAGGCTCCGACCGAGCAGGGAGCCCAACGCGGGGCTCGATCCCAGCACCCTGGGATCATGACCTGAGCCGAAGGCAGACGCTTAACGACTGAGCCACCCAGGTGCCCCTGTCTCTTTTTTTCTTTATGCGTTTGTTTTGTTTCTTAAATTCCACATATGAGTGAGATCATATAGGTACTTGTTTTCTCTGACTGACTTATTTCACTCAGCATCATACCCTCTAGTTCCATCCATGTCGTTGCGAGTCTTTGAACTTTCTTTGTCTTAGTCTCCCTTGCTTTCTGGAACAAAATATGTTTCAGGCTCACCTTCCATTTCCCTGCCTCTGCCCTGGGATCATCCATGTCTCCAAATATTCCTCTTTTTTTTTTTTTATATGGGGCATGGTATTCAGATGAACTGGATGCCAGATGTGTTCACTGTGTATCATTACTTCTAAGCCCTTCCAGTGGACAGAGCAAAAATCATGAACTCTTAAAAAATACATGCATTTTTAGAAATCATACGCTGGGATATTAATATGACCAATTCAACTTCAACCAATACCGCTACACCTTTGTCCTTCTGTATTTGTACCTTCCTTCCCTCACAGTGAGAATCCTAGCTCTCGACAAAATCAGCGTATTTGTGCATTTACTCTATCCTATAATATACCCAAAATAGTTTGAGAATTACTCTCTATATTGTGATTTTTATGAGACCCTGATTCTTCCTGTTTCCTTTTGTGAAAAAAATGAATATGGATAGAAGCACTTCCAGAGGCCGAGTAAAGGTCTCTGGAAATCTGCTTCTCCATAAAAGCAACAGAAACACTGGCAAAAATGGTCAAAATCAACTGTTTTAGAACTCTAGAAATTCACCAAAGGCTTGCTAAAATCCGAGAAGGATTTATTGAAGAGAAACAGCTGAAACTAGGTAAGAACAGAAAGATTTCTGGCATTTTAACTTACTCTGTTTTCATCCCTCCTCTCCTTATCTTTGTAGTAGACTTGAAACTACAGTAGCTATGAAAAGCCACCAGCCTAGAAGCCGCCAGAGGGGCCAGAATAGGTTTGAACTTCCCCCGACACAGAAATCTGTCACCATTTATCTGTCTGGTAGCTCCTTAAAAATCTCCACTCTTAAGGGCTTGTTTTTATTTGAACTGACTCAGAGCTTACTCCATGCAAACAGCCCTATCCCCAGGGCATTTGTTGAAACAAACAAACAAACAAACAAACAAAAAACCAACCAGTTGCAATTGTTTAACATCATAGCTGTCAGAGGTGGTAATACCAGTTGGAGCTAACAAGAGGCCAACCAAAGAACTTGGAAGGAAAAGCTAGAGAATGAGATGTCCACAGAGGGCTTTGATAATCTCTGGCTTATTCTAGAGACTCCAGAAGGAAACCTGCATGGGCAGGGCTTTGAACATGTCTAAGAAATACCTGAGAGGCCCCAATCTCTCACTTCTGACCCACCTTGAGGCTCTGTACAAACAGGAAATGAAGGGTAAAGCAGAGTTGTCTCTTTACCAGACATTGGTAAAGAGCACTGAAGTCATGCTGGAGCATTGAAGTCATGACTGAACATACACACAACCTCTTGTCAAAGGCTATGAATCTTCTTGGTTCAAGGAATTTAAGGAAATCTCTGTCCAATTATTAGCCAACTGCTAAACTGAGTAGAGACTTCAGTGAGTGCACATTCAAGAAATACAGACTTTACAGAATTAGTCCCGAAGAGTCATTACAACAACCGACAACAACAAACAACAAATCCTGGGAGGGGGAATCTAATTTTCAGATCTGCCACATTATATTATTTAAAAGGTCCAGTTTCCAAGAAAAACAATTATGACTCATAATGAAGCATTTTTCATGTCTGGACATGAAAGTATGGCCTATACATAGAAAAAGCTGTCAATTAAAACAGATATTTATTTATTTGACAGAAAGAGAGAGTACAAGCAGGGGGAGCAGCAGAGGGAGAGGGAGAAGCAGGCTCCCTGCTGAGCAAGGAGCCCGATGCAGGGCTCTATCTCAGGACCCTGGGATCATGACCTGAGCCAAAGGAAGATGCTGAATGGACTGAGCCACCAAGGTGCCCCCAAAAAACAGTCAGTTGAAGCTGTTGCTTAGGAAGCCCAGATGTTAAATTTATTAGATAAAGCCTTAAAATCAACTATTATAAATATACTCAGAGAACTAAAGGAAGCCACCACTAAAGAACTAAATTAAAGTATGAGAATGATGCCTCACCAAATAGAGAATTTCAATAAAGAGATGGAAACTATGCAAAGGGACCAAATACAAATTCAGGCATTGAAAAGTATAGCAACTGAAATGAAAAAATCACTAAAGGTTTGCCAAACAAAAGATTTGAACCGGCGGAAGAAAGAATCAGCAAACTTGAAAATAGGTCATTTGAGATTATGCAGTCTGAAAAACAGAAAGAAAAAAACAATGACAAGTGAACAGAGCCTAAGGGGCTAGTGGGACACACACCATCAAGCATACAAACACATGCATAATGGGAGTCACAGAAGGAGAGGAGAGAGAATAAGAACACTTAAAGAAATAATGCCAGATAATTTCCCAAATTTGATGAGAAACATTAATTTGTACATTCGGGAAACTCAACTAACTCCGAGTATGATAAACTCAAATGATGCATACCCCACTGCATCAAACCGTTGACAACAAAAGCCAAAGAGTGAATCTTGAAAGCAGCAGATGAAAAAGGACTCATCACGTACAAGAAATCCTCAACAACATTAACAGCTGACATCTCATCAGGAACAGTGGGGTCCAGAAAGCAGTGGAATGACACATTGAAAGTGCTGAGGGAAAAAGATTGTCAGCCAAAAAATTTTAAAAATTTTTTATTATGTTAATCACCGTACATTACATCATTAGTTTTTGATGTAGTGTTCCATGATTCGTTGTTTGTGTATAACACCCAGTGCTCCGTGCAGAACGTGCCCTCTTTAATACCTATCACCATGTCAGCCAAAAATTTCATATCCAGCAAAAATAAACCCATGAAAATGAAGGAGAAATTAAGACACTCCCAGATAAACAAAAACTAAAATATTTGTTGCTAGCATATCTTCCCCACAAACAATACTAAAGGGAATCCTTCAGGCTGCAATGCAAATACACTAGACAGTAAGTCAAATCCACACTGAGAAATAAAGAATAACAATAAAGATAAGTGCATAGGTATAAGACAGCAAACATTTATTTTTTGTTTGTAACTTTTTAAAATCCTATCTGAATTAAAAGGCAAGTGTATAAAAAAAAAGGCAAGTGTATAAAACAATAATTATAAAGCTGTGTTTATAGATGTATTAATTTCCTCTTACATTTTATCAGTAATTACATTAAATGTCAATGTATTAAATAATCCAACCAAAAGGTCAAGATTGGCAATGGATAAAAAAAAATCATGAAGTACATGCTGTTTTAAGAGTCATTTAAATTCAAAGACACTAAAAGAATGGAAAAGATAATCCATACAAATAGTATTCATATGAGAAGTAGAATGGCTGTACTAATACCATATAAAATATACTTTAAAGCAAAAATTGCCACTAGTGACGAAGAAGGGCATTTTATAATAAGAAAAAGGTTAACCCTTTATAATTATAAATATATACATACCTAATAAAAGAGCGCCAATGAAGCACAAATTGACAGAATTAAGGGAAGATATAGACAATTCAACCATAATAGTTGGCTTCAACACCCCATTTTCAGTAATCGATAGAACATCTAGAAAGGTCAACAAGGAAATACATGACTTGAACAATACCATGAACCAATTAGACCTAACACCACCCAACAAGAGCAAAAAAACACATTCTTTTCAGGGACACATAGAACATTTTCTAGGCTGTAACATTGTGTTAGGCTATGAAATAAGCCTCAGTAAGTTTAAAAGGATTGGAATCATATAAAGTATGTTCTCCAACCACAGTGGAATGAAATTAGAAATCAATAGCATAAGGATATTTAGGAAATTCACAAATATGTGGAAATTAACACATTTCTAAATAACCAATGGGTTAAAAAATCACCAGGGAAATTAGGAATTACTTTGAAATGAATGAAAATGAAAAATGTATCAAAATTTATGGATTACAGATATAGGAGTGATTAGAGGATATTATAGCTGTAGGTGCCTATATTAAAAAGAAGAAAGACCTCAAGCCAATAACAAAAAATTGTATCTTAGAAACCTAGAAAAAGAAGAGTGAGCAAAACCTGAAGCAGTCTGAAGAAAGAAAATAATAAAGATTAGAGTGAAAATCAATGAAATAGAGAATAGAAAAACAATAGAACAGAGAACCAAAGTTGGTTCTTTTGAAAAGATCAGCAAAATTGACAAATCTTTAATGAGATTAAGAAATATAAACAGGGGACATTACTACCAACCTTACAGAAATGTTAGGATAATAAGAGAATATTATGAATAATTGTTTGCCAATAAGTCAGATAATTTAAATGAAATGGACAAATTCTTTCTAGGGAAAGATAGAAACTGCTGAAACTGACTCATGAAGAAATAGAAAATACAAATAGATCTATAACAAATAATGAGATTTAGTTATCAATAAGAAAAAATGAAAGAAAAGCCTAGGACCCAATAGCTCCACTGGTAAATTCTATTAAATGTTTAAAGAAGACTTAACACCAATATTTCACAAACTCTTAAAATAGATATGAGAGGGCACTGCCTCACTCATCCTCTAAGGCTAGTATTATCCTGATACCAAAACCAAAAAAGACATCACACACACACACAAAAAAACTACAGACCAATATTTCTTATGAATATAGATGCAAAATCCTCAACAAAGTAGTAGCAAACCAAATTCAGCAAAACCTAAAAAGTGGGATTTATTCCAGGGATGGAAGACTGGTTAAACACCTGAAAATCAATTAGTATTACACACCATATCAATTTGATAAGAAGAAACAACAGGATCATCTCAATAGACACAGAAAGATCATTTGATGAAATCCAACACTCTCTCATTGAAAAAAATAAACACTCAGTAAAGTAGGAATATAAGGAACTTCCTCAACCTGACAAAAGATATCTATGAAAAACTATATTTTAGTGATATATATATGAGACCCTGAGGTTAGTGGTGTGTGTGCATGTACTGCTGTGTTTAGTAATGCATGTGAGACGCTGTGTTTAGTGGTGTGTGATGTATGTTTTACCATATGAAGCACTGTGTTTAGTAATGCATAGTGTGTGCTATTGTGTTTAGTGATACATGCATGAGGCTAGTGGCGTATACTGTCTATGCTACTGTGTTTAGTGATATATATGTGAAATATTGTATTTAGTGTTCACAGTGCATGTTCTTTCTTAAGTGATATATGTCTAAGACACTATGTTTAGTGGTATATGGTGGGTGTGCTACTTTGTGAAATAATGAAAGCTTTCCTTCTAAGATCAAGAACAATACAAAGATGTCCACTCTCATCACTTCTATTCAAGATCAGACTGGAACTTCTATCCAGGGCAATTAGGCAAGAAAATGAAACAAAAGACACCCAGATTGGAAAGAAAGAAGTACAATTATATTCTCAGATGACATGATCTTGTATATAGAAAATCCTAAGAAAACCCACTAAAAAACAATTAGAACTAGTAAATGAGTTCAGCAAGGGTACAGGATACAAGAATAATATACAAAAATCAGTTATATGTCTATACACTAGCAGCGAAAAATCTACAAATGAAATTAAGAAATCAATTCCATGTACAATAACTCAGGAACAATGAAATGCCTTGGGATAAATTTAACAAAAGAAGAGCAAAATCTATACTCTGAAAACTATAAAACATCCCTGAAAGAAATTTAAGACAGAACTAAATGGAAAAACATACCATATTCATGGATTGGAAGATTTTATATTGTTAACGTGGCAGTACTCCTTAAAAGGATTTATAGATTCAATATGATGTCTTTTAATATTGCAGCTGGCTTCTTTGAAGAAACTGACAAGTTGATCCTGAAACTCATATGGGAATTCAAGGAACCCAGAATAGCCAAAAGAATCTTAACACAGAAGAAGAAAGCTGGAAGCCTTACACTTCTTGATTTCAAAATACTGCATGTATCATAAGAGACCTGAATCCAGAATATAAAAAGAACCCTTACAACTCAACAATATAAAGAAAAATAACCCAACCTAAAAATGGGCAAAGGATCTGAACAGACATTTCTCCAAAGAAGATATGCAAATGGCCAATAAGCACGTGGAAAAAGGTTTGACATTGTTAGCCATCGGGGAAATGCAGGGCAATACTCCTCAATAAGACACCTCTTCACACCCACTAGGATGGCTAAAATTTAAAAAAAGAAAATAAATAACAAGTGTTGGCAAAAATGTGGGGAATTTGGAACGCTCATACACTGTACAATTGTAAAATTGTGTACCTCTTTGGAAAACAGTTTGGCAGTTCCTCAAAATGCTAAACATAGAGTTACTCTATGACCCAGTAATTTCACTCATGGTTCTATACCAAAAGTAAAATGAAAACGTGTCCATACAACTTGTCCACGAATATTCACAGTGGTCTTACATGGAAATAACCCAAATGTTTCTCAACGGATGAGTGGATAAATGAAATGTGGTATATCCCTAACGGAATATTATTTGGACACAAAAGGAAACAAAATATTGTCACCTGCTACAACATGAACATTATGTTTAGTGAAGGAAGCCAGACACAGAAGATAACATATTTATGTTTCCATTTGTATGAAATGTCCAAAATGGGAAAATCCACATACATGGAAAATAGAGAAGTGGTTGCCAGGTGCTGGAGGGAGAGGAGAATAGATTGCGACTGTAATGAGAATGGGGTTTCTTCTGGTATGATGAAATGTTCCAAAATTGATTGTGGTAATGGTTGCCTATCTTCATGAATATATTGAACACCACTGATGTGTATACTTCAAAATGGTGAGTTTTTGGGCACCCAGGTGGCTCAGTCAGTTAAGCGTTTAACTCTTGATTTTGGCTCAGGACATAATCTTGGAGTTGTGGGATCGAGCCCCATGTTGGGCTCTGTGCTGAATGTGGAGCCTGCCTAAGATTCTCTCTGCCCCTCCCTCCCCACCCCCGAACCCACTTTTGTGTGCTCTCTCTCTAAAATAAATAAATAAATAAATAAATAAAAATTAAAATAAAATGGTGAGTTTTATGTTATATGGATTATATTTCAATAAAACTGTAATAAAAATTAGGAAACACAGACTGTGTAGGCTCCTTTCCCCATTTTTAAAATAAAATGTAGCATACTGTATATACTTTTGACCTCTGTGTTTTTTCCACTTAACGACATATCTTGGCATTCATTTCATAATAGTACATAGTACTCCTCTTCCTTGTCTTTTATGGCTACATAGTACTCAATTGTGTAGCTGTACTACATTTAACTCAACAATTTCCCCATGTAGGTGGCATCTGGGTTTTTTTTAATATTTTGCTATTAAAGATCATACCACAATTAGTAACTTTGTTGTTTCATTTTTTACAGGTGTATCCTCGGGGTAACTTCCTATAAAACAGATTACTAGATCTGGGGTGCCTGGCTGGCTCACTGGGTAGAGCTTGTGACTCTTGACCTCGGGGTTGTGAGCTTGAGCCCCTCATTGGTTGTAGAGATTACTTAAAGATAAAATCTTAAAAAAAAAAAACCCTCCCCAGATTACTAGATCAAGGGGTAAATCCATATTAATACATAATTTTGTTAAATATTGCCAAGTTTTCCCTCCATATCATTTGTTCCATTTTGTGCTTTTGACAGCAATGTAAGAGAGTGCCTGGTCTCCTCACAGCTTCATTAATGGGGTGGGTGGTCAACCTTTTGAATTTTTGTCAGCCAATGGGAGATAATATCTCAGTGTAGTTTCATTCTGAGTTTTAATTTGAGTGGAATTGAGCATCTTTTGATATGTTTAAAGAACTTTTGATGATTTTTTGAAATGAACTGCAGTGTTTTGCTATCGGGTTTTTCTTATCAGGTTTTTGGTTTTGTTCTTTTAAATTTTTATAGCGCTCTTTGATACATTCTGGCTGTTGACTATAAATATCATCTAAACTGGTGACTCCTAAACCACATGCCCATGCTGAGCTCCAAATTTGTAGGTCCAACCATCTACTTGATATTTCCACATACAAACCCAATAGGCAGTCTTTGGTCTATCATGGGAAAAACAGAATTCTTTATTTTCCCCCTTGGCAATTCCTCATCTCAATAAATTATATCCAAATACCTGCCTGGTTTTGTTTTTTTGTGTCTCCTCTGATGAAGCCCTGGACCAAGCCACCATCATTTATCTCCCTGACTATGGCAGCAACTCCCAACTGGCCTCCCCACTTCCACCTTTTCCTCGTTCCTTCCCCGTAACCCATTTTCCAAACAGTGACCAGGATGATCTCTTTAAAAGTATCAATCAAATCCTATGGCTCTTCTGTTTGAAACTCTCCAATGGCTTCCCACAGCAGGTGGAAATCAAAGAATCGAGGAGAACATATAATTCAGTTCCTTCCTGTGGCTTCCGCGTCTCACGGGACTTGACTCTTGCCAACCTCTCCAATTGTCCCCCACCCCACTGGTCCTCATGGCTTTCTTTTGTCTGTTGAATATGCCAGGATTGTTATACTCTTGGGATTTTTACAAGTTTCTCCTTTCTTTGCACGAATGTCCTTCCCCTCCACATCTTCCCATGGCTGCCCCCATCTTCCCGCTTGGGTCTCTGCCAAAGTTGCCCCATCCTCCACTGCTCTAGTTGATTTTATTCAAAGCCTCTTCCCAAACCAGTTGCTGTTCTGAACATCTGTTATATGAACAAATTCCCCTCCTCCTCCTCCTCCTTCTTTTCTAAAAAAACATTTGAAGGTTTTTTTTCTCTCTTGCAACAAAAATAATTCTAGCTAATACATATAAGAATTTATCAACCACAAAATATAGTTAGTATATTTATAAAAATTTATCAACCATAAAAGTGGAGAAATCATGATTTGGGGGCAATTACCTATCCATCTGAAAAAAATAAATTCAGATCCCTTCCCTCATATCATATGAAAAGTTATTCCTAGTAGATTAAAAGCTAACCATGAGAAACCAAAAATATAAAAATACTGGGGAAAATTTTTGGAAAACTATTGAGAATACATTCATGAATTTGGGAGTGAGAAGGGCCTTTTTGGAGAAGATGAAAAATCCAGAAGCTGTGAAAAGACAGGTAAGTTGACAATTAAAATTTAAAACATCTGTGAATAAATAATAATTTTGTTATTCAAATTAAAAGACAAATAACAAACTGGGAGAAAATATACTCTATCTAACACACAAAAGATTAATATCCAGAATATGTTAAGAATTCCTCCAAATCAATAATAAAAGGCAAACAACCAATGACAGATGGGCAAAAAGATATATAAAATTCATAGTAGATGAAGACAAACAGCTAACAAAAATATGAAAAGATCCCTAACCTCACTGATATTCAGAAAAATGGCTTACCAAGGTGACATTATTATATAATCTTTTGTCCATCAGGTTGGCAGACATGGATTGATAGAAGCCAGCTTTGGCAAGGATATGCAGAGACGAACACAATCACACACCTTTGGTAGGAATGTACAACGGCATGATGCTTTTTGAGAGTAATTTGTCAGTCTCTGTTATGACGAAAAAGTGTTCACGACTTCTGATCTGGTAATTCCAGGTGGGTGGGTGGGTCTCTTGGAAAGTCACTCACGTAAATGCCTAAGTAGGTCTGCACGTGCCTTTTGCAACAACGCTTGTATATGATGAAAAACTGTAGTGAACCTAACCATTTACCGAACTGGAAGATTATGTGAGAGTTAAAAAGAATAAGGAAAAAGGCACGTTCAGAATCCTATGTACGACGTGATCTTATCTATGTGGAGAACATGAAACAGAGGCATGTTTCTGCATGTCCCTAAGTGCACAGAAAAATGTCTGAAAGGATTCGTAAAAAGCTGATTATAGTAGTTTGCCTCGGGGAGGAGAGTGGGATTACGTGGGTGTTGCAGGGAGGACAGGTTGAGGGAGTACTTTTGCTTTATCTGTATTTTTAAAAAATTTATAATTAGAATTTTACTGGAGTAATTTGAAAAAAAAAAAACCCCAAGGAATAAAGGGTAAAATAACTTTTGGAAATATGGCTGACAATTCTAAAAATGAATGTAGTTGATAATGGCATAGCAGGGTGGGATATTTGTGGATATCTGACAGATGTGGTTAGCCAGTGCCATCAGCAAAAAGGCATATGCTTTGGAATCAGACAGACTGGGATTTGGATACTGGTTCTTCATGCACTCTCTGACTTGGGCAAATCATTTAACTTCCCTGAGCTCTGCGATAATAAATGGAATCTACAGCAGAGGGCTCTTGGGAGGATCGGAGAGATAATACAGGTAAAAATCCCTAGTACATAGTAGGTGCTCAGTTAAGGGGTGGGTATTATTAGTAGCAATAATTAAAATTATGGTTTGTAACCCAGTGAAAAGTGAGAAGCAGATGAATGGCGACCAGACAGAATCGAATCCCACGGATTTAATTTGCAGGTTGTATATCTTCTCACCACTGAGGATTCTTTATTATTTGCTCCATATATTCCTAGCGTTATTCTTTTGTTTATTCATTCAGTCACTGATTCATTTAATAAGGATTTACTGAGCACTTCTTACGTTAGCACTAGACAGATAATGTTAAAATGACGGTGTCCCTGGGTGCCTGGTGGCTCAGTGGGTTTAGTGTCCAACTCTTGATCTCAGCTCAGATCTTGATCTCAGGGTCGTGAGTTCAAGCCCTGCGTTGGGCTCCATGCTGGGCGTGAAGCCTACTTAAAAAAATAATAATAACTGTTCCTATTTTCTGGGAGTTGACATCTTCCCCCAATGGGAGAAAGAGACACATGGCTAGTTGGCAACATAACATGGGAGTTACCCACGTGGACATTGGACCCAGACAACCTGGTTCTCATTCCCAGCTCTATCACTTACTGGCTCTGTGACCTTGGATTGGTTATTTAACCTCTTTGGTCCCATCATCTATAAAATGAGTTGTAAACATCTCCCACCTCCACTCCCCACCATAAGGGTCTTAAGAAGATTAATGGCGTTGATACAAGGGTAAAGTGCTGTGCCCAATGCTTGGCACATAGTATGCATTAGAGATGTCGGCCACTTTTATTTCCAGTTATGTCCCTTTTGGTTGATGTTATAAAAGGGGAATTCAGAGAGAAAGGAGCACCCTTATCTATCTGGCAAACTATGTATATTAGGTAATAATGGATCCCTCTATATTATTAATCAACAGCTAATATAAAGCTGGAGTAAGAACTTCTAATCAGCATGAGATAAGTAATGTGTTATAATTTCTGTCCAAAGCAAAGAAACTTGACATTTTAGCCTTGGGAACTTACCTAGGGTAAATGGGATGGTTCTGTTAAGCTTTGAAAATATTGGAAATTTCTGCCCTGGATTTCTAGGAATACCTTCACACACTGACTTCTAAGGTCCAGGGATCCATCATCACCAGGATGCAAACTACTGATCCAGTGGGAAAGGAATGAAAGAGAAGGAGAGGTGGGTGCAGACTTTTATAGAGAAACTACCATGTGTTAGGTGCTTATCGCTTAAGCTGTCCTGATGCACCATGAGGCTGGTCTATTATCCCCATTTTAGCTAAGTAAACAGGGGCTCAAAGAGGTCAAGGTGTGCGTTCTGGGTCAACAGCTCATCAGTGCCGGATTCCAGATCTTCTGATTCCAAGCCTGGAGTTCTTCCCTGGACCCCAAGCTGCATCTCATGAGAATGTGAGAGAAGTCGTCCCTCTGTTGTGCGCTCTCCATATACTTCTCACCTGGGACAGGGATGGGGCAAGGATGGATTGGAGCAAGGATTATCGATCACCATCTTCCCACTCCAGGTCCCAGGAGGAGAAGGTAGCTGCTCGAGGGCAGAACGACCAGGGGATAATCAGAGAGAGAGAGAGAGAGAGAGGGCTGGGGGATCATGGCTGAGGACATAAAGGTGTCTGTCCCTGGTGGGCTCTTCCTGGAAACTCTTAGTGAGCAAGGCAGCACCCAGGTTGGGACCTTCCAAGTCTCCAGGTGCCTGGACACAGAGGGGGACCCCGGGGGAGAGTCCCCTTGATTCCTGTTCCTCCCTCAAAACCTTGACCAAAGGCCAGAAAAGTATGGTGCCTTGACCTTATTCCCTGGTCCCTTCCTACCCTTGAGAATCTGGGTCGCAGAGAGAGAACCCCAACACAGCTGAGTGCTATTAGCTGAATCCCAAGCTGGGACACCTGGCCTGATAGCCATGTCTGCACAGGATAGAATTTTGAAATGGAATTTATCCAGGAAAATTTGGTTTATCTCTTCTGTGCCTGTTGTCCACCTTTTGGGTTGTGAGGAGTAAAATGGTATAATATACGGGACAGGGCCTAGTGAAGTTCAAAAGGCATCAGGTTTATTATTGTCATTGTTATTATACCATCTTGAGGCTGAAGAGGATTGCACAGATGGTCTAATCTGATCCCCCAACTGTGGCAGGAGTCCTTCGCCAGCACCCTTGACCGATTGCCAGCCAGCTCCACTTACACACTTGCAGTGACAAGGAGCTCACGCCTCCAAAGGTAGCCCTGGTTAGCTCTCACTGAGAGAGAGTTCTTCTTTGGGTTGAGTTGAAGTCTGTCTTGCTGCAATCTCTGGGCATGCAGCACATTTGTACCCACTGACCTTCTGGATTTAAGGACAGCTTCATGTCTCAAGTCATCCTTGTCTCCCCCCACCCCCCCCTCCCCCCCTGTCACCAGAGTACCTTTCTCTGATATCTCTGTGTACTTTGCACAGAATACCTTGCAGATTCTTCATTCCCTGGAGCTCCGCCCACTCCAGCTGGTCGGTGTCCCCCTGCAAATAAATGTGCTCAGAACAAACACAGTCAACGCTGCTGATATGACCCAATCAGGGCAAAGTGCGGGATGGGCATCACTTCCTATAATCCACATGCCTTGACTGTTAATGCAGCACAAAAACAAGAACTTTCCAGCCGTTGCATCAAATGTGCTCATTTTAAGCTTGCATTTTAAGCAAATATCCCACAATCTTTCTCCCCTAAATTACGTCTGCATCCCATATTTGCAACTAGTTTAAATGGACCCGGGTTAAGAAATGGTGCGTTGCCAGTTCCCTAGACAGCAAGCTTCTTAAGGTGCGCTTCCTAACTACATGGCCCACCCTCTCTGGTTCCGGAGCCGTTGTTATGACTTCTGTGATACCCTTCTCTTCCTGTCTAGTTTACTACATGTGCATCATATTTAGTTTTGCCTGTTTGGGAACTTTATATAAATGGAATCAAGCTGTATTACTTTATAATTTGTTTTTTTCCCCTCAAAACCTTGTTTGTGAGGTCCATCTATGTTGAATATGTAGGGGTAGTTTGTTCATCATCATTGCTGTAGAGTATTCCATTGTATGAATACTTTCCAGTTTATTTATTCTAGTGTTGGTGAACTAGATTTATTTGGGTTATTTGTTTGTTTATTGTATTATAAACTATGCCGTCTCGAATATCTTGTATGTGTCTACCTGTGCAATGTAATTGGTAAGTATTTTACGTGTTTAGATCTTGTCTCTTGATTTCTTTCAGAATGGAGGAATCCTGCTTTTTACACCTAATAAAGGCTTTGAGCACACACTAGTTTCTCTAGAATACATACTTCGGGGTGGAATTGCTGAGTCTTAGGACTTATGTAAAAATAGGAAAATGTACACAACTCTTGCATGCTCCTTACCTGATTTCAAAATTGCTTTTTAAAAAAACACAAAAAACAAAAAAACACTTGTTTCGCATGGGGAGCTCCAGGTGTCCAAATCAGCAGCCTGACCATTTCTTTCTTTTTTAAAAGATTTTATTTATTTATTTGACAGACAGACAGCGAGAGAGGGAACACAAGCAGGGGGAGTGGGAGAGGGAGAAGCAGGCTTCCTGCCGAGCAGGGAGCCTGATGCGGGGCTCGATCCCAGGACCCCGGAATCATGACCTGAGCCGAAGGCAGACGCTCAACGGCTGAGCCACCCAGGCGCCCCAGCCTGACCATTTCTGAGTGACCTTGATCTTGAGGGCCTGGCTTCAAGCCCCAGATTATCAATAGCAGTAAACATGCCTCTTACTCACTGTAAAGAGTCCCTTCTATAGAGGACATCAGTATCTGCTATCTTTATGGCTCCTGCCTCTTGTTAGTCATCACGAGATAGAGGATGCACTGGACTGCCCTACCCTGGACAAGAGACATTTAAGGCGAGGGGGGGTGGGTGGGTAGGGGAAATGACCCTGCTTGCTTTCTCAAAGGTACACCAGCCATCCGAGGATATTAACTGCTCAAAAAACTCAAGTCTGTATTTAGGTGTCCCCCCCCCACCCCCCACCGATGTCAGGACTTAGGGCGAAAGTACAAATAGATGCCACATTGCCTACCTGGATTATTTAAAATTATAAATCATTTCTTCTAACTGTCAACCTTAATATATTCTATTCTACCTTGACAAATACACATCTTTGATGACGCGGAAGACCAGGCTCAGATTCAGGATTCCTGAACTCCTGAGATTTGGGCACTTGACTGAGGTGGTAAGGGGAGCCCTGGGCGGGCTGCAGTGGTGGCCCAGGGCTCACTTGTTGCATTCTGTGCACACAGCAACTCAAATGTCCAAGTGATGTGCCGCCCCCTCCCGCAAACACAGCTGCCTCTTAGCTAACGTGTGGGGATGTCCAGTCCGAGCCCTAGAGAGGATGAATGTGGGGAAGAGGCACAGCCTCCAGCCATTGTGTGTGTGTGTGTGTGTGTGTGTGTGTTGGTGGTGGGGGGGGGGTCCTGGGCTCACATTTCCCAGCCCTTGGTCCTGCAGGAGGGACACAGGTGCCAGGTGGGCACGGTCCCAGCACCCTGTGGGAGGGCTGTAACCACAGGGGGCTAGAGGGGGGCCTCTAACGCACGGTGCCTAGGTCAGGCTCTCTCGCCCAGGTGGAGGGACGGCCCTGGGTGCATGTCATCTCTCCTCTCCCCCCACGATGAGTGCGGGGAACTGTGTTGGGCCGTCTCCCCAGCGCCCAGCACAGTACCTGGCCCCTAGAAGTCACATCGCACACAGGTGCTCACGCTTTACTCCACTTAACCTTTCCGTAGCCGCCCCGCAGAGGAAGCCCTGGGCGGTTCGGGGAGGTTAAGTGACTGGCCCAAGGTGACACAGCCAGCCGGGGTGGGGGCTGCGTTTGCGCTCACTTGGCCCACCACCCGGCCTCCTCGCCCGTCCCTGGCCATACTAGGCTCTTCTTTGCCCCGTGCTGGGACGGAGGCCTGCGAGCCGCCCCCCGGGAGCCGACCGTCCCCCTCCCCGGTCCTCGCGGCCCTCACACCCCCAGCCTCACCACCCCGTCCCCCTCCTCCCGCGCCGCGCCGCCCGCTGCGAGGCCCCGCCCCTCCCCTCGGGCGGTGTCACGTGCTGCCCCGTCCCCCCGCGCCTGCGCACTGCTTATTTCCCGCTGTCAGGATGAGGAGGCGGAGGTCGGCGCTCCGGTCCGTCTCTGCCCGCGGCTGTGGCGGCGCCGGCGGCTCCAGCCTTAGCGGTTCCTCCCTGGGCGGCGGCGGCGGCGGCTCGGTCGACGCCTCCTCCGCCAGCTGAGCCCGCGGGAGCCCGGGACGCCGGCCGCCCGCCGGCCCCGCTGCGCGAGGCCGCCGCCCGGCCATGGCGCAGCCGGGCCCGGCTCCTCAGCCCGACGGTGAGGCGCCCACC
>NC_058417.1:1427703-1453468 GCF_002201575.2 Neomonachus schauinslandi | reverse complement strand
CCCCCCCCGGGGACGAGCTCTGGGCAGACGCAGCCTCTGACCTTCGGCACGCTTTCGAAAGGAGGCTGCCGCATGCCTTTATACTTCGTCGGGGAAGACGGCCACCTGCGTGGTGGACTCGGGCGCTCAGCGTCGTCGTGGGGGCTTTGGGGAGTAAGGACCGTGGTGTTTGATGTGCAGGTCGAGGAGGCGTGTCTTTTGTAGCACTTGCCTTCTTGGCAGGAGAAAGAGCCCCATCCTGAGTCCTCCGAGTGCGTTGTCAGAGCCCTTCGTGACCTTCCGGGAGGCGCGGGCTGAGCCCCGGACTCCTGACGGGTCGACCACCTCGTCCCAGGTGTTACTTACTAGAGTTCTGTCGGGAGACCGTGTGCTTGCTCCTCGGCAGGGTGTCTAGGTGAGAAAATTCTTGCAGGGGTGTTTCTGCCACGGGCGTGTGCGCCCGGCGACTTGTCGGCGTGAGTGGGACCTTGGCAGGTGATGCCGGGCACACAGTAGGCGCTTAGTGCAAAACCTGGCCCGTGCCTAGGGCTGTGTCTTAAGGAAAAACTTCGCCTTTGGGGAGCCCGAGACAATGTTACCAGATTTAGGGCTAGCGGCTCTCCTGCAAGTAGGCTCCAGAGCCTGCTGGCGCCCGGTTTTCGGTTTTGTGGGAGCCCGCGGAGAGACGGGGAGCCCCCATCCCCGGAGTTGCGCGGGGAGAGCAAGCGGGGCTGCTGTCAGGCTGCGTGTGGTGTAGTCCTTACCTTTGCGCTGGGTGTCGGGGAAGAACACGGCCTTTCCACAAACCCGTCTTTGTTGCTGCTGACGGAGGCAGAGCGCAGAGAGCCCCAGTGGCTTCTGGCTCTGGTCTGGAGTGGGGGGGATGCTCAGCTGGCCGCCGCCTTCTGCGGGGCTGCGTGGAGACAGGGTCTGGGGCGGCTCAGGTGACAGGGCGGCCTGGAAAAGAATTCTCCCCCCTTCGAGGATGCCGAATGGTCTTCCTCGTAAACAGACAGAAGTGACTAAGCACTTGAAAGAGGGTGGGAAAAATTAGCTTTAGGAAATCTTGTGTTCTTTTGCTATTCTTAGTGCAGGTTTATTCCCTGTTTCTCAAATCCTGTGACTCCGGGATGAGCTTCAGTTTGCATGGATGGCAGTATTTATTTTCAATTAGTGTAGTAAATGAGCAGCCACAGCCACTGTGCACAAAAGGAGAGCGGGTTCGGTAAATCCCAGTGCTTTGTGTCAGCATCTTCTTAGAAGTTCATCGTGGGGATTTAATTTTTCTCTTTGGCCGAACTTAATATAGGTCACTTTTTTAACACCTTAGCTTTAGGCATGCTCAGATGTCCTTGCCCTGCTGGGTTTTAAAAATACATGTGGACTTCTTTTGAGCCACACTGACAGTCAAAGGTAACTGTTCAGTTTTTTACTTTAACCCCACTTTTCTCTTTTTTGTAAAAATTTTTTTCAAGATTTTATTTATTTGTCAGAGAGCACAAGCAGGGGGAGCGGCAGAGGGAGAGGGAGAAGCAGGCTCCCCACCAAGCAAGGAGCCTGATGCGGGACTCGTGGGATCATGACCCGAGCTGAAGGCAGATGCTCAACCGACTGAGCCACCCAGGTGTCCCTAATCCTGCTTGTCTCATTTTAGAAGCCGCTTGTCTTTTATGTTGATATTGTTTAACTTTTTCTCGACATATCTTTGTTTTCCGTGGAGATATGGTAGATTAAGAAAAGGATCGATTTCTGTGTAAATTGATAGAATGAAATGTAATTTCCTTTTTATTCTTTTTAATTTCTTGTTTTGTAAGTTTATTGAAAAAGTGTTTTTTTGTTTTGCTTTGCCTTTTTTTGCTGGTGCATCTCAGTTTATTCATTTAGAATTAAGGTAATTTTAATAGCCGTAGAAATTTCATCCAATTATTCCATTTCATCTTGAGAATTCAAAGACTATGTATAAAGATTTTCAAATTTTAGTATTTTAAAATCCAAGTTAAACTATATCGTAGAAGCATTTACTCTGATTTCATTTATTTAAAAACACTGCCTTGTAAAGTCCCTCCATTGAAAATGTGTGTGTGTAAAGAAGAAATATGTCTTCTCCCATCTCCCAGAGGTCACCGGTAGTAAGTTTCCTGTTCTTCTTGACTTTTTTCCTGTAGTTACACAGACGTGCTAACTTGTCCACCGAAGTGGACATGCTTTCCGCAGATAGGTCTGCGACTTGTTTGTCTCACTTAGTGCAGGTTGGCTGTAATTATGACAAGCTTGTGAGTGGTCCTGTGGCTGTGTCCTGTGCTGTCAGCTCTGCATGCCTTGCTGAGGGGATCTTCGGGTCAGTGGGACGCCTGCTGCTGTGATATTGTTCCTATTCTACTGATGAGGAAACTGAAGCACAAACAAGTTAGAAGTGTCTATAGAGTTCCGTAGCCAGGAGGTGGGGGGGGGTGGGGGGCAGAGGTCCAGTCCAGCCCACCTCATGTCAGGGCCCTCTGGTCTGTTCACCAGATCATGGGCTCCTTTCAGGGTCATTCCATCACATGCATGTACCACACAGGATTTATTTGTTGGTTTTTCTGTTGATGGACAACTGGTTTTCATTATTGGACAAGTTTTTCATTTTATCAGCAGTGCTACCGTAGCTATCCTTGTACTTGTTTTTCGGGTACTCTTTTGCTTCTGTAAGACTACTGACTTAAAGGACGTGAGCTCTGAGTGGTTTAAATTTTAATAGGGATCGCTAGCTTACTCTCAAAAAAGATATCAAGTTACATACCTGCCAACAGTGTATGAGAGGGTGGATTGCCTTTGCACTCTTACCAGCCCTGGATAATGTCAGCTGTTTTAAATTTGTATCTTCTGATAGATCGAAGAAATGATATTCTTCAGTTAACAGAGAGGTTCTGTGTTAGGTTCTAGGAAATCCAGTGATGAACTACTCGCCAGGCACGGCTGTAGGTGTTTGGGATACATCAGTGGGCCACGCACATGGTAAACAGCCCTGCCTTAGTGTGGGAGAAACAGATACTAAACTACAAACATAAGCAAATGGTTTAGATTGTCAGGTGACAAATGCTGTGGAAAAGAGGAAAAATAGAGCAGGGTAGAAGGAAGGGGGATGGGCTGGTCAGCCTTATTGAGAAGATGGCCTGAAGGAGGGAGAGAGGAGAATGTTCTAGACAGGGGTCAGTTTTTGCAAATGCTTTCAGGAAGGGTGTGTCTGGCATGTTTGGGGAAGGGCATGGAGGTCAGTATGGCCAGAATGAGGTTATGGGGGGCGTGGTGGGGGAGGTGGGAGAGGGGAGGGAGAGGAGAGCAGTAGGATATGAGGTGAGAGGTCACGGCATGGCCGCAGATCTTGTAGGGCCCTAGCAGCATTGATTGGCTCTCACGATGGGAACCATTGAGAGTTTTAGCAGAAGAGTGATGTGATATGACTTATGTTTTAAAAAATCACTGGCTGCTAGATTGGCAATAGAGTAAAGGGAGGCATTAATCTGGGAAGAAGATGGTAAGGCTTGGACTGGATGTATTGACGGAGGTTATATTTTGAAGGTTTGACCAACAGGATTTGGATTAGACATGGAATGAGAGGGGGAGAGAGAGAGAGAGAGGGAAAGAGGGAGGAGTGAAGGGTCACTCAGACGTTTTTGGCTTGAGCAACAGCGAGAGGTATGCAGTGCAATGAATGCCTATAATTTAGGGATTTGACCCATTTAGGGAGTCCAGGAAAGGTTTCGGAGGCAGTGGTGCTAGAGCTGAGACCTGAGGGGTGAACAGGAGTCCCTGTTTGGAAGAAGCAGGGTGGTGAGAGTACTGGGGAAAGGCCAGTATGGGCTGGCCTGAGTGGGTTTCAGCCTCGGAGCTGCAGCAGAAGCCACCGAAGGGTTTTAAGCAGGTAGGTGACATGATGGCTTTTAAATTTGTACTTCCCAGATAGTGATTATATGTATTTGGTCTTCCTTCTGTTGTGCAGAAAGCTTTAATTTTTACATGGATCTGACCATTTTTAAAATTTTATGGTTACTGCTCTTGCTTAGGAAGACCTCCCCAACTCCCATGTTTATTAAAAAAACAAAACCCCTCATTTTCAACACTTTTATGGTTTTGTCTTTTATATTTAGTACTTTAAACCATCTAGAATTTATTTTTGAGGGGGCGCCTGGGTGGCTCAGTCAGTTGAGCGACTGCCTTCGGCTCAGGTCATGATCCTGGAGTCCCGGGATCGAGTCCCGCATCGGGCTCCCTGCTCGGCGGGGAGTCTGCTTCTCCCTCTGACCGTCCCCCCTCTCATGCTCTCTCTAGCTCATTCTCTCTCAAATAAATGAATAAAATCTTTAAAAAAAAAAAAAGAATTTATTTTTGAATTTTAACAAGGTTTATACTGAACAAAGTTTAGTATAAAGAAGCATTAGCGGGCGCCTGCGTGGCTCAGTCAGTTAAGCGTCTGCCTTCGGCTAAGGTCATGATCCTGGGGTCCCAGGATCGAGTCCCACATCGGGCTCCCTGCTCATCGGGGAGTCTGCTCCTCCCTCTGCCCTTCCCCCTGCTCCTGCCCTCTCTCTCTCAAATAAATAAATAAAATCTAAAAAAAAAAAAAAAAGCATTAGCTAACCAGGAGATTACCTAAGAGAAAAAGAAAATTCTAAAGAATATAGGAATAGCAAGTATACGGGGCAGCTGCTATCCCTAGGGCTGAGGCGGAGCGCCCAGGGAAGAAATCAGTCTTCAAGAGGCCACTCCCAGAACTGAGATCCAGACTTTGTTGGCCTTCTGGGATGCCACTTTCTGGCTTGCTGGGAGAAGCCACCTGCATCTGGAATTTATTTTTGACACGACGCAGGGATCTAATTTTATTTTTCTTCCAAATGGATAGCCAATTGTTTTAATACCATTATTCAATAATTCATACATTTGGTTCATTTATTATAACTTGAGAAATCTCCCAACTACTAAACTTGCAGAGATACTTGATCCAGAACACAAAAGCCCTGAGTTCACCCTGCAGTCTTACTGCTCCAATATCCCAACCCACAGTAGCCCAGGATTGTGCGATAGTCTTTAATTTGTACGTTTTACCTGGCTCGCTGGGGACAGAACTGCCTTTGACTCTTAAGGGCTCTGGTTTCTGAAATCTCGTGACTACATCATACAGGAGCTTTTTATGTAGTGAAATATGATGTGCTTTTCTTGTATAATCATTAAATGGAGTTTAGTCTTCAGAGGAGTATCTAGTAAACATTTTTGGATGCTACAGTTGTGGGCGGGTGGTGTGGGGGGCGGGATATAGCAATGACTGAGAGAGATACAGTTCTCCTTTCAAGAGTCTTGGTCTAGTGAAGGAATGGGCCTGGGGCACACTGATGTGAACCGAGGAGGCCCTAGCCGTAGAGGCTCGTTTTCCTCTGCTGGATCCCAGAGGAAGCTGCTACTAACAGTCGGAGAACAGGAAGAGTTATGAAGGAAGGTGTCTGTTCATTTTTCTCATTAGATAACCTGAATCTCTTCCAGGTGGTAGACTGATTTCTGTTTGAATGCCTCTGGAGAGCGAGCAAACTCACGACCTCCTGTTTTTGACTAGTTACAGTGTTTTTGTGTGTGCTTTAATTGAGCGGAAGCTTGCCTCACCGTAACTTCTACCCACGGGTTTTAGTTCTCTTCCCTAGGACCACACAGAGGGAATCCAAGGCATTTTCTCTATGTGAGCCTGAAGAAATCTGATAATATTATGTTCTTCCCAGATATTCTTTTTATTTCTCCTCTCAGGTAGTTTTGAATTTCCTTAACATCTCCCCCCTGATCCCCCAATGTGTCAGCTTAAACTTGCATTGCCTTCCAGGCACTCAGAAGGTGTCTTTAAAAACTTTTTTTTTTTTTGAAGTGTAGTTAGTACATTGTGTTAGTTTCAGGCGTAGGGCATGGTGATTTGGTAAGTCCGTGCGCGTTAGTCTGTGCTCACCACAGCTGTGGTTGCCATCTCTTGCGGTATCATTGGCTGTATTCTCCATGCTGACCCTTTCATCCCCATGACGTGTTCGTGCCATCACCGGAAGCCTGGACCTCCCCCCCCCCTCCTTCTACCCCTTCCCCCCCCCCCCGCTCCCCTCTAGCAACCATCTGTTCTCATTTATGGGTTTGTTTCTTTCTGCCTTTTGTTTGTTTATGCATTTGGTTTTTAAGATTTTACATAGAAGTTAAATCATGCGGTATTTGTCTTTCTCTGACTTATTTCACTTAGCATAATACTCTCTAGATCCATCCATATTGTCACAAATGGCAAGAACCCACTCTTTTTTGCAGCCGAGTAAAATTCCATTCTGTATATATACCACATCTTTACCCGTTCATCATCACTGGACACTTGGGTTGCCTCCGTATCTTGGCTATTGTAAGATGATGTTGCGGTGAACATGGGGGCGCATAATCTTTTTGAGTTAGTGTTTTTGTTCTCTTACTTTAAATACCCAGTAGTGGAATTATTGGTTCATATGGTAGTTCCATGTTTAATTATTTGAGGAACCTCCGTACTGTTCTCCACCAGTTTGCATTCTCACCCTACAGTGCACAAGGGTTCCTTTTTCTCCACATCCTTGTCAACGTTTGTTGATTCCTGTCTTTTTGACTGTAGCCATTCTCACACGTGTGAGGTGGTATCTCATTGTGGTTTTGATTTGCATCTCCCTGATGATCAGTGATGTTGAACATCTTTCCATGTGTCTGTTGGTTATCTGGATGTCCTCTTTGGAGAAGTGACTTCAGGTCTTCTGCCCATTTTTTCATCGAGTTATTTGTTCTTTTGGTGTTGAGCTGTAGAAGTTCTTTATGTATTTTGGATAGTAACCTCTTATTGGATATATCATTTGCAAGTCTCCTCCATTCACTGGGTTGCCTTTTAGTTTTGTTGATGTTTCCTTTGCTCTGCAGAGGCTTTTTATTTTGATGTAGTCCCAATAGTTTTTGCTTTTGCTTCCCTTGCCTGAGGAGACACATCTAGAAAAATGTAGCTATGGCTGATGTCAGAGAAATTACTGCTTGTATTCCCCTAGGATTTTTATGGTTTCAGGACTCACCTTTAGGTCTTTAATCCATTTTGAGTTTATTTTTGTGTGTCATGTGAGAAAGTGGTCCAGTTTCATTTTTTTGTATGTAGCTGTCCAGTTTTTCCAGCACCATTTACTGAAGAGACTCTCTTTTTCCCATTGTATAGTCTTGCCTCTTTTATCATAGATTAATTGATCATATAAGTGTGGGTTTAGTTCTGGGCTCTGCATTCTGTTCACTGATGTATGTGTCTGTTTTCATGCCAGTACCATACTGTCTTGATGACGACAGCTCTCTAGTATAGCTTGAAATTTGGAATTGTGATATCTCTAGCTTTGTTCCTCTTTCTCAGGATTGCTTTGGCTCTTTGGGGTCTTTTATGATTCCATGCAAGTTTTAGTATTATTCTGGTTCTGTGAAAAATGCTGTTGGCATTTTGGTAGGGATAGCGTTGAATCTGTAGATTGTATTGGGTAGTATGGACATTTTATCAGTATTAATTCTTCTAATCCATGAGCATGGAATGTCTTTCCATTTTTGTCATCTTCAGTTTCTTTAATCAGTGTCTTACAGTTTTATAGTTTATAGAGGTCTTTCATCTTTCATTAAGTTTATTCCTAGGTATTTTATTCTTTTTGGTACAGTTGTAATACTCATCATTCTTTTGATGATCTTTGAGACGGGTGTCCGTTGTTAATGACTTCGGGTGGGACCTGATGTTTTCTAGATGTATTTTACCTGTAGAGAGTAGTAGGTATGGAGACATAGGACTGAAAAGAGTCTTAAAGACTAGTTATCTTCCCTAATTTTACAGATCAGGAAATTAGGGACTAAAGAAATGGAAGTGACTTGCCTTGTAGCGAGACAGTACTAGAATTTAGGAGAATGAGGCTGTCATTTCTCTTCTGGTTACTGCTTCTGTTTATGTAGAATGAACTTTGCCTGGAGGCCTCTTTAGGATGTCGCCTGAACAGAATCATAGAATTGATGTAATTTGATTATAGTCAAAACACACAAAACTCCTTATTATCATTCCTTTTTCTTTAATACTTCCATTCTTTAAATAAATATTTACTGCTTATGCCTTATGCATGGTGGGCATTGTGTTGCGGGTATTACAACAAAATAGAAGTGCTCCTTTTGTTATGGAACATGAAGTCTGGTGGTGAATACAGACAGACCCCATGAGGAAAGGGCATTTTGTCTGGCTGGTGGTGCTGTCCCCAGCACCATGTTTGTCATGGAGTACATACGAGCTGTAGGTGTTTGTTGAAAGAAAGTCAGAGGACAGCTCTGACAGTGTGCTGTTATGATGACGTGGTAGCTTTTCTTCATTTACGGTACTTGGACAACACATAGTAGGGAGCATCCTAAATCATTCCGAAGGTTTAGTTAACGTAGGTCCTTCCCTCCACTCAACCCTTACTGCACCCCAAGTTGTATTGGAGAAAGTGGTATTTGAATAGAGCCTGGAGAGTCGTGTAGAATTTCTGACAGACGGCAGGGGTGTCTTGGAGAAAGGTGGTAGAGGAGCGGTGACGCCTTGGAGGGTGCTGCCGGAGCATGTGCAGGGTGCGGTGAGGTGAGTGAATAATCTGGTGGTGTGGGAGCCTGTGTCTTGATAAGAGACAGGCTTGAGAAAAGGGGTTGAGCCTGGATGGTGGACAGCTTTGCTTCTAGCTAAGGAGTCTGGGTTTTTCTGGGTGATGTGGCTGGGCGTGTGTGTTTTGATGGAGTCCTGGTGTCACCCAGCCTGTGCTATATAGGAAGCTTGCTCTGGAAGTGACACAGAGGGTAGATCGGCAGGTGGTTAAGGAGATTGGCTAGGCTGTTACTGTGGTCCAGGAGAGGTGACGGGGTTCTATCCATGTCTCTGGGAGTGGAGTAAAGGAAATGATAGATGGGAGAAGTACTGTGGTGGGCAAATAGCAGCTTGCTGAACACTTGGTCTGGGGTGCAGGCAGGAGAGAAATGAAGGAGGCTTCTGAGAATGTAGCTGCTGATCACCAATCTGGGGGCCCAGCGGGAGGGCGGGTTGAGTAGGAGAAGGTGGCAGATTTGGTTTTAGTATGTTGATGTGGAGGGCTAGTGGGATAGCCGTGTGGAAATACCTAGTAGGTAGCAGGACGTGTGGCCTGGAGCTTTAGGAAGAAAGCGGGGTGTGGATGAACTTTCGGTAGTCAGACGTTTGGAAGTCATCCAGGGTGAGCGCCGCTCATTGCGTACGCTTGTTGCATGATGGCCCCTGTGTTGGGGAGATTACAGCAAAAGGACCGTCTGTGAGGAGGGCCACAGATGAAACTGATGGGTTGGGTGAGGAGGAGGAAGCCAGTGATGAATCGTAAAAAAAGGAGAGTTGGGGGGAAGGTTAGTATTATTAAGAGTCAGTGTGCAGGGTGATGGTCACCAGCAGTAAATGCTGCACAGAAGTCAGGGGAAGACCCGAGTGGTCATCGAAATCAGCACTTAATGACTGTCGGGACCTCCAGGGGGAGAGTTTCAGCAAAGAAGTAAATAGAGGCGGCATGGATAGACTGACATTTAAAATCGTGGTGATACACCTACTCTCAGGGCAGTCGCTTGGGAAGGGCCATAGAGTAGTGACGTTGTGTGTTTCAAAAATAGAAACTAAGGGGGGGGGCTCCTGGGTGGCTCACTCAGTTAAGAGTCTCAGTCTTGATTTCAGCTCAGGTCCTGATCTCAGGGTCCTGGGATCGAGCCCCGTGTCGGGCTCCACCACGGGGACTCTACTTCGCTCTCTCTCTCTGCTCCTCCCTCTGCTCATGCGTGTGCTCTCTCAAATAAATAACTAAATCTTAAAAAGAGAGATTCATTGTTGGTGCTGGTGGAACTGCCAGTAGAGAGGGGGAGCCTGAAGAGCTCAAGGAGAAAATAAGTAGGACCAGCTGAGGAGCTGAGAGCAGATTAGATGGAGCAGGAACTGGAGAGATGGATCTCATCCTACAGAACAGAAGGGAAAAGGGAGAGAAGACTCTGAGCTAGAGGAGAAGCTGACTAAACGTACATGTAGCCTCCGTTCTTTTTCCTCGTTTATGCAGCATACATGGTCTGCCTGCCACCTGTGAACAAGGTAAAATGGTACCTGCCCCCATGGATGGTGTAGCTTTGAGACCTTTGTTGCAGCCAAGTAGATTAGCTCATTCATCCTCGCTTGGATTCCTCATCTTAACTGCAGAACACGGAAAATAACTGGGCGGTTTTCCCAGTTACCCTGCAGGCAATACAGCCGGTACCGTTCTAGATGCACAGGAGAGAGAAGTTAATTCATTAGACACTTTGGAGACTGTGGGCACTGGTGCTTCGTTCTGGCATGGAACTTCTGTTGAGAAAGGCTGGGAGAGTAATACGTACAGGAGATGATTGGGTCCTTATTACGGAAAATCTGACGGGGTGCGGGAAGCAAACCATGATGTAGGGTACCATTCCTTTGGTTAAGGCTATGAAAAATCAAGACACATATTTACCACTTAATCCCCAGTTGACATCTACTTTTTCTAAGCTCCTGCTACGTTTGTTGTCTACAAATAACCGACTGCTGCGGCCTCCCACCCCCTCTAGATCTCATGTCCCTGACGTTCTTATCTACTCCAGAGCAGAGTTTGTTTGAAACTACTTTCTTTCATTTTATTGTGAACCTTGTAAGCTTCTGTAGACAGTTACAGAAGGGATATTAACAGTTTAGATCCATCTCTATTGCAAAAATTTGCTATGCGTTTGTTCCGAACAGATGAAAATTTAGTCTTCCTAGAACACTTCCGTTTTCTGTGGTAACTGTATTAGAAAATTCTTAATTTGATCGGGCCCAAATAAGTTCCCTGCAGCTTATGCACCTTGGTTCTGGCCTTTGGAACAAATCAGAACTAGGCTGTTTCCTGTTCCACACAGAAGGCCTTCAGATGTTTAAAGAGCTTGCTCGCATCTTGGTGGCTCCTGCTATCAGGGTTCTGCACCCCTACCATTCTTCATGGCTTCCCCTCCTGGGTAGCCAGATGTTCTAATGCCGTGTGGTTTGCTATGCTCAACCTAAAGTTGGCGGAGATAGTCCAGACCTAGAGTCTGTGTGACTTGTGGGTGGTACATCAGAAACATTCTTTTTTTTTTTTTTTTTTTTTTAAAGATTTTATTTATTTATTTGACAGAGAGAGACACAGTGAGAGCAGGATCACAAGCAGGGGGAGAGGGAGAGGGAGAAACAGGCTTCCCACGGAGCAGGGAGCCCGATGCGGGGCTCGATCCCAGGACCCTGGGATCATGACCTGAGCCGAAGGCAGACGCTTAACGACTGAGCCACCCAGGCGCCCCAAGAAACATTCTTTTTGATGGAGACCCTCAGCCCGCTCTCTAACGTTGGCTAACATTGCCTCAGTTTATGTTTCTATTCACTGTATCATATTAGTTCATAGTAAAAGAACAACTGTGATTTATTGAGAAGCTGTATGACTTGCACCATGCTGTGTATTTTTTTTTTTTTAATTTTTTGAGCGTTTATACTAGGCACTGGGGATACGGATACAGTTACAGTAAAAAAATAGACTATTTTTTTAGAGAAGTTTTAGAGAAGTTTTACTTTTTGATTTTTTTAAAAAGTACTTTTTTTTTTTAAAGCTTTTATTTTCAAGTAATCTCTACGCCTGACATGGGGCTTGAACCTACAACCTGAGATCAAGAGTCGCATGCTCTATTGACTGAGCCAGCCAGGTGCCCCTTTAGAGAAGTTTCAGATTCACAGTGAAATTGAACAGAAAGTACAGTTTCCTTACACCCCCTCCCCCACCGTCAGCATTCCACATCTGTGTGGTACATTTGCTACAGTTGGTGAGCCTGCTCGTGGTGCCTCATTATCGCCCAAAGTCCATCATTTGCATTAGGGTTCGCTCTTGCTGTTGTATGTTCTGTGAGTTTGGATGAATGTACAGTGACATGTATTCATTCACTGTTGTAGTTTCATACAGAAGTTTCACTGCTTGAGTCCCACCTGTTCATCATTCTTCTCCGCCCCTCCCCCCCAAATTCTTGGCAACCACTGATCTTTTCACTGTTTCTGCAGTTTCTCCTTTTCCAGAATGTCAGGTCATTGGAATCCTATAGATCGGCTTTTTTCACTTAGCAATATGCATTTAAGGTCCCTCCATGTGTTTTTTTGTGGCTTTTCAGCGCTGGTTAATATTCTGTTGTATGGGTGTACCAGTTTTCCCTTCACCTACTGAAGGACGTCGTGGTTGCTTCCAAGTTTTGGGGATCACGAGTAAAGCTGCTGTGATGCCGGTTTCTTTGTGGATGGGTGAAACCCAGGAGTGTGATTGCCGGGTCGTGAGAGTATGTCACAGTGACCACACCGTTCTGCCTTCCCGCCAGCGGGGCATGAGCATTCCTGTGGCTCCGCCGCCCCACCAGCATTTGGTGGTGTCCGTGTCTGGGGTTTTCTCCATTCCAGTGGGTGTGCGCTGCTGTCTTGCTTTAATTTGCAGTTCCCTAATGACAGGATGGGGAGCATCTTTTCATATGTCTATTTGCTGTCTGTATATCTTTTGTGAAGCGTCCGTTCAGAATTTTGGCCCATCTTTGAATCAGGTGGTTCATTTTCTTTACTGTTGAGTTTTAAGAGTTCCTTGTATATTTTGGATAACAGTCCTTTATCAGATGTGTCTTTTGTGGCTTGTCTTCTCATTCTCCTGACAGTGTCTCTTGCCGAGCAGTTTTTTTTAAAGATTTTATTTATTTGAGAGAGAGAGCAGGGGCAGAGGGAGAGAGAGTGGGAGAAGCAGGCTACCCGCTGCATGGGGAGCCCAATGCAGGACTCGATCCCAGGACCCTGGGATTATGACCTGAGCTGAAGGCAGGTGCTTAATGGATTAAGCCACCGAGGTGCCCCCAGAAGTTTTAAATTTTAATGAAGTCCAGCTTATCAATTATTTCTTTCATGGATTGTGCCTTTGGTGTTGTATCTAAAAAGTCATTGCCATACCCAAGGTCATCTAGATTTTCTCCTGTGTTTTGCTCTAGGAGTTTAATAGTTTTGCATTTTACATTTAGGTCTGTAACTCATTTTGAGTTAATTTTTGTGAAGGGTATAAGGTCTGCATCTAGATTCTTCTTTTTTCATGTGCAGCCTAGCTGTTCCAGCACCATCGTTTGTTGAAAAGACTGTCCTTTCTCCATTGAACTGCCTTTCCTTCTTTGTCACACATCAGTTGACTCTGTTTGTGTGGTTTTGTTTCTGGGTGCTCTGTTCTGTTCCATGGGTGTTGTATTTGTCTACTCTTTCATGCTATGTGTTTTTAAATTTCTTAATTAAAAATGTTCGCATCGAAAATAATAAATGCTCATGGTAAAACATTTTGTAAATTTCTAAAAAAGAGAGGAAAAGTCCATATAAGCTCGTAAGCTCATCACTCAGAGGTAAACACTACTAAAGGCCTGGTATATATTTTTTCCAGTTTTTAAAAAAGTATGTGTCCTGATGATTTAAAAGTGGAATCACGCTGCATATGCTGTTCTCAAGCTTCCTTTTCTTAACTTTCTTTTTGATATAGTCATCAATTTTGAAATAGATCATTCATTTTTGTGCAATTATAAATGTACTATAATTTTTAAAAAGTCCCCATTGATGAATATTCATGCCATTACAGTAATGCTACAGCGAATATCCTTATACCTGTCTTTGCACACTCCTGTGAATGTTTTTTGTGGTATAAATTCTTTGAACTGGAATTACCAAGTCAAAGAATGTGCAGGTTTAAAAAATTAATGACAAATGCCCAATTCTCTTTCCAAAAGGTTTGAGTTTACAGGCTCACCATCAGGGCATAAGAGTACTTACAGCTCCTTAATTTAGCAAATTAAGTTCTTTGCATATGGGGAGTTGACTTCTCTGTTCTGTGTGTAGCAGATGTAGCAGAAATCTCCCCCAGTTTGTATTTTAATTTTGAGATGTCTTGGCATATGGACATATTTTAATTTTTATGTGACTTAATACTTTTTTCTTTTATGGCTTCTAGATTTACTTCTACCTCCTCATGTTATCTTTTAGTATTTACTTTTAAATATTTGATCACATTGGGATTTATTTTGATGTAAGGACTGAGATAGGAATCCAGCTCTTACAGTTTATTTGCAAATGGCTAGCCAGAAGTTCTTGTACCACGTGGTGATTAATCCATTTCTCTCCACTGATTTTGAAACACCACTATGTGTATTATATGCTAGCTATCCAGGGATACTTAAGTCCGTCTCCAGATTGTATTTTGTTCTATTAATTTATCTATCCTGGTGTAATACCATATGGTAGCAGTTGCCGGACTGATACTTTCTAGTGGTTTCGTATTCTGAGAGCCAGGAACCCCTCATTATTCATTTTCTCAAGTTTTCTCCCAGCCATTCTTTGGTATTTATTAATTCAGATAAAATTTAGAATAAGCATATTAAGTTTGCCCACCATCTTCCCCTCTCCTGCCCCCCCCCCCAAAGGCCTTTAGAGAAAACCTCATTGACTGCGTTCATAAACGAAGGAGAATATGTATCTCTAGCAAAAAATCTTTACAACTGCAGTGCCTTATGACACTTTAAATGCATTAACTATATTATTTATTTCTCCAGATTCTTAAAGGGTAGTATTATCCATATTTCACAATTGAGGAACTAAAACTTCAGTAACTTGCCCAAGATTCAGTTCCCACTTTCATTCTACCCACTATCTCTCAGGTCAGTGTTAGTTATAAACTTTCAGATCATTAAAAGGCAAAATTATAACAAAATCCCAAGTTTCTTTTTTGATCATAAAGCGCAAAGAGCATGTAAAGAAAGCTGGACTCACCCATAATTCCATCCTTCAGAGGATTTTGTCATTCTAGTCTATTTGTTGTCATGTTTTATGTCTACAAATAAAAAATGTTTAAACTGTTGTGGCACCTGGGTGGTTTGGTCTGTTGGGCATCGACTCTTGATTTCAGTTCAGGTCATGATCTCAGGGTCCTGAGATCAAGCCCCATGAAGGGCTCTGTGCTAAGTGGGAGTCTGCTTGGGATTCTCTCCTTCTCCCTTTCCCTCTACCCCTCCGTGCTTGCGTGCTCGTGTGCTCTCTCTCTCAAGTAAATAAATAAATCTTAATAGATTCCTTATATAAAGAAGTGTTTAAGCTGTTGATCATATCGCACATGTGGTTTTCTGTTCTGTTTTTATTTTATTATGTGGAATTCTCCTGTGTTGTAAGTTATTTTTCAAACACACTTTTTCTTTAAAAGATTTTTATTTGTTTATGTGACAGAGAGAGGGATATCGAGAGCAGGAACACAAGCAGGGTGAGTGGGAGAGGGAGAAGCAGGCTTCCCACTGAGCAGGGAGCCCCATGTGGGGCTCGATCCCAGGACCCCGGGATCATGACCTGAGCCGAAGGCAGACGCTTAACAACTGAGCCACCCAGGCGCCCCAAAACCACACTGGTTTTAAAAGTCTGATTTGCCATATGAATGTATCATAACTTAATTATTTTCCTGTTACTCTTGCCTATTTGATTATTTGTGAGATCTTGCTATTAATAAGGAATTCCACAGGACGCATCCTCGACGTTAAGCTTTATTTCCTGGAGAGTTCTGGATCAAGAAGCATGAGGTTTTGGTGTGTGCACTGAAATCCAGTTCTGGTTTATGATTCTACGATTAGTGTCATCTCATGCTTGCTAGTGTTACGTATAGACTGAAAATTTTCTTGCCTGTAGCGTAGGCAAACCTTTGTCTTATTTTAACTGGTAATTTATGATACAGAGCAGTCTAAGATTGCATTTGAACAAACTTGATAATGCTTCGATAATTTCAAAGACCTACTCTGTCTCTGTATCAATTAGATATCAACCTATACTTTGGTGTTTTCTCCGTAAATAGTTGGCCAATTTTTTTTTTCCAATGTTACGCGAATTCTTAAGTTTTTTCTATATGAGCTGTTTGTCAAGTTAGGTCTTTCACATCTTGTATTTAATTCCTTAATTTTCTTTCTGCAAATAATTATAATTTTAGATAAAATTTGTACTGCTTATTGCAAATAATTCAGAAAATGCAGAAAAGCGTTAAGAATAAAACAATGATCGCCTAGGGGTGCCTGGGTGGCTCAGTTGGTTAAGCGACTGCCTTCGGCTCAGGTCATGATCCTGGAGTCCCGGGATCAAGTCCCACGTCCGGCTCCCTGCTCAGCAGGGAGTCTGCCTCTCTCTGACCCTCCCCCCTCTCATGCTCTCTATCTCATTCTCTCTCTCAAATAAATAAATAAAATCTTAAAAAAAAAAAAAAAAGATCGCCTAAAGACAATTTCCATTAACATATTGGTGTATTATCTTTCCAGAATTTTCATAGGTATATTAAAATATATGAAAAAAACTCTTTAAAATTTGATAAAAAAATTTTACTTTTATAGGATACTCTTCCCACTTACCTGAAGAGGTGTTCATGATGTACTGTTAAATAGTGATATTTGAGCGCATAGTCTTACATGGTATGGATTCTGTAATATGTTTAATTCTCTCCGTATTTAAGTTTTAATTTTTTCCCCATTACAGATAGCATTGTAGTAAACATCCTGACGTATAGCTCTCTAGAGATTTGTGCAGATACTTCCTCAGTAAATCTGTTAGTTGTTTCAGAAGTTGTGTACGTTTAAATTTTGGTACATCTGGTACATTTACATTTTGATGTATTCTTTTTTTTTTTTTTTTAAAGATTTTTTATTTATTTATTTGAGACAGAGAGAATGAGAGAGAGAGAGCACATGAGAGGGGGGAGGGTCAGAGGGAGAAGCAGGCTCCCCGCCGAGCAGGGAGCCCGATGCGGGACTCGATCCCGGGACTCCAGGATCATGACCTGAGCCGAAGGCAGTCGCTTAACCAACTGAGCCACCCAGGCGCCCCATTTTGATGTATTCTTATGTACTCGGAATACTTCTGTCTCAGAGCAATTGGAGATCCAGTCCCTAGTGCCTTCCTCAGGTAAAGGATTCAGTGTTTCTGTGTGTAACCAGGTTGGAAGTAAAGCAGTCCAGGGCTGGTTCCGCTGCTCGGGGATGGCCAGGGGCCCGCTTTCTTCTCTTCTCCACTTTCCTCCCATGTGAGCCTCTTGGCTCACATCTTAATTACTTTTTTTCTTGCAGATGCAGTTCTGATTACCTTTTGGGAATATTTATTCCTTTAAGTCTTTTAGTATTTTCTTTGTTCCATTTGTTGCATTCTCTCCTTTAGGCACATGGATGGATCGTGCTTATGTTGGCATTCTTTGTTTCCCATAGTTACTTCCTCTTTAATTGCTTTACTTTTTTTCTTTCTGTTGTATTCACTGAGACTGTTTGAGGTCTTTTTGGTCTCTTTAACAAAATTGATTATTTCTTAATGTTGGACAGATTTTTGTATACTTGGGGTAAACTCAAGTTGGTTGTATGGACTGTTCTAGTAGGTAGCTAGATTTTATTTAATTTTTTTTTTTTGCAATTCTGTTCATAGATGTGGTTGGCCTATATTTCCATTTTGGAACTACCTTGGGTTTTGGTATCTTGATTATACTAGCCTGGTAAAATAAATTGGGAAACATTCTTTTACTATACCAAGGAAAGTTTAAATAATGTAGGAAATATTTATTCCCTATAGATTTGATAGAATTTGTTATGTTCTCTTTGAAGTTTCATCTTGAAACTTGTAAAGCTCTTTCATTTTTGGGGGGCGTTTTTTGGCCATTTTTCTATTGTTAGACATTGGCTATTTTGATATTTTGGAATTTTAATTGATGGTACAGTCAACGCTCTTGTAATTAAATCTACACATATCTGTGATTACTTCTTTAGGATAAATTCTTGGCAGTGAAATTGCCTGGTTAAAGAATATACCAACTTTTAAGACTTTTGCTGTTGACTACCACATAGTCACCTGTCTTGAAATATACCCCGGATTTGTTTTAATCAGGTGGTAAGGTGACAGATACAGAGACAACTGCCTTTGAAAGAAGAGTTTATTACTTAGAGTGTCCAGGAGAGTGGGGCTTGCCATGCGGGGCAGGGTCACGGGAGGTTACCCGGGTTGGTCAGGAGGAAGAAGGAGCGCAGAGAAAGCGTGGCGTCGAGCCTCTGGTGTGGTTTCCATGCGAAGGAGTAGGTGGGGCAGAGGAGGCAAGATGGAACAAGCTTAGGAATGTATAGTTTGAATAATGTCAGTGGGTCTCTGGTTTTCTGATACCTGGCTATGGGGTGATTTTAAGACAGGGGTCATACTGGCTTGGTGTGTAAGAGTTAGATGAATGAGGTGGTTGTAGTGTAGACTTGGGTTTAGTTGGTTTGCACGTGATAGGCATGTTCATAGGTGAGTTGTTTATCTCTAGGAACTAACTAACCCTGGGGGCGGCAGTCCCTTCCCGGCCAGCAGGGCTCCGTGATGTCAAAGCATCATAACGTATGGAAAATAAAAAACTTTAACACACCATCCTTTAAGATTGTAGGACTTTGTGCTCCCACCAGCAGTGCATGAGCATGCCAACGCTAAGTAGTCGTATCTTTTAAAAAAAGAAATCCACAGGGACACCTGGTGGCTCAGTCGGTTAAGTGTCTTGACTCTTGGTATCAGCTCAGGTCTTGATCTAAGGGCCATGAGTTCAAGGCCCCGGTGGGGCTCTATGCTGGGTGTGGAGCCTACAAAAAAAAAAAAAAAAGAAAGAAAGAAAGAAGGAAAGAAAGAAATCCACAAAAATGTTGGCTAGTTTTGGTGAGCAAAGTTGTTCAGATTTGCATTTGATTTCTGTTGGTTTTTGGAATTCTTTTGCAAATGATCCATCTTTATCCTTTGACCATTAAATATTTGTCTTTTTATTGATCATTAAGAGCTTTTTTTTTTCCCCCCAAGATTTTTATTCTTTGACAGAGAGAGACACAGCGAGAGGGGGAACACAAGCAGGGGGAGGGGGAGAGGGAGAGGGAGAAGCAGGCTTCCCACCGAGCAGGGAGCCCGATGCGGGGCTCGATCCCAGGACCCCGGGATCACAACCTGAGCCGAAGGCACATGCTTAACAACTGAGCCACCCAGGCGCCCCCATTAAGAGCTTTTCATTCAAAGACATTCCTCCAGCAAGTCTAGATATTTTTGTGTGTGTGAAACTTTGTTGCCATAAATTTGAATTAGTTTCGTGGAGTGATCAAAGGAGAACAAGTGATGGGATTGATGGGGGGTGGATGCTGGCACCTGATTGGGCCGTGATGTCGGTAGAGACATTGTATACCCGTGGACCGTGTTTATGCTTTCAAAGTTGTACAGAAGACACTTGTGGATGAAGACTTATTTCCATCACCAGAGTATTTCTTGTTTGGTGATAGGAAAATAAAAGCCTTTTTGTTTGACTATTATTGAGTGGTCTGGTTGAATTTGGAACAAGAAATCAAAATAATTCCTTATGCACTGTCTTCCTGCATTAAAAAAAAAAAAAGGTTTTTTAAACTCTGAAAAACACCCATGAATATTTTATATGTGGTGTTTGCATAGGTTTGGTAGGATTACTGTGTCTTTCCTGGATTTCTCCAGTATTTAAATCAAACTTCATTTTCTTTCTTTTTTTTTAAAGCCCTTTTATTTATTTATTTGACAGAGAGCACAGGCAGGAGTGGGAGAGGGAGAGGCAGGCTCCCCACTGAGCAGGGAGCCCAACACGGGGCTCGATCCCAGGACCCCGGGATCATGACCTGAGCCGAAGGCAGACACTTAACGACTGAGCCACCCAGGCGCCCCTTACTTCATTTTCTTGTGAGATTGTGAGTGTTGAGAAACACCTGTGCAGATGCTAAGTGAGTGTGGGAGAGAATGTGGCAGAACTTTAAGGACTCGCTGTAGATTTGGACTGGATGAACCTCAGAACTTTAGGATGGAAGGGACTATTTACCTGTCATCTAGACGTCACTCTGGCTCTGAAGGTCTCAGCCCTGTGAGTTTATAGCAGATCTCTCACCTTTGTCACTGTTGGCCTCTGGGGCCGGATGATTCATTGCTGTGGGGGGCCGTCCTGGATATCGTAGGATGTTGAGCAGCATCTCTGGCCTCTACCCAGTAGATGTCAGTACCCCTCCCTCAGGTCATGACAACCAGAAACGTTTCCCACATTGCCAGATGTCCTCTGGGAGCAAACTCACCTCCAGTCGAGAACCACTGGTTTCTAACAAAATGCTTTAGAATGCCTCTTTACCATTCTGATATAAAATTATACACACGATTAAAAAAAATCTTAACAGTATAATGCTCAATAAACAGTGTGACTAAGTGAGCGAGCACCCCTAGGAGGTGGTATTACACCGATTTGTAATTCCCACTTATGTGATGCATGAATCTTCTATATTAATCTCCCCTGTCAATTACCTGTAGTCACAGGGAGATCTGTCTAGGCCTTGGCAGATCAATATTTGCCCCCCCCCCCACACTAATATTAACATCAGTGCGTGCTCCTTGAAATGTTTTACCTGTTTGTTTCTCATGTCCCCTTCTAGGGACATGTAATTTTCTTTTTTTTTTTTAAGATTTTATTTATTTATTTGAGACAGAGAGAATGAGAGACAGAGAGCATGAGAGGGAGGAGGGTCAGAGGGAGAAGCAGACTCCCTGCCGAGCAGGGAGCCCGATGCGGGACTCAATCCCGGGACTCCAGGATCATGACCTGAGCTGAAGGCAGTCGCTTAACCAACTGAGCCACCCAGGTGCCCGACATGTAATTTTCTTTATCCACTTGTAGGCAGGATAGGTATTTATCAAAATTTTGATCCCTCTTATGTATGACCTTGATGTTTCTGAAAAGCTCATAAATAATGCATTCAACTTTCCTTATAAATAAACTATAAACCCTTGTGTTTTTATTACATATTTATGAAGAACTTTTTTTTTTTTTAAAGACTTTGTCAGAGAGAGAGCATGAGCACAAGCAGGGGGAGTGGCGCGCAGAGGGAGAAGCAGGCTCCCCGCTGACCAAGGATCCCGATGCGGAACTTGACCCCAGGACCCTGGGATCATGACCCGAGCCGAAGGCAGATGCCCAACCGACTGAGCCAGCCAGGCGCCCCCAAAGAACTTTTTTTCTGATAAATATCTCCTAATGTCAATTCTGTAGCTATATGTAGCCTTTTTACAACATAAGCTTAGGGAGATAGGAAATGACATCTACGTTTCAGATTTTATAATGAAGGACACTGTGCACATAGGGAATTTGAATTTACAGTATAGTAAAACATTCTGAGAGAGGTTTGATGTTTCCCCTATAAATAGTAAATCTTAAGAATATTCTAAAGTGGGGCGCCTGGGTGGCTCAGTCGTTAAGCGTCTGCCTTCGGCTCAGGTCATGATCTCAGGTCCTGGGATCAAAGCCCCGCATCGGGCTCCCTGCTCAGCGGGAGGCCTGCCTCTCCCTCTCCCACTCCCCCTGCTTGTGCTCTCTCGCTCTCTGTCAAATTAAAAAAAAAAAATTCTAAACCAGTGACCGTTTATATTAAAGGAATTGGTGATAATCAGAAACGATTTTTTTTTTTAAATAGTTCTCCATTGTGAATTATATGTGTGAATATGTATAATGCCCCATTATCTGGAATGGTGGAGGAATGAATTTTTTTTTTTTTTTTTAAGAGAGAATGGGCGAAAGAGCACGAGGGCTGGGAGGGGCAGGGGGTGAGAGAGAATCTTAAGCAGACTCCCCACTGAGCTCGAAGAATACAGGGGTCAGTCTCCTGACCCTGAGATCATGATCTCAGCTGAAATCAAGAGTTGGGTGTTTAACCGACTGAGCCACCCAGGTGCCCTGGAATGATGTTTTATGGGCATATTATTTTTCGGCTAATTTAGAGGTAAGCCTTCCAACACAGAAGAGACGAGACTTAAAAAAAAAAAATTAGAATCCTTTATGTGGAACATTTTAAACACTAAGCCTCCATGTATTTGAGTTCTTTCGATTTTCCTCTTGTGATTGAGTTCTAGTTTCAAAGCATTGTGGTCCGAAAATATGCAGGGAATGATCGCAGTCTTTTGGTACCAGTTGAGACCTGATTTGTGACTTAGGATGTGATCTATTCTGGAGAATGTTCCATGGGCACTAGAGAAGAATTTGTATTCTGTTGCTTTGGGATGGAATGTTCTGAATATATCTGTGAAGTCCATTGGTCCAGTGCGTCATTTAAAGTCTTTTATTTCCTTGTTGATCTTTTGCTTAGATGATCCTGTCCATTTCAGTGAGGGGGGTGTTAAAGTCCCCCACTATTATTGTGTTGTTGTTGTTGTGTTTCTTTGCTTTTGTTATTAATTGGTTTGTATAATTGGCTGCTCCCATGTTAGGGGCATAGATATTTACAATTGTTAGATCTTCTTGTTGGATAGACCCTTTAAGTAGGATATAGTGTCCTTCCTCATCTCTTATTACAGTCTTTGGCTTAAAATCTAATCTGTCTGATATAAGGATTGCCACCCCAGCTTTCTTTTGATGTCCATTAGCATGGTAAATAGTTTTCCACCACCTCACTTTCAATCTGGGGGTGTCTTTGGGTCTAAAATGAGTCTCTTGCAGACAGCATATCGATGGGTCTTGTTTTTTTATCCAATCTGATAGCCTGTGTCTTTTGATTGGGGCATTTAGCCCATTTACATTCAGGGTAACTATTGAAAGATAAGAATTTAGTGCCATTGTATTGCCTGTAAGGTGATTTACTGTATATTGTCTGTGTTCCTTTCTGGTCTGTGTTACTTTTAGTTAGGTTCTTTCTTTGCTTAGAGGACCCCTTTCAAGATTTCTTGTAGGGCTGGTTTCGTGTTTGCAAATTCCTTTAGTTTTTGTTTGTCCTGGAAGCTTTTAATCTCTCCTTCTATTTTCAGTGACAGCCTAGCTGGATACAGTATTCTTGGCTGCATATTTTTCTCATTTAGTGCTCTGAATATATCATGCCAGTCCTTTCTGGCCTGCCAGGTCTCTGTGGATAGGTCTGTTGCCAATCTAATGTTTCTACCATTGTAGGTTACATATCTTCTCCCGAGCTGCTTTCAGGATTTTCTCTTTGTCTCTGAGACTTGTAAGTTTTACTATTAGATGTCAGGGCATTGGGAACATTTTGAACACTTAAAAAGTAAAAAGATTAGTAGGTAGACCCACCACCCTCCATGTGTCATAACTGTTGATGTGTAGCCAATCTTGTTTCGTCTATAACCCCTCTCTCTACTTCCTCTCCTGGATTTTTAAATAGCAAATCTCAAACATCTATGATTTCTTTTGCAAACATTTCAGTATCTATGTAAACATAGCCACAATACTGTTATCACATCTAAAAACAGTTAACAGTCATTCTTTATCACAAAATATCCAGTCAGTGTGGACATTTCCTTAGTTGTCTCAATTTAAAAAATTGAGTTTGTTCAAATCAGGATCCAAAATAAGGGCCATTAAAATTGGTTGATCTGTCTTGTCTCTTTTTTCCCCCTTATAATTTATTTGTTGAAGAAGGCCATCCTGTGGCACATTCGCCTCTTAACTTCTAATTGCTTCCATGTGTTGGTGTTCTCCATATTCTTCTGTCTTCTGTGTTTCCTCTAAATTGGAAGTTAGATCTGAAGTCATACTCAGATCTACAGCGTTTTGTTTGTTACGTGGTTTTTGGCATTTTTTGTGTGCCCAGTGGTTTTGTTTTGCTTTTTAAAGACCAGTCTCGGAGTGGTAACGTGGACCTCCATCGGGGGCACATGATGTCTGGTTGGCTCTTTTTGAGATGTGAGGACCATTGATGACCATTTCCTAGTTTTCTCCGTTCATTAGGGTTTGTCAAATGGTAATTACCAGCTGGAATGCTCCTTGTAAATTTTGCTACCTTAAGGGATGGTTTGGGTAGGAAATGGAGAATAAAGGAGTGATGCTTTTCCCTGGTAAGCTTTCAGAGTAATGACTTGGTTGCCTAGAATCCTTCAAAGGTGACCAGTCAGTTTTTTTTTTCTTTATATGTCAAGATTATGCGGATTTAAATAATGTACATTTGTGTTTTGCTTCATTGTTGTTATTTTTATTGCTCGTATTAGTTTACTATGTCTGCTGCAACAAATTACCACAGACTGGATGGCTTAAAACAACAGAAATGTATTACCTCACAGCTGGGGAGGCCGGGAGTCCAAAATCCGTATCACTGGGCTGAACTTTCAGGCGTTGGCAGGGCCGTGCTCCTTCCAGAGGCTCCAGGGGAGCTGCAGTCCTTGCCCCTTCCGGCGTCCTGGGGCTGCAGCGTTCCCTGGCTACCCCACCCCAATCTCCGCCTTCTTGTCACGTTGCAGAGTCGTCTGTGTGTCTGTAGCACAGCTCCTGTTTCTTAAAAAGGTACATATGGATTGCATTTAGGGCCCACTGGAGAATCCAGGATAAACTCCTCAAGGTCCTTCATCATGTCTTTGGCCATAGAAGGTTAATATTTATAGGTTCTGAGGATTAGGAAATGAATGTATCTTGAGGGGGAGGCGTGCGTTGATGTTCAAATGATCTCTTTTGGCCATTGTATTCTCTAAGACTCCTCAGTCCTTTGATAAAACCCCAATAGATGCCATTATGTTTCAGCTTTCTCTTGTACCCTTCCTGCCCAGGCCTGGAGTCAGTCACTTTTTCCAAGGAGCTCTGGTTCCTTTTATTGGGAAACAGTATTTAGAGGCCACATTCTCAGTGCTCGGAATGTAGCGTTTTTTTTTAGCTGCCTTTCCAAAATAAATTGCACTTTACCCTGTTTCCTTCAACAGAGTGCTCTGGATATCATTAAAGCTTTTTTTTTTTTTTTTTTTTTTTAAAAGTAGGCTCCATTCCCAGCGTGGAGCCCAGTGCGGGGCTTGAACTAATGACCTTGAGATCAAGATCTGAGCTGAAATCAAGAGTTGAACGCTTAACTGACTGAGCCACGCAGGCACCCCCATCATTAAATCTTCTGTTAATGATTTATTACTATGAACATCAGTTTTAGGACTGAGGTGTAAGCTGATGACTCTCCAGTGCTACTGAATTTTAAAATTAGATTTGTTTGCTTTTATACTAAACGTATGAAATTTCAGCTCAGTTCTAGTCATTGTTCTTTGTTTCTCTGTGACCCAGCCCTCCTTGCTGTCAGTGGGGTCCGCTTCTCACCTACAAGGATTTTCAGTTTACTCTCGGCCTTCCTGCCTAAACTCTGCTTTTTCAATATCCTTTGTTTTCTGACTCCAAGAACTCTAAGGGTTATTAGGAGATAAAATCGGATCTTACAGAGTATTGTATTAAGTCGGATGGGAAGAGAAGTCTGCTTCTGAGTTAAGCATTGAAATGGGTAAGTTTTTCATTCCTATGAACCCTGCAGACTTCTGGTGGGAGGGCACGGTGCTGATAGCATGTGGAGGTGGTCAGAGTTGCCAGACCTCTAGTTACAGCTTTACTGAAGGTGTTCATATTTTTGAATTAGAAAACCATTCAAAGTTTAACCAATAGCATTTTATTTTATTTTATTTATTTACTTATTTTTTTAAAGATTTTATTTATTTATTTGACAGAGAGAGACACAGTGAGTCAGAGGGAACACAAGCAGGGGGAGTGGGAGAGGGAGAAGCAGGCTTCCCGCCGAGCAGGGAGCCCGATGTGGGGCTTAATCTCAGGACGCTGGGATCATGACCTGAGCCGAAGGCAGACGCTTAACGACTGAGCCACCCAGGCGCCCCTAACCAATAGCATTTTAAAAAATAAAATTTATTGGGGCATCT
>NC_058417.1:1364719-1427303 GCF_002201575.2 Neomonachus schauinslandi | reverse complement strand
GGTGGCTCAGTTGGTTAAGCATCTGTCTTTGGCTCAGGTCATGATCCCAGGGTCCTGGGATCGAGCCCTGCATCGGGCTCCCTGCTCGGCGGGAAGCCTGCTTCTCTCTCTCCCACTCCTCCTGCTTGTGTTCCCTCTCTTGCTGTGTCTCTCTCTCTGACAAATAAATAAATAAAATCTTTAAAAAAATAAATGTGGAAAACAGTTGAAAAGATGGTGGGCAGCCACGGATATGGTGGTTGTCCACGACAGCTGTGGTCTGCAGGCTGATAAAGAGCTTGCACCAGACCGTAAGTTCGTGCACTGCATCTGTCATCAAAACATGCCCGCTAAACTGAGCAAGCTGCTCAGTGTCTTCGTGAACTTTGAATTCTAGCACAGGCTTCTTAGCTCCTTAGAGCCGTTAAAGTCTGTGTGTCGCATTAGGGCGGTGTGCCCCCCTGTGAGAGCAGAGGGCGGAAGGGAAGCTGGGGTTTTAAGATGACTGACCGCAGGGTCTGAGTCGGCTGCAGAGGATGGGGATATTTGAAGCAGGCTGGCAAATTGGGAGAACTAGAGAGGGTAGGAGAATTAGGGGTCAAAACGAGCGCTTGGAATATCCAGGGTGCCAGCAGGCCCTCCAGTGCTGGCCTGTAGGGATGTAATGGGAGCCAAAGAGTGTAACGTAACTTTTTCTAGTAGCCACGTTAAAAGAGTAAAAAACCAAAACAAGCCCTCCAAATGGAAAAGCAGGTGACATTAACTTTTTAAAACAACAGTTTTATTGAGATTCCGTTCACATGCCATCAAGTTCACCCATTTTAAAATGGACAGTTCTCTGGTTTTTAGAATTTCCACAGAGCCATGCACCCATCACCGCTGATTTCTAGAACCATTTTCTCACCCCAGAAAGAATCCCCACATGATCCACAGTCACTCCTCATTGCTCCCCACCCTCCTGGCACCCGCTTTCCTACTCTTAGTCTCTCTGGATCTTCCCGTTTTCGGACATTACTTCTACATAGAATCATACTGTATGTAGCTTTTGGTGTCTGGCATCTTTCAGTTAGTACGGTGTTTTCAAGGGCCATCCATCTTATAGCACGTATCAGTACTTCGTTCTTTTTTCTTTTCTTTTTTGTTTAGGTTTAATTTTTTTTTTTAAATATTTTATTTATTTGCCAGAGAGAGACACAGCGAGAGAGGGAACACAAGCAGGGGGAGAGGGAGAGGGAGAGGGAGAAGCAGGCTCTCCATGGAGCAGGGAGCCCGATGCGGGGCTCGATCCCAGGACCCTGGGATCATGACCGGAGCCGAAGGCAGACGCTTAACGACTGAGCCACCCAGGCGCCCCTAGGTTTAATTTTTTAAGAAAGCTCTACACCCATCATGGGGCTTGAACTCACGACCCTGAGATCGAGAGTCGCGTGTTCCTCTGACTGAGCCAGCCAGGCACCCCTGTACTTTGTTCCTTTTTATGGATAAATAATATTCTGTTGTATGAATACCACATTTTGTTGATCCATTCATCAGTTGATGAACATTGGGCTTCCTTTTTTGGCTGTTACGAATAATGCTATGAACATTTGTGTACAGCTTTCCATGAAAATTAATTTTAATAATGTATTTTATTTACTGCAATATATTCCAGATGTTATAATTTTTATATGTGATCACTATAAAAATTGAGGTATTTTAGATATTTTTGTACAAAGGTTTCGAAATTCCATATTTATTTCATTCTTAACATACTTAACTCAGTTTAGACACTTTCAGGGGTGCGGTAGCCTCATGTGGCTAGTGGCTGCCGAGGTGGGAAGCACAAGTCCAGAAGGAGCTCAGGGGGACTCTTGTGCTATGTGGGGAGAGTGACTGTTTTCTGCGCATCCGAGACATTCGCTTGCTCGCTCCTGCCTACGTATGCTTACTGCCTTGCTCCCTTTGTCCTTGGTTATGCCCAGTGAATATGCTTCTCTCCTTTGCTTCTCCAAGTCCTTGCTGTCTTTTCAAGTCCTGATTAATGTCCCTCTGCAGGGGTGGGTTTAGCCACTGTAGCTGACTTCTTTGTTCTCGTGTTTCCCTAGGAAATGCTTAGTGAACACCTTCCATGGGCCAGCCACAGTTCTAGGTGTTGGAAAGGTAGCAATGAGCAGGATATACAAAGTCTGTTTTCACTGTCTCTGGTAAGGAACAATATTTAAATACTCAGAGAATTACTTTCAGATGATTGCTACGAGGATAATAACATTGGCCTGATGAGGAAATCCCTTCTGCTGCCAAGCACTAATTTATTCTTGTGATTTTTAACTCCTACCTCAATAAAGATTTTAAAATAGTTTACGTACAGTGAAATTTAATAACTTTAACTCTCTAGATCCATGAGTTTTTCACAAACACAGGCAGTTCTTTAAGATTTTATTTATTTATTTGAGAGAGAGAATGAGATAGAGCATGAGAGGGTCAGAGGGAGAAGCAGACTCCCCGCCGAGCAGGGAGCCCGATGTGGGACTCGATCCCGGGACTCCAGGATCATGACCTGAGCTGAAGGCAGTCGCTTAACCGACTGAGCCACCCAGGTGCCCAACACAGGCAGTTCTGTAACCATCACCGTAATTGTGTTCTAGAACATTTTACTCCCCCAAATTGCATCATGCCCCTTTGCAGTTTAACCCCTATCCCTGCTTCTGGGGAAGCGCTGATCTCCTTTCTGTCACTATAGTTCCGCCTACTCTAGAATTTCATATATAAGTGGAATCATAGTTTTTGTGTTTGGTTTCTTTCACTGGGCATGATGTTCTTGAGATTTTCCCTGTTGTGTGTGTTAGTAGTCGATCCTTTTAGTTGCTGAATAGCACTTCATTGTATGGGTACATCATTTTTTTCCATTTTTAGTGGGTATTTGGGTTATTTTCAATTTTTGGCTTTTGTGAATAAAGCTGCTGTGAGCATCTGTATACAAACCTTTGTGAGGAGATACGTTTTTGTTTGTGGGATTGCTGGATTGTATGGTAAGTGTGCATTATAAGGCACAGCCAGACTTTTCCAAGGTGATTGCACTGTTGTGCGTCCCACCAGCAGCCTTACCGACACTTGGTAAATTCAAGCCCCAAAATAAAGATTGAATTTAACATCACTGGTAGTGAAGTTTTAAAAAGTCCCAATCCAAGTCCTGAAGGGGTATGATACGGTTCTACTTATGAATGCCACTCGGGTTTTAGGCAGAAAACTGAATTCTTTTCACCATTTTATTTTTTTTATTTATTTTTATTTTTTTATTTTTTAAAGATTTATTTATTTATTTATTTGAGAGAGAGAGAATGAGAGAGAGCACATGAGAGGGGGGAGGGCCAGAGGGAGAAGCAGACTCCCTGCCGAGCAGGGAGCCCGATGTGGGACTCGATCCAGGGACTCCAGGATCATGACCCGAGCCAAAGGCAGCCGCTTAACCGACTGAGCCACCCAGGCACCCCATGATGAGTTTTTAGAGCACCAAGAGAAGGCAGTTTGCTAGCTGGAAGGCCACTTCTGAAACAGAAATTAAGAGGTTATTTTTTTACAGCATTTATCTATTTTAATAAATTGTTCTGGGAAAATTAAGTGTAGCTTATAAAAATGATTATTTAGTGTGTTAAAACATTTTAAGACCATTGAGGTAAATTATATGCACTTTTTACGAGCAGAGAGATTGAGATGTAGTGGTAAGATACAGTTATAATGATTAAAAAAAAGATGCACTTCATTACCTTTTTAATTCAAATCAGTGTAATCAGTGTAATTTATTATTGTAGTTACCCTTTGGTTCAGACAGGCAACCACTGAGTGTAATTTGGCATATTCTTTCCAGTCTTTTTTTTTTTTCCTATGTATTTTTTGCATAGCTCATACTGGGTTGTATAATTTTGTATCTTGTTCTTTTTATTTAATATAGTTTTTCTGGCCTGATACTATTCCGTTGGCTGGATAGTCCTACCATACTTAACATAGTTTCGTTTTACCTAATGAGACACAAATTAAGACTTTTGAGTTGCAGAAAATGTTCAGATTCTTTTGTTCTACTGAAGTTATGTGTTTTATTTATTTATTTAAGGTGTTTTCTTGGATCTTGAACATCTTTAAACAAAAAGACTCGTTGTAGTAATATTTGACTTAGGCTGTTTTTCTTCTATTGCTTATGTCTCATCAAACTTAATACCGTTTGGGACTTAAAAATATTTTTAAGTTATTACATGTTCTCCCATTCATATCAGGATTAGGGAAGGAGATATATCCAAGAATTATTGAGTCCTTCCTTCATTTATTTACCATATTATTCTTTTTTCTTTTTCCTTTCTGTATGGTTTCCTAGGTCAGACATTTTGAGTAATTGATGTAATAATTTTCCCCTTTGGGTGTCAGGCATTAAAAATAGCCATTGCATAAGATAGTTTTCCCCTTTTTCTTTCTTTTTTCCTTTTTAATTTTTTTTAGAGAGAGTGTGTGTGTGCAAGGGAGGGATGTGCAGAGGGAGGGAGAGAGAGACAGAATCTTAAGCAAACTCCACACCCAGCGCGGAGCCCAGCATGGGGCTCAGTCTCACAACCTTGAGATCATGACCTGAGCCAAAATCAGGGGTCATACGCTCAACCAACCGAGCCACCCAGGATCCCCAAGATTTTATTTTTACATAACCTCTACACCCAGTGTGTGGCTTGAACTCACAACCTTGAGCTCAGGAGTTTCATGCTCTTCCAACCAAGCCAGCCAGGTGCCCACTTTTTCTTATTATCCAGGTGAAGGTAACAACATGCAGAATGTGTGGAGTGGTTAGGGAAGGCTGAGATACTAAGAGCTCTCAACTGCTAAGTTCAGAAGGCTTAGTAGTTGAAGGCTGGCATTAGTACTGACTTTGCTTCATGGTGCTGTGAAGATACGGAGTCATAGGAAAGAGTCTAAGCATGGGAACTGAGTCAGGGTCATGAGGCTCGAGTGACTTCTGGTCTTCTGTGGCTACATACAAAGTCACCTGATCATTCTGCCTTTTTCCTTTATTCACTAAATAAATACCACTAGTTTAATAATTGCAGATAACATTTATCAATTTCTTTCTAAATGCCAGGCTAAGTACTTTTGACATGAACCGTTAACTAGTTATTGTGAACTTGGTGATGACCATGTTAGAAAAATAGTATAGTACTTTGTGTGATGAGAGCTGTTTTCAGTTTACTTTGTGGTTGGTCACTAATGTATTAGGATATGGCCATTTTAGACTTCTCCGCTGTCTTATGCAAGGTGAATTGATTTTTCCAGATACAGCAGTAGAGGCATTCTTTTAAAAAAAAAAAAGTTGTTTTGGCCTTTTTCTTTGTTGTAGAATTGTGGTATGTTAGAAGTACTTGAGGTGTTTTTAAATTTTTTTAATGAAAAAACAAATGAGAATAAGAGAGTTGGTATATCCTCAAAGGGATCATGATTCCTGGAATTGAAAACTGTCCCAAAGCTGGAGAGAGGCAGCCAGACCTGTGGGTGTGGGCTGTGTCTGCACTGTGGCCCAGAGCCAGGACGGGGTTGGGAGTGCTGGAAGCACACTTGATTTTGGCTGCAGTTTTTTTTTTTTTTTTTTTTTTTAAGATTTACTTGTTTAAGAGAGAGAGAGCCCGCGAGCAGGGGAGGGCAAAGGGAGAGGGAGACAAGCAGACTCCCCGCTGAGTGGAGAGCTGGATGCAGGGCTCCATTCCAGGACCCTGAGATCACGACCTGAGCTGAAATCCAGTCAGGAGCTTCACCGACTGAACCACCCAGGCGCCCGTTGGCTTCAGTTTTAAAGGCTGCATTTTAGTTTTTATTGATTGATTAGCTTCAGTTCCTAAATATAATGTTGAAAGGTATGGCCATTTTTGTGTGTGTTTTGGTGGGGTGGGAGTGTATTTGTTAGGGAAAAGGAAGGACAGAGGGATCTTGCTTTTTCTTTTTTCTTGATTCCCCTGAGTCCTTCCTGACCTCATGCAGTAATCAGTAGCTACCTGTAATGTCAAAATGTTAGAAAAGCTTGTTTATTTAACAGTTGGGATTTGGGCAATAAAAATACCAAGAGAAATAAATAACACAGATAACAAGTTTCCTTCGTGATTTCAGATAGTAAGTACGAGATAACTGCCTATTTTCCCCTCCAGTGGATTCTCCATCCCTCTTTTTCTCCAAAAGTTATCGAATGTTCACATTGACCGGATGTCGTTCTTTGCTGTGATCTAAAGACCTTAGATATTTACTCCTCAAAATGACTCCGCACCTTTAATAGCAAACAGTGGAGCTCCAACAGCAGTCCCTCCCCTTTCTGACCCGGGTTGTATCCATGCTGTCGGATCTGTAGTGAGGCTGGTCTGAAGATGTTGTGGGGGTGAACATGGTTTTAGATGCTGATTTAATTAGTTCATTATTTTTTATCGGAGGAGTTGTAGAGAACTTTGAAAACCACATGGAAGAAATTAATGAGCCCAAATCTATTACTCATAGATAAATCATTGGTGCATTTTTTCCAGTCTTTTCTGTATACTGTAATTGAGGACTGGGTTGGGGGAGGGTAGGGCCTTCAGAGATAATTTCAGATCATGGTTAAAATTGTAATAAATTGTCATTATCTGGAGTGGTTTGTTCTAGAGAGCTGGGACCTCTGCTGGCCTCGGTGTTAGGCAGTGGTGGCTACCATTAGCACCAGCCGGTATCTCCCAGAGAGGTTCGGGTTATTGCTTGGTGGCTGGGTGGGGCAGAGGAAGAGGTGGGGTTGGAGTCCTGCATCTCCCTCCTCTTGGTTGAAGCAGAAGAACCTCTGGGTTTGCTCAGGACAGGCATTTATTTAATCAGCTGCAACCAAATTATGTAGCCCCTGAAGTCAAAATGTGTCCCAGTCCCTGACACACCCCAATTACCATGAACCTACAAGCCAGATAATCTCCCAGTCATTGAGAGTTCATATGTAATATACAGTTCTGAAAGGGTTTTTAGTTATGATCTCAGTATAATGGTAATGAGTCCTCTTGAAATTGGGAGAATAGTTTAGGCTGGTATGGCTTTCCTAATCAGAAAACCTGTTAAATTTTGCTTGTAATGCTTGAGAGAAAGCAGAGGTAGCAAGATTGGGCCCCAATACTCCAGTATTTAGTAACTCCAGAAGTAGACTGACATTCTGCCAGTTATACAGAGGGACTTTAGAAGCTCTCTTTTGGGAAGTTTGCCTTATGTGATTCTCCATATATATATGCTGTTGCACTTTACATGAGTCATTCATGGTGTGTATTGTCTAACAAGTGAAGATTAGAATTTTCTAGAATATATTGGATCTTTGGAAGAAGCTTGACTACTTGTTTCGTTATAGAAATGTGCAGCTAGAATACTAATTTATTCTTGTAACTTAATTTACAAATAAAAGTTATTACTTGTTAACTAGTATTTTTTTTTCCAGTTTCTCTTCAGCAACGGGTAGCAGAATTGGAAAAAATTAATGCAGAATTTTTACGTGCACAGCAGCAGCTTGAGCAAGAATTTAATCAAAAGAGAGCAAAATTTAAAGAGTTATATTTGGCTAAAGAGGGTAAGTTCCTAAGTCTCTCTCTAACCCCCCATACTAAGACTGCCTTAAAATGTCGAGTTTCTTGGTAGTACAATGTTAATTTTATCTTTTGAACACACCTTGATTTTATTTGTATTTACACTGTAAGCTAGAAGCCTATTTGAGGTTAGAGTTAAGAATGGAACTGATGGGACACGTTAGAAAATGCAGGGTTCGGGTTTCTCCTGGTCTTTGAGCTTCACAGTGATACGTAACGTAGGTAGGCTACGGCAGCCTGGGACGCAGGGCTCTCGGTGCCCTTCGTGCCTGAGAGAGTCTAGGCGGAGCGGACTGGGGTGTTTGAGAAAGCCTCGGCCGTGTCACAGAGTGTCGCACACACTGACACTTCACGGAGTCGATCCCGCAGATGACCCCTTACTTATCAGCAGAGACCTAGGACCCCCTGTGAGGCAGACGCAGTGCTGGGTGCTGGCTGTGAAGGAGCCGGAGTCACTGGGACCTGTAACTCCTAGAACTTGACCTCGAGTGAGGAGAGAAGCATACGGGGCAGATACGGGGGCGAGTCGAGAGGGCCTGGCCCAGCAGGGTAAGGACAGGGTTACATGTTGGGCACTGACCTCGGAAAACACGGCTGTGGCTCCCGCTGCACTCCCCCCCGCCCACCAGTGGTTCCCAGAGTGTGGTTGCCCAACAGCAGCATCAGCGTCACAGTCACCTGGGAAACCTGCTGGAAATGCACCGTTTGGGGTCCTGGCTCAGACTTGACTGGCTCAGGGTCCAGCAGTTGGTGTTTTAAGCCGTTCTTCAGGTGATTCCGATGCTGGATAAAATCTCCCCGAGAGCTCGTTAGAACACCGTGAGTTGGGGCAGGGCCCGAGGATCTGCATTTCCAGTGAGCTGTAGGTGCTTGCAGTACAAGGACCACACAATTTGGGAGCCGCTGCTAGGGACTGGTGATCACCCAACTTTTAAATATCACTTTATGGAGGCACTCCATACATACATACACCCCTCGTACCTTTTCTAAAGTTGGTGCTTAAAATTTTTTATTTTAAATTTTAAAAGGTGCAAAAGATATAAATTCTATATTATTGTCAACACTAAGAATTTAAAACTTCATGCTCTTAAACATATCCAGCAGAATCAATGATTTAATACCTATCACCATTCATTTAAAAAAATACGTGAATAAGCTCTTTAGCAGAAGTTTTACATTTTTTCCCCTCCTTATGTTGGGTTTTCAGTTCTACATCTCCCTCAGAATTTTATTCTAAAAAGTTATTTTTTTTCTTTTTTTAGGAACACAAGCTTGAGTGTGAATCAGAATTTTACTTGTAGGGTTTGTTAGAGCAGAGATTGTGGGTCTTCTCCCCCAGAGTTTCTGACTTACCAGGTCTGTGGAGTCCTGGAGTTTACACTTCTAGTAAGTTAGCAGGTGGCGCTGATGCTTTTGGTTCAGGGACCATACTTTGAGAGCCGCGGGTGATATTTGATGCTTGAAAGCCTTTTTTAAAGAAAATTTTATCAGACTTCTCTGTGACAGAAATTACATGCTTATTTCTTCTGCACTGAGTTACCATTACAGTTATTAATAAGTGCACAGTTGGTCACACTGTAAATATTTTATACGTTTAAAATATAATAAAGTGTAAAAATTATTGGAAATGCAGGTCTTATGAGATACAATTGGGTCTCCCTCCCAATTAAGTCATAACCTCTGCGTGAGTAATATTTACTTGTAGAAAAGGATAAGTTTCAGGTTTTTTTTTTTTTAAGATTTTATTTATTAATTTGAGAGAGAGAGCACAAGGGGGAGTGGGGGAGGGGTAAAGGGAGAGAGAGAAACCCATGCAGACTCCCTGCTGAGTGCAGAGCCCAAGACGGATCTCGATCCCAGGACCCTGGGATCATGACTTGAGCCAAAGGCAGACGCCTAAGAAACTGAGCCACCCAGGCATCCCCAGTTTGTTTTTTTTTTAATAGATATGAGTGCTGAGAACTCTTAGTCTCATAAATAAGTAGATGGAAATAGGTTTATTTTATTTTTTTAAAGATTTTATTTATTTATTTGAGAGAGAGAGAATGAGTGTGAGCATGAGCAGGGGAAGGGGCAGAGGGAGAGGGAGAAGCAGACTCCCCATGGAGCAGGGAGCCCAACGTGAGACTCGATCCCAGGACCCTGGGATCATGACCTGAGCTGAAGGCAGACGCTTCACCGACTGAACCACCCAAGCACCCTAAAAGGTTTACTTTATAGTGATGATTATTCCATTCTCTTAAACTCTTTCTGAATTATATGTTAAGTCACATAGTCCTCAGCTTCAAAAATATTTCTGTTCTATTGGCTGGCAACTCGATTAGGCTTCTTTCAGTTTTGTTGAAAGCAGACTTTGCAATCACCTGACCTGCCAGAGATTTATTACCCACTTATTAGTTATTCACCTTTTTATTACTGTTACTGATATTTTAAATTATCCCTCTGGTTTGATATGGGAGAGGAGTTTTTACACAGTGGGACAGTGACCCATAGTCCAGTTCAGGATAGGTGGAAGGCCCGTCTCTTGTTAAGTGGGAGAAGGCTGTTGAGGAAAGGGACATGGGCACAGAGTATCTGCACTCAAACCCTACTCTGTTTTAGGGAATAATACTTACGAACATTGAGGATCAAGAAGTTGATTCCTTTAAAACAGTATGTGTCTATGAATCCTTGAAAAATCTTTGTGTACCCCAGGGGTATATGTTCCCCACTGAAGATCACTGCCCTGCAGTGATGTTCTTCAGACTACAGGTTGTAACCCTTTGATGGATAAAAAACAATTAAGTGGGTTGTGACCTGTAGTTTAAAAAAAAAAAAGGAACAGAATGGAAAATAACAGCACAATACACTTGGTAGATTCAGTTAAGTAGAGTCACACGGGCTGTTTTGTGTCAGTGACATATATAGGCGTATGTATAGAGTTGTGATATGAAATACGTTTCTTGCTGCGGGTTGTGGTCAGAGAGGTTTGAAAGCCAGTATTCCATGAGATGCAGCGTTCTTAGGCCTCACCGAATGCAGCTGCGACTTGCAAAGGCTTGCTGCCTGCATTACGCGATGGGTTCCGTGTTCCTGTGGCTTGTGGGAGGGCTGTTTCCGTGTTTGATTTGGTTCCTTCATAGGCCGACACGGAGATGGGAAAGCTGGTGTCTCCTATCTCGGCATGGTGGCACTCTGCAGGTTACCGTGGAGGTAGGGATGACTGAGATACGGTGTTATCTTAAAAAAAGTAGAGTCTTCTGGAGCAGATAATACATTTTGCACAGTATCATCGTTTGAATATATGTTGAGTGTCATGAGAAAGAAGTCATGTCCAGTTCTTCAGTGTGTTTATATGACTTTGTTAATTCTCCCTTATAAAACTTACTTTAACCTTGAATTGATGAGGCACCACTTTAAACTGTGCAGTGGTGTGTCCTTGTCAAGAGGACCTGTGATACCTTTAATGTGTGTGCAGGGCGTCATGACAGCAGGCCTCTGACGACCAGTTAGAGCTCACTGCCGGACTGGCGGGGACGTCCTGTTTTCCCTCCTCCGCTCACACCAGCAATCCTTTTTATAGCTTTTTCTTTCAGTCTTGGCTTATTCAGTAAACTCAAGTTAATCTTGCCCCAAGTGTATTCATTTTGTTTTCTGGTTTCCTCTGTCCCCAAATAAAGCTGTTAGGGCTTCCTTTGTTTTCTTATTTTCTTCTTTTAAATTATAAAATGGACTTTCCTAGAAGATTCTGAAGAAATGAAAATGATCAAGGACCTCTCATTTCTGAAATACATGATCATTCGCAGTTTCTGTCTCTGATCCAGACAGCTTGCAATGTAGGTTCATTCAAAAAACATCATTGGTATGTTAAAATTGCTTTAAGGACATCTAGGCCTAATAATCTGTGTGTGTGCTGTTGTATCTTTACTATCTGGACTTCTTGGTGAACTCCAGCTGGCCGTTGAGTTGAGGTAACTTTTCACAAAATTTCAAAAGGAACAGTGTGATCCTTTTTGAGAGATTTTGGTGTCATTTCTAAAGAAAATGCATAGTGTGTAAAAGGTAAATGTGGATTCAGTTCCGGTCTTGGCTGTTTGCCTATGTCTCAATGGAAATAACATTTACGGATGTCCTCTAAAGCGGAGCTTCTGTTACGGCATCTGCTAGGAAGTGTAAACCTAGTCGTTTATGGTGGTTGCAGGTGGTAGCAATAGAAGTCATGGATTTGACGTGTTCAGCAGTCTTTGTTTTATCTTTCAGCACACCAGGTCAGGGTAACTCTGGAAGTCCAAATATCCGTATTTTCCCCAATAGGAGCAGCTTTTGCTTTTGGTGTTGTAATAGCTGTGCTTTTGTATTTGGAGAACAGCTGAAGTATAAGTGCAAACAGTAATGATGAATGCTAATCAGGGAGATTATTAGCTTTGGACTCCTCTGACCGCCTCTTCCTGCCTTAGTACCTACTCTTTTCTCAGCAGACTTCAACTGGGAATGTTAAAGTATTTCTGAAAGCTTTGTTGCCTTTCCACTGAACTTGAAGGAAAAGTATTTAGCTTTTAAAAAGAAGTATTTGATTTGGCTTTCTTTTTTAGCCAACTTCAGTATACAGCTCGGCACTCTAACGGGGTTTGTGTTTTGGAAATCTTCAGTCTTGGGCAATAAGAGAAAGCCTGTTACATGAAGCAGCAAACAAAAGGCCATAGAGTTCTGAATTTGAAGGAAAATAGTAGGGATGTAGCACGCGTTAATCACCAGAAGACTGAAGTTTTCTAGGGGTGTTCAAAAGGATTTTATATGTGCTCATAATTTCTATAAAGCTCGAATGCTGACTAACCAGAGTTTCAATAGTTAGAAGCTAGGTTAAGGAAGATATTTGTGGTCCAGATGCCATAACCTTGCACTTAGATATGGAAATAAAACTAGGGTATATTAAATAAAATTAAAGGCCATTAGAAATCTTAGAAACAACAAATAAGTTGAAATAAGGTAAACAGATGGTTTAAACTATAGATAAAGCACAGAGATTTTAGTAAATTGGAAAATGGTATTTGGGAGTTCTCCCTCTCGGTGAGACAGACAGAGAAGCCTCAAAGAGCAGTTGACGTAGAGGCTGCAGTGAGTCTCTAACACATTTCTAAAAAGAGTTGCCGGAGAAGACAGTGGAGGGTGAAATATTTGAGGAGATAATAACAGGTTTTTTAGGGATTAAGAAAAAAAGTGAATCCTTAACATAAATGCTGAGTATCAAGTAGGTAAGTGATAGTAAATTCGTATTTTGGTATATCTTAAGCTATAGAACACCAGAAATGAAAAGAAAATATTGAAAGCTAACAGAAGTAACGGTTAGGTTGCCGGGAGATGCCACATAAGCACAATCAATGACAGGAGACAGTGAAATATCTTCAAAGTGCAGAGAAAAGTAATTCTCAACCTAAAATTTCATATGTAGCTAAATTATTCAAGAATGAGAGCAAAATAGGTATTTTAGGCATATAAAAACTAAGGGCATTTATCACCCACATAAATCACCAGATGACATTTGCAGAAGAAGTGTAAACACAGGGAAAATACAGGATGAAAGAAACAATACCAGCCATAGAAACAGGTAAGTCTGAGTATAAAAAACAAAACCAAAAAACTTCATAGCTCATGTTAGGTTTTAAAAGAAGAAAGTAAAACAAATGAGACAGTAATAACAAGATTGGGGCCTAAGGCAAAACACACTGAAGGAATATAGAGGCTGTCAAACAATCTACCAAGAAAATATGACAATCATTGGGGCGCCTGGGTGGCTCAGTTGGTTAAGCATCTGTCTTTGGCTCAGGTCATGATCCTGGGGTCCTGGGATCAAGCCCAGAGTTGTGCTCCCTGCTCAGCAGGGAGACTGCTTCTCCTTCTGCCTTTCCCCGTGGCTTGTGCTCTCTCTCTCATTCACTCTCTTTCAAATAATTAAAATCTTTAAAAAATAAAAAGAAAATACGACAATAATTAACTTGTATACACTTAATGAAATCGCCATGACATACCATGTAAAACAAAAGGTGATAGAATTAAAGGAAGAAATCAATAGATGCACACAAAGGAGATGTTTAACATTGTATCAATTGCTAGATCAAGCAATAGGTAAAGATAGAATAGCATTGAGCAACAGAATTTTAAAAAGCTTGATCTACGAATTCTATACCCAAGGAACCAAAAATGTTCATTCCTTTTATATTCATAAGGAACACAAAAAAATTGTCTATGTACGTATATCTCAAGGACTCAACATATTTAAAAAAATCAGGCTACCTAATGCTGTTAAAGATTTTAAACAACAATGTAAATGTTTTTTAAAAGTTTGGAAACTAAGAATGCATTCCTATTGCTCTTAAGTTAAAGAGCAAATCACAATGGAGATTGCAAAATCTGAGAATATGGTGAAGATACTTGTGGGAAGCAGCTAAAACAATATTTAGAAAGTAAGCTTTTAACTTTAAAAGTATTTATTAAAATTAAATCATTAAAAGACAATGAGAGATTGAAAAATAAATGATCTGGGGCTCCTGGGTGACTCAGCTGGTTAAGTGTCTGCCTCCGGCTCAGTTCATGATTCCCGGGTCCTGGGATCAAGCCCCGCATCAGGCTCCCTGCTCAGTGGGGAGTCTGCTTCTCCCTCTTGCACTCCCCCTGCTTGTGTTCCCTCTCTCGCTGTCTCTCTCTGTCAAATAAATAAATAAAATCTAAAAAAAAAAAAATTGGTACATTATGACCATGCGTAGTAGGAATGCAAGGATCGTTTAACATGAGAACATCTGTTGATGTAACTCACTACATTGACAAAGTAAGAAAAAACAGGGCATTCAGTAAAATTCTTAACACCCTTTAGTAATGAGTTCATACTAGTTCTTAGCAAACTAGGATGGAGGGGGGCCTGCCTTAGCCTATGAAAACATTTTTAATAGAAACCAGTAGCCTTCAATTAATAGTGAAATGAGATAAGAAAGCCCATTATCAGTACTTCATTTTTATACTAGAGGTCCTCCTAGCCAATGCAATAAAATAAAAAGAAACGAGTTATAAAATTTGGAAAGTTAAGGATAGTTTTGTCTCCATGTGGAGTCCATATGGTTATCAACATAGAGTAACCAAGAGAATCTACACTATTAGAACTAAGAGATCAATATAGTAATGTTTCTGTGTACCAGTAATTAATTAGAGAAGTAATAGAAGAAAAAAATTCTGAAAAAAAAAAAAAGACAAATAGAAAAAAAAAAATCAGAATTTTTAGTCACTTGGGAATACGTCTAACAAGGTTGTGGGAAACCTTTATAGAGGAGAATTATAAAACAAGTATTGAAGTACATGAAACCTTGATAAATGGAATGTGATGCCATGTTCATAGGTAGAAAGACTCCGTGTCATAAAGAAGCTAACTCTCCTCAGTTTGTAAATTCAGAGCAATTCCAATTAAAGTCTCAGTTTTCCTGTATGGATCTTCAGACTATCTTCAGTTTTACAAGGAAGAACAGGATCAAGAAAATGCTGACCTACTATATCGAACCACTGATTTATAGGAAATACCACGAACGAAGGAACAAGTTCAGCTATGTTACAGGTATGCAGTCAGCAAAATCCAGACTGCAGGAGGCACGGATGGCAACCTAGTTTACCCTATAAATAAATTTCAAGGGAAAAAGGAGGTGGAGGGGAAACCTATAGATTAAAAGAGAGTTAAAATACATATTGACTAATTTATGGACCTTATTTGAATTTTGACACAAAGGGTTGAACTATTAAAAAAAATTTAGACAACTGGACTTTTCAACACTGAGTGGATGTTTGATGGTATAAACATTGTCAAATTCTTTTTTTTTTTTAAGATTTTTATTTATTTATTTGACAGAGAGAGCGAGCGAGAGCAGGAACACAAGCAGGGGGAGGGGGAGAAGCAGGCTCCCCACTGAGCAGGGAGCCTGATGTGGGGCTCGATCCCAGGATCCTGGGATCATAACCTGAGCTGAAGGCAGAGGCCCAACCAACTGAGCCCTGAATTATGCATTAAAAAAAAGATTTTATTTATTTATTATTTTTTAAAGATTTATTTATTTGACAGAGAGAGACACAGCGAAGAGAGGGAATACAAGCAGGGGGAGTGGGAGAGGGAGAAGCAGACTCCCCATGAACAGGGAGCCCGATGCGGGGCTCCATCCCAGGACCCTGGGATCATGACCTGAGCCCAAGGCAGACACTTAACGACTGAGCCACCCAGGCGCCCCATTTTTTCAGACATTGTCAAATTCTTTCAGCTGTGAAAATGATCCTTACAAAGTGAAATTAGCCAGAAAAAGACAAATAATGTATGATTCCACTTATGTGAGGTATCTAGAATAATTAAACTTCTAGAAACAAAGTAGATTATGGTTGCCAGGGGCTTGGAGGAGTGGGAGTTGTTGTTGAATGGGTGTAGTTCAGTTTTTTAAGATGAAAAGTTGTGGAGATGGGTTGCACAACAATGTGAATACTTTTAACACCACTGAACTGTACCCTTAAAAGTGGTTAAGATGATAAATTTTATGTGTATTTTTAAAAAATGGTCCTTATCTTTTTAGAGATACATGCTGAAGTATTTATAGGTAAATGGTAAGTTTGGGAGCCCCATTTCTTGTTAACATGAACCACAGACCCATTCCCCAGCAAAACTGGTGAATTTTTTTTTAAAAAACAACTACTTAAAGTCTACAGAAGTGGTCCTATAGCAGATGAAACATTTGTTCAAGAAAATATACTAAATCATGGTAAAAACAGAGAGTCCGTGGCATTTGATCAATGCACTGCTCCCTTTCCCTCCCCTTCCAGCCCGGTGTTACAGAAACACCACTCCAGGCAGATGATGCCCAGAACACAGGTCTCGTGCTCCCCCAGCACCCGGTTGAGGACTACAGAACCTTTCTCCCCACCCCCATGCAGCTACCTATTGTAGAGTGAAGTTGCAGTTGAGTGTGGCTGAGGGGTTGAGCTCCTTTCTTCTGCCCAGCCCCCACTCAGGGTGGAAGCTGTACCTTGGGTGTGGTGTTCTGGGGGGAGGGTCTGTGACGGGAGAACAAAGCCAGGGAGACCAGAGGCTACCACCTCCATCTCCCCAACCCAGTATCCTGTTCCTAGCTTAGAAGAGTCCCAGCAGTTAAGTGGAGTTTGACGGGTATGGTCAGGGAAGGAGACACTCAGAAGGGAGCCCTGCAGACTCTACCGTCGCTCCAGAGTGACTCTGCTCGTGCCCACGGCACACCTTCTGAGGGGCGACAGCAGCAGCCCCCCACTGCGGGAGGGGGCAGGAAATCAGTTTACATGAAAATCCAGCCAGCTACTAGACAAACAGCAGATGACGACGAGAAGCCCGTAAGAGGCTGGGGCGCACCAGCACCAGAGGTGCTGCAAAAAAAATGTCAGTTTTGGGCGCCTGGGTGGCTCAGTCGTTAAGCGTCAGCCTTGGGCTCAGGTCATGATCCCAGGGTCCTGGGATCGAGCCCCGCATCGGGCTCCCTGCTCAGCTGGGAGCCTGCTTCTCCCTCTCCCACTCCCCCTGCTTGTGTTCCCTCTCTTGCTGTCTCTCTTTCTCTCTCTGTGTCAAATAAATAAGAATTAAAAAAAAAAAATGTCAGTTTCAACAACAACAACAAAACTTGAGATAAGAAACAGGAAACTGTTATCCATACAAAGGAAAACATGCAATGCCTATGAGAATAACCAGATGTCAGATTTAATGAAGACTTCAAAGTTGTCACACATACACTTAACCGAAGAAAAGCATGCTTAATGCAGTTAAGTGTGACAGTGTTTCATCAAATGGAGAGTATCAGTAAAGAAATGAGAACAACCAAGTGGAAATTCTGAAGTTGAAAAGTGCAGTAACTAAAATGGAAAGTTCAGTGCAGGGGCTCCGCAGTAGATTTGAACTAGCAGAAGAAAGAATTAGTGGACTTGAAGATAGGTCACTTAAGATTATACAGTTTGAAGAACAGAAAGAAGATAGAAACATGAACAGAGCCTAATAGAAATGTGGGACATCATTAAGTTTGCCAACATACGTGCAATGGGAGGGCCAGAAGGAGAGACGAGAGAGAGAGAGAGAAAAAATGTTAAAAGAGAGATAATGTCTGAAAATTTCCCACATTTAATTAAAAGTGGTAATCTACATATATACGAAGCTCCTTGAACTCAAAGTAGGATAGAGACATGCAGAGGTCACATCATACATACACATAGACACATCATAATAACAATGTTAAAACCCGGAGACGAGGAGAAAATCCTAGAAGGAGCCAGAGAAAGACAGCTTCTCACCTGTTAAGAGAATGTCGATGAGGTTAACAGGTGACTTCTCATTAGAAACAGAGGCTGGGAGGCAGCGGGGTGACATTTTAAATGCTCAGAGGGGAAAAAGCTTAACCAAGAATCCTATAGCCAGCAAAAGCATCTTTCAAAGAAGATGAAATAAAGACATTATCTCAAATAGACAAAAACTGAGAAAAATTTTTCCTAGAATATTGCCTTATTGAGAAATACTAAAGGACATTCTTTAGCTGAAAGCAAGTGATTCCAGACAGTAATTTGAATTTACATGAAAAGGTGCTTGGTAAGATAATTGTGCAATTATAACAGTATAAATATTAATGGATTGCAGAAAGCAATGATATAAGGGGCGCCTGGGTGTCTCAGTCAGTTAAGCATCTGCCTTTGGCTCAGGTCACCATCCCAGGGTCCTGGGATTGGGCCCTGCGTCCAGGCTCCCTGCTCAACAGGGAGTCTGCTTCTCCCTCCCCCTTTGTCCCTCCCCCCAACTTGTGTGCGCTCTCGCTCGCTGTCTCAATCTCTCTCATGCTTTTTCTCAAATCTTTTTCAAAACAATGATCTAAGCCAATGTGTACATTATTGTTTTTATTGGCCCTGTAACATATGGAAATGTAATATATTTGCCAATATCAGCACAAGGGAGTTGGGTGGGAGGAAGGCTACATTAGACTAAGGAAATGACACCAGATGATAATTCCAATCCAAAGGATCAACTGAAGAAAGCCAGGAGTGCCAAATAAGGTTAGTATAACACACGCTGTAGATACATACTTGGTCTCCTTTCTCCTCTCAGCTTCTTTTTTTTTTTTTCTAAAGATTTTATTTATTTATTTGAGAGAGCGAGAATGAGAGTACATGAGAGGGGGGAGGGTCAGAGGGAGAAGCAGACTCCCCGCCAAGCAGGGAGCCCGATGCGGGACTCGATCCCGGGACTCCAGGATCATGACCTGAGCCGAAGGCAGTCGCTCAACCGACTGAGCCACCCAGGCGCCCCTCCTCTCAGCTTCTTTAAGAGAAAATCGTAGGGAGCAATAGTTACAGCAGTGTATCATTGGGTTTGTAGCATATACAGATGACAGCGTATACAATAATAACAGTGTAGACATGGGAAAAGAAAAGGCCTATAGAGGAGTAACCTTTATTTTGTGGGAATTAAAGTTGTATACATTTGAAGTAGGAAAAGAAGTAAAGCTATTTCTATTGTCAGATGATGTCTTTTATATAGAAAATTGAAGGGAATCCACTGAAAAACTATTTAAACCATTTTATGAGTTCAGCAAGGTTGCAGGATACAAGATCAATATACAAAAACCAATTGTATTTCTTTTTTAAAAAGTTTTTATTTAAATTCCAGTTAGTTAACATACAGTATTAGTTTCAGGTGTACAGTATAGTGATTCAGCACTTCCATACATCACCCAGTGCTCATCACAAGTGCACTCCTTAATCCCCATCACCTGTTTCACCCAACCCCCTGCCAACCTCCCCCCGCCGGTAACCAGCAGTCTGTTCTCTATAGTTAAGAGTCTGTTTCTTGGTTTGCCTCTCTCTCTTTTTTTCCCCTTTGCTCTTTTTTTTTTTTTTTAAAGATTTTATTTATTTATTCATGAGAGACAGAGAGAGAGAGGCAGAGGGAGAAGCAGGCTCCCAAGGAGCAGGGAGCCCGATGTGGGACTCGATCCCAGGACCCTGGGATCATGACCTGAGCCGAAGGCAGACACTTAACCATCTGAGCCACCCAGGTGCCCGCTCTTTTTTTTTTTTTTTTTAAAGTAAGCTGCACACCCAGGGTGGAGCCCAACATGGGACTTGAACTCACCACCCTGAGATCAAGACCTGAGCTGAGACTCAGAGTCAGACGCTTAACCAGCTGAGCCTCCCAGGCGCGTCTCGTTTGTTTTGTTTCTTAAATTCTACATATGAGTGAAATCAGATGGTATTTGTCTTTCTCTGACGGACTTGTTTTGCTTAGCATTATATTCTCCAACTCCATCCATGTCTTCGCAAATGGCAAGATTTCATTCTTTTTTATGGCTGAGTAGTATTCCATCATACACACACTCCCCATCAACTGCACCCCACATCTTCTTTACCCATTCATCATTCGATGGACACGTGGGCTTTTTCCATAGTTTGGCTAGTGGAGATAATGCTACTATATACATTGGGGCGCATGTATCCCTTCGAATCTGTATTTTTGTATCCTTTGGGTAAACACCTAGCAGTGCAATTGCTGGATCATAGGGTAGTTATATTTTTAACTTCTCCAGAGTGGCGGCACCAGTTCACTTTTCCGCGAACAGTGCAGGACGGTTCCCCTTTATCCACATTCTCACCAATATCCGTTGTTTCTTGTATTTTTGATTTTAGCCATTCTGACAGGTTGCGAGGTGATATTTCACTGTAGTTTTGTTTTGCATTTCCCTGATGATCAGTGATGTTGAGCATCTTTACATGTGTCTGTTGGCCGTCTGGATGTCTTCTTTGGAAAAATGTCTATTCATGTCTTCTGCCCATTAATTGGATTATTCATGTTTTGGGTGTTGAGTGTATAAATTCTTTATAGATTTGGGGTACTAACCGTTTATCAGATGTATCATTTGCAAATATCTTCTCCCATTCTTAGGTTGCCTTTTAAGTTTTGTTGATTGTTTCCTTCACTGTGCAGAAGCTTTTTATTTTGATGTAGTCCCAGTAGTTTATTTTTGCTTTTGTTTTCCCTTGCTTCAGAAGACATATCTAGAAAGAATTTGCTACAGCCAATGTCAAAGAGTAGTTACTGCCTATGTTCTCCTCTATGGTTTTTATGGTTTCAGGTCTCACATTTAGGTCTTTGGTCCATTTTTAAAAAATATTTATTTATTCATCAGAGAGAGAGAGCACAAGCAGGGGGAGCAGCAAAGGGAGAGGGAGAAGCAGGCTCCTCGCTGAGCAGGGAGCCCGATGTGGGACTTGATCCCCAGGACCCTGTGATCATGACCTGAGCCGAAGGCAGACGCTTAACCAACTGAGCCACCCAGGTGTCCCCTTTGGTCCATTTTTTAATTTATTTTTTGTGTATGGTGTAAGAAAGCGGTCCAGTTTCATTCCTCTGCTGTCCAGGTTTTCCAACACCATTTGTTGAAGAGATACTCTTTTTCCCATTAGATGTTCTTTCCTGCTTTGCCAAAGATTAATTGATCTGTGGGTCAGACTGGTTGTATTTCTATACACTTGCAGTGGAACTAAGGAAACAATTCTATTTCTAGTAGCATCAAAATTACATATTTAGGAAGAAATTTAACAAAATAATTGTAAAACTTGTACCTTGAAAACTTTAAAAATGGTGTTGAAAAAACTTAAAATGATCTAAATAATTGGAAAAGCATTCTGTTATGTTCATGTATCAGAAGACTTAAAATTGACAATACCCCCTGATTGACGTACAGATTTAATGCAGTGTCTTTCATCGTCTCAGTTGCCTTTTTTGAAGTGGACAAGCTGATCCTAAAATTTATTTGACAATGTTAGGAATCCAGAATAGCCAAAACATTCTTGGAAGACAAGAACAAAGTTGGAGGACTCACATACCCTGATTTCAGAACTTCTTACAAAGCAACACTAATCACGACGATGTGTTGCTGGCATTAAGTACAGGTAGTAGTTTCATGGAGTAGAGTTTATTAGGGCCCTATTCTATGTATGGAGGTTGATTTTCTGCAAGATGCCAGAACAGTTCACCTGGGAAAGAGCCATCTCTCAACACATCGTGCTGAGACATCTGGGTATCCACAGTACAAGAATGACGTTGGGCCCCCAGCGTCTATACGGATTCACCGGGAGTCTGTCAAGGACCTAGGTTTAGAAGATAGACTATAAAAACTCTTAGAAGAAAACCTAGGATAAATTTTTGCGACCTTGGAGTTAGGCAGTGATGTCTTAGATAGGACGTTACAAGCCGAAGCAACCAGTGAACAAGTAGACAGAGTGGACTTCATCAAAATTAAATGTTTTTATGTTTCCAAAGACACTATCAGGGAAGTGAAAAGACAGCTCACTGAATGGAAGACATTTTTGCAAATATTAGATAAGGGACTTCTATCTCTATATATTAGGAACTCTTACAACCTAAGTAGTACAGAGACAACTCAGCTAAAAATGGTCAAAAGGTGTGAATAGATATTTCTACAAAGAAGATGCACAGGTGGCCAACAAACACATGATTAAGATGCTCAGAGTCATTAGCTATCAGAGAAACACAGATCAGAATTACAATGACATGCCACTTCACACCCCCTAGGATGCCTATATCAAGAAGTCAGTCAGTAATAGGTGTGGGTGAGGATGTGGAGAAGTAAGTACCCTCACACACTACTGGCAGGACTGTTAAATGGTCCAAAGCTTTGGAAAGTAGTCTTTCTTTCTTTTTTTTTTTTTTTTAGTTTTTTAGAGTAGTCCTTCCTTTTTATTTTTTATTTTTATTTATTTATTTTTTAAAGATTTTATTTATTCATTTGAGAGACAATGAGATAGCATGAGAGGGGGGAAGGTCAGAGGGAGAAGCAGACTCCCTGCCGAGCAGGGAGCCCGATGCGGGACTCGATCCCGGGACTCCAGGATCATGACCTGAGCCGAAGGCAGTCGCTTAACCAACTGAGCCACCCAGGTGCCCGAAAGTAGTCTTTCAGTTCTTAAAATGGTTAAACATAGAGTTAGCACTTGACCCAGAATTTCACTCCTACGTATATATACAAGAGACGAGAAAGTGTGTAGCAGCATTATTCACAATAGCCAAAATGTGGGGACAACTCAAATGTCACCTGATGAATGGACATATTTTTATTATTCCTGCATAAAAAGGAATGGAGTCCTGACACTACAGCAGGGATGAGCTTTGAAAGCGTCATGCTGAGTGACGAGCCAGTCACAGAGGATCACGTGTGATTACGTTTCTGTGAAACATCCGAAGTAGGTAGATGGTCCATTAGTGGTTGCTTGATACTGGGGGGCTAGAGAGTTGGGAGGTGATAAAGGGCACTGGGTTTCTTTCTGGGGGGTTAAAATGTTCCAAAATTGATTGTGGTAATGGTTGCCTAAGTCTGTGAATATATTAAAACAGATATCACTACACATCTATTATAATGGCCCAAATCTAAAACACTGACCTCACCAGATGCTGCTGCTGATGCACAGCAATTAGAACTTTCTTTCATTGCTGGTGGGAATACAAAATGGTATAGTCACTTTGGGAGGTAGTTGGGCAGTTTCTTACAAAACTAAACATACTCTTAGCTAACGTGATTCAACAGTTTTCCTCCTTAGTATATACCTGAATGAATTGAAAACTCCTATCCATGCAAAACGTGCACATATTTACTAATAATTGCCCAAACTTGAAAGCAAGCAAGATGCCCTTTAGTAGGTGAACAAATAAGCTGGTACATCCAGACAGTGGAATATTCAGCATAAAAAAGATGGAGCCATCAGGGGAAGGAAGCTAATCAGAAAAGACTGCATACTATAGGATTCTAACTATGAGACATCCTAGAAAAGGCAAGACTATGGAGACAGTAAAATGATGAGTGATTGCCAGGGCTTAGGAGGGAAGGAGGAATGAATAGAGCAGAGAGGATTTTTAGGCAGTGGAGCTCTTCTGTATGATTCACAGTGGCGGATACTTGTCATTATACATTATTCTAATGTAGACTATGGGCTTTGATAATGTGTTATTGTAGGCCCAGCGAGGATCTCACACGTACTGCTGTGGTGAGAGGTGTGGACAGTAGGAGCTTTTGTGGGGGTGAGGCAGGGAGTGTATGGGAACTCTGTACCTTCTGCTCAGTTTTGCTGTGAGCCGGACATTGCTCTACAAAATAAAGTTCATTAGTTTAAAAAAATGTCTGAGACTTCTCTCATCATAGTGTGCTGTGGATTGCACATGGGGGGATGGGGCAAGACTACCCATAGGTCTGTGATTGCTGGAGCTGGGTAGCGGGTTCATGAGGCTTATAATAATAACTTCTGAATCTGGTAGGGGGCATCTCCCCACTTCATTCAAAACTATGGCGTTTTTATTAAACTACGATGGAAAACCTTGTATGTGTACAAGAGTAGACAAAATAGTACAAGTACTGCTGTATTAGGCTAGACAGTGTAGATGGCGTTATAAAAATGGGAACATCCGTATGGAAAAGGTAGATTCGTATTCCACACCTGCGTGCCCACGAAGGTGATAGCCGATGTATTGCTACTGCGGCGTTGCTGTTAACGAGTGAGGTAGTTACGTGGATTAACAATCTCAGAAGCGGTGTTGAGGGATAGAGGTGATTGCAGAAGGGTACCAGGCTGTGAGAGCATTAAGGTTCAAAAACCTGCAAGAGAGTATAGGTGTAAAATATGCATGGTCATGATACCTCCAAATTCCTGATAGTTGTTACTTCTGAGGGAGGTGGGGCGTTTGTAATGTTTTATTTCTTAAAAAGAAATTGAAGCAGAAGTAACAGTAATATTAAAAATTGATGATGCTCGGGCACCTGGCTGGCTCAGTCAGTGGAGCACGTGACTCTTGATCTCGGGGTCGTGAGTTTGAGCCCCACATTGGGTGTAGAGATGACTTAAAAATAACACCTTAAAAAAAAATGATGAAACTAGGTGATAGGTAATAAGTGTCCATTACAGAGTTCTGTATATTTGTCTCTATGTTTGAAGTAGTCTATAAAGTGTTAGTATAAACAAATAAAGTGTCTTGTTTGGGTCCTAATTCAAACAGATCTTCCAAAAGACATTTTTTGGCAGTTGGAGAAAATTTTACTACAGCGTGGGTATTAGATGGTATCAAACGTGTTAGGGGTGACAGCAGCACTGTGTTTGTATAAGGAAGTATCCATGTTTTTAGAGATGCATGTTGTAGTATGTCAGACGATGTTATATTGTTTCTGGGGCTTATTTTCAAAATACTTCATAGAAAAAGGATGGTTGAAATAAATGGGACCAGATCTTGGTGCATCTTGGCGATGGGTACGTGAAAGATTGTCTTACTAGATTCTCAGTTTCAAAGCATGTTTGAAAATCTTTATCACTACATATACAAAACCAGAATGGATAAATAACTGTTCTTTAATAATAACTTGTTCCACTGGCAAACAGATTTGAAATGTTTTGGTACAGAAAATGTGGTTTTTCTAACTTTTAACTTCTGTTTCCTCATTTAAATATATATAAGTTAATATGTAGCATATAAATAGATCTGATCTAAATATGCATAAAGCAAGTCAGGAACAAAATTGGACCTGGCCTTCCTTCAGGCCCTCTGTACTGCTTTTAACTCTGTGGAAACATGCCACAGGTTCGTATTTAGGCTTGGTACTTGCAGCTTTTCTGCTCACAGTGACACGATAGTGTATATATAGCTCTGGGTAATTTCCGGGAAGTAAAAAGGAGCGGGGATAATCAGCATGAGCAGGTGTGAGGGTACAGGCTTGAGCCTCGACAAAACTGTAGCTCTCAGAAATGAATGAGGTATTCCAAAGATAAGGCTTTTTCTTTTATTTCACATTTTACAAAACACTTTCACACTCAGAATGTGGAGCTGACACACACAGCTTTCCTTCTGTGGCTTCGTGTGTTTAGTCTCGGGGTCACTACCACGCAGCCCCTCACTGTTTCCTACCTATCTTTCCTTCTAGAAAGGCATTCCTTTCTGCAGTTAATGTTCTTATCACTTTCTCAGGCTAGAGAGAGGAGAGAATCTCAAGCAGACTCCCCGCTGAACCTGGAGCCTGTGGGGCTCTATTCTTCCACCCCGAGATCAAGACCTGAGCTGAAACCAAGAGTCGGACGCTTCACCGACTGAGCCACCCAGGCGCCCCGAGAACGTTTTACTAGCAGTGCCGAAGCGATGTGAAACAGATGTTGAATGACTTTACTTAGAATTAGCGTGACCAGTGTTTCCTGTTACCCAGACTGCCAAACTTAATTCCTGCGTGTTTGAGAACGATGAATGTCCTCACGATGTTGAAAAGCTCTTCAATATTATTGATTTGATTTTTTCGAGTACGTAGAACTCCATGCCGAGGAGTGTCGCCGCTGTCCCAGCTTGAGGGCTGTGGGGTCCCTTCATGTCGTGCGGCGGCCGGTAACAGGGTCAGGTTGTAAGTCAGACTGCTCTCCTGGCCCAGCAGCTCAGTTACTGCGGTCTGTAAAGGAAATCGATGACTTTGCATAAAGATGCACGGTTCTTCTGCATAAATCTCTTCTAACTTAGATGGTGAAAGACATGGAAGTGTAAGTTAAGAGACAAACAGCAGACTGGGAGAGCTTTCTAAGAAAGTGGAGTCAGTATTCGGTGTATGTAAAATACTCTTCCCAGTCGGAGGAAAGTCGGTTCATTAGAAGCCCAGGGAAAGGCTATCACCAAAGAAGAAACACGGGCATTAATAACTGTATAAAAAGATACTCAGCCTCACTACTGAGGGGGAATAGAGATGACAGCTGTCACCAGCTTCTCCCCATGACGTTGGCAAGGGTTTTGAGAGGTGGAGAGCAGGGACTGTTGGTAAGTGTACAGGGAACAGGCCCACAGAGCCCCACACACTGTTGGCAGGCTCACCCTGTGCGGGAGTCCATTTGGCCCAACATACGCCCTACCTGGGCTTAAATCCTGCAACTGGCACATCAGATGAACTTCCTATTTAAGAGGTGGTAAAGGGGTGTGGGGAAAATTCATCCTGACTGTAAAAAATCCTTGATCTTGTATAGCTGCTGTGTACTCCGGCTTTTTTTCCTCCTCTGTTAACGGTTTCTTGAATGTTTACTTTGTGCAAGTGTTGTTCTAATAAGCATTTTCAATAAATTGTTTTATCATTAAAGCAGCCTTCCAAGATGGGTGTTTTTAATCCCTGTTTTGTAGATGTGGGAACGGAGGCCAGAGAGGTTAAATAAGTTCATCAGCCAGTGGGTGCAAGAGCCTCAATTTAGCTTTAAAACTATGGCCTTAGTGATTCTCTGGTTGGATAATTAACAAGTAATGGATTAGTGATACCGTGCATACCTTAAATTTTGTCTTTATTAAAATAATTTCATTTTGGCGGTGCCTGGGTGGCTCAGTCAGTTGAGCGTCTGGCTCTTGGTTTCGGCCCAGGTCACGATCTCAGGGTCCTGGGATGGAGCCCGGCGTCGGGCTCCGTGCTCAGCGCGGAGTCTGCTTCTCCCTCTCCCTCTGCCTGCTGCCCCCACTCGCGTGCGTGCGCGCACTCTCTCTCTCTCCCTAAAACCTTTAACAAAATGTTCATTTTCTAAGTTAACATTTTAAAATTCAGGGCTTCATTTCTTCCTTAGAACGGTACCATCATAAACGTAATGCTTTCTCTCTCCCTTGGGATGTCCGCCCGATCCACGCGAACCTTCCTTAACGGAAAGGCTTTTACTGTCTCCCCAGAGGACCTGAAGCGGCAGAATGCGGTGTTGCAGGCGGCGCAGGACGACCTGGGGCAGCTGCGCACGCAGCTGTGGGAAGCCCAGGCAGAGGTGGAGAACATCAAGGCCATCGCCACGGTCTCGGAGAACACCAAGCAGGAAGCAATCGACGAAGTGAAAAGGCAGTGGAGAGAAGAGGTTGCCTCGCTTCAGGCTGTGATGAAGGGTAAAGGCCGAGAACGTTCCGTGTGGGCCGGGACTCCCTGGGATCGCCGCTGCCAGTGCGGCCTGCGCTGTCCGCGGGTCTCAGACCGCGCCCGGAGCTTCTTCGTGGCGTTAGGCGTGACCGCGTCGGGGCGCCCTGTCCCCGGGGACAGGAGGGGAGGCCCGCGGGGTCCCGGCTCTGGCGGCGGAGGCCTACGCCACGCGGGCGTGTGCGGGGCTGCGTCCGCCCGGGCCTCGCAGCGGCCTCGGGGGCCGGGGTCGGCTCCTCTGTAGGAGCCAGGCCGGGCACGTCGGGCCAGCCAGCCGCGTGCACGCGGCGTGTGCGGCTGGAGACGTCCCGCGCGGGGTCCAGTCGCTGCCACACGTCGTCACTGCCCGTCCGCGCCAGCGTGGCCAGCGTACGCGGCCCTTCTCCGGGCAAGGGTGGGTTGCGGCCTGACTCCTCACCGCGGCCTCCGAGGTCGAAAGGCGTGGGCGCCCGTCAGCGCGCGGGGGCTGCCGGCCTCTGGCCCCGGCGGTGACGGGCGCGTCGCGGGGGGGCCCGCGTTCCTGACCAGACGGCAGCGAGCCGAGGGAGGCTGCGCCCGAAGCGGCGGGTTCCCGAAGCCCGTTTCTCTCGTATCACCGGCGTGACGCGGCGGCGCCTCTCGCGCCGTCTTGGCCGGCGCGTCCCCCCGCCGCAGTGGGACGGCTGTGAGCCTCGGGGGCCGCGGGCGTGGCTCTCGGCGGAGGAGCCCGTCCTTCCCTCGGAGCGCGGCCCGGGCGGGGGGACTCCGCGCCAGCTGCGGCCCCCGCGACGGCACCTGCCCCGCTCCTGCGACCGTCGGCGTGCGGCTTTCACCGCCGTTCTCCGCGGGGCTGAAGGGTGCTTGCTGCCGCTCCGGCCGCCTCAGGGAGGCCCACGGCCTCCCGTCTGTGCGGCGTGCGCTTGCCGGTCGCTGCGAAGGCGGCGGAGGGCCGCTGGCGTCTGACACAGAACCGGGCTTCTGTCGGCGGGGGGCGGGGGGCGCCGAAGCTCGTGGGCAGCCAGCCTTTCCGGGCCCACACGGAGGGGCCGCGGAGCCTTGGTCTCCGTTCAGAACCCGAGGGACACGGCCCGTCCCGGGCTCGCGTCCCGTTTCGCACGCGCTGCGGCCGTGGACGGGGCGACGGGCCGGGGCGCGGCTCTGCGGCAGGGCCGCGTCGTGCACACGAGGGGGCTCGGGCCTCGGCGGAGCTGCGCCGCGAGAACCAGGAATCGCGGCCCCGCTTTAGCTGCCGGCCCGCGTCCGTGCGCGCGGACGCCGCTCGCTGCTCGGGCGCTCAGACCGCGCCGTGCTCTTTTGCAGAGACCGTCCGCGACTACGAGCACCAGTTCCACCTCCGGCTGGAGCAGGAGCGCGGCCAGTGGGCGCAGTACCGGGAGTCCGCGGAGAGGGAGATAGCCGACCTGAGGCGGCGGCTGTCCGAGGGCCAGGAGGAGGAGAATCTGGAAAATGAGATGAAAAAGGTACGAGGCAACGGACTCGCCGCGGGCGCGTCCGCGGCCGCCACCGTGCTCCGGCGGAGGGGCGTGGGCCGCGGCGGCCGGCGGCGGACTCCGTCCCGGCCCTCGGCCCTCGACCGCACGTGTGTGCCGCGCCCGCGCCGCCCTGGGCGCCCCCCGGCTGCAGCGCACCGTGCCCGCTGGCCGTGTCCACTGCTGCGTCCTTCCCGCGCGGGGGCGGCCGCCCCGAGGCAGGGCTCTTGGCGCGCGGCGAGCCTGCGTACCCCGGGGCGTCTAGCGCGCGCCCTCCGTGACCGGGCGGGGACGGGCGCGGCGCCGGACTTCCGGCCTCCCCCGTGTGCGGCGCCCTGCGCCGGAAGTGCCGCACGGCCGCCGGGCGCTCGCGCAGATGCCTGCGTACGCGGGCCGCGTGTCCGCCGTGGGCGCGGGGAGGAGGCCTGGGGCGCGGGGCGGTCACGGGGGCTCGCCTCCGCCGATGTGGGCACAGTCGTTCTCGTTAGAAGGCACGTATTGTGTAAAGCAGTGACCGGAACGTGACTTCCAACTTCATTCCCGTTGGTCCTTCTCTGTGGTTCCGAACCCTCCGCGCGTACCCGGACTACTGTTGTGCATTCAGAGGGTTATTTGGTTTTTTGGTTTTTTTTTTTAATGAAGATTTTATTTATTTATTTGACAGAGAGAGGCACAGCGAGAGCGGGAACACGAGCAGGGGGAGCGGGAGAGGGAGAAGCAGGCCTCCGGCCGAGGAGGGAACCCGATGCGGGGCTCGATCCCAGGACCCTGGGATCATGACCTGAGCCGAAGGCAGACGCTTAACGGCTGAGCCACCCAGGCGCCCGCCTGGTGGTTCTTTCTTTCTTTCTTTCTTTCTTTTTTTTTAAAGATTTTATTTATTTATTTGATAGATAGCAAGAGCAGGAACACAAGCAGGGGGAGTGGGAGAGGGAGAAGCAGATTCCCTGCTCAGAAGGGAGCCTGATGCGGGGCTCGATCTCAGTACCCTGGGATCATGACCTGAGCCGAAGGCAGACGCTTAACGGCTGAGCCACCCAGGCGCCCCGATTTTATCTTTTTTTTAATCTAAAGATTTTATTTATTTGACAGAGAGAGACAGCGAGAACAGGAACACAAGCAGGGGGAGTGGGAGAGGGAGAAGCAGGCTTCCCGCCGAGCAGGGAGCCCGATGCGGGGCTCGATCCCAGGACCCCGGGATCATGACCTGAGCCGAAAGACGCTTAACGACTGAGCCACCCAGGCGCCCGGTTATTTGGTTTTTGTAATAACGGAAAAATCGTCTCAGAACCCAGCGCCCCAAATAGAGGCTGTAAACACCAAGAGTAGCTTTTTCCGTTCCGTCTTGTTCCAGGACGACACTGTAATTCAGCATGTGCACGGGGAGCCGACGGCGTCTCGGTGACCGCTGGAGTCCCTCGCGTGACACTGTGGCCCGCACAGGCCGCCGTCCCCACCCTCCCCGAGGAGGTGGAGGTGCTCGTGTTCGATGCTCTCCCTGGGAGCTCTGGCCCACGTCCTAGCAGGAGACCGTTGTCTTCATTCTTCCGATGCATTCACATCCATGGTTTTCATAACCTGCCACTTGCCACTCCTAAAATTTATTTTCAAAATGAACTCTGTGTTTTACAACGGTGTTTATTTACAGCAACACTGTGAATGAAGATAGGACAGAGTCCCGTATACCCTGCTCCTGGTTTCCCCTGTTACTAGTATCTGTTGTTAGTGTGGTACATTTGTCACAACTAATAAACCAGTGTTGATTCGTTCTCATTAACTCAAGTCCATGCTTTGTATTCATACGTCATTCATTTTTACCTAACGTCCCTTTTTTACTGTTCTAAGAGCTCTTGCACGAAACCACGTTCATGATGCTGTGGGTCTCCTTAGGCTCCTCTCGACCGCGACAGTTTTTTAAATTTTCCTTGTTGTTGTTGTTTTGCTTTTTTCTAAATTTTAAAAAAGATTTAATTCCAGTATAGTTCACACACACTGTTACGCTAGTTTCAGGTGAACAAGATAGTGATTCAGCGCTTCCGTGCATCACCCACCGCTGCTCATCCTCACAGGTGCCCTCCTTAGTGAGTTTTCCTTGTTTTTAATGACCTTCACTTAAAAAAAATCATCTTTACAAGTTTTGTTTATAATGATATTCAACACTTGTGGGGTCACCATTACATCAGTAAATAGCTCAGTCTGTGTTAAATTCTTTGCTTCTTCCCTCCTTTTTTTTCCTGCTGATTTTTATCAGCAGGCCTCTGTAAGTATCCCAAATTAGTCTTGACTGAAGATATTTTAAGCTCATATGTCTTTTCCATACAGGACTTAGTTAAAAATAAAATAAATGATGAAGTGACTCTTCAAGGACTGGAAAACAAAGTGAGTCCCTCTTTTCTGAGAGACATGTTTTTTGGGAAAAATTTCCATGCACATTTGGGCATATATGATATTGTTCCTATTATGAACACCTAAGGATAAACTTGAGCTCTTTTAAATTTAGTGAATAAGGTTAATTTTCATTTTCCCTAGAAGAGTAAAAGCTAACTTTTTGATTCTACCTTTGTTTCTGTGTGTAATACACACATACACCATATATATACACATACCCATTATACACACACACATACATATATACATTATATTCACACATATTATACACACGTATACATATGTAATATGTATTATGTGTATAGTGTGTATATGTAATGAAAATCAAGTTTCTTACCAGTTTACTAATTTGTGGATATTATTTCCTTTTAATCCATGTTTTTGAGAATGAAAGATAGAAGACAGTATGATAGTTTTAGGGGTCATTCTTTGGGTTTGTCTCATTTAGATATCAAAAGTAAAATATTATGTAAATTATTCCTTAAAATAACTAAGATGGAAACTTTTATAGCAACATAATTTTCTAAAATTTTAGAAAATACATTGTTCTCTTCGTTTATGTTTAAAAACAAATCAGTCCTTTCATCCAGCCATTTCACAAGAAATTATGGTTTCATGAATTTAGTAACTAGAATTATGAAAATGAAAGTATTATGTGTGTTTCCTTTTATATATACGGTCTTTTCCAGTTAATTGATTTAAAAAGTCAGATTTATAGTGAATCCATTTTCCTACTTACTTCCAATTTCTAAGTAAAATATTGGGGAAAATTGTGATAATGACTTGAGATTCAGTCATGCAGCATTTGAAAGTCGGATGTGGTTCAGTTTAATGAGCACTAATTCAGCACCTGGTAGGCTTATTCATTGTACTAACAGCGTATTCATTGTACTAACAGCGTATGTAAGTCAGCATTGCTTAGAAAAGCAGTGAACCAGTAAGTCGTAGCATTTAATTCTTTTTTTTTAATTTATTTTTATGTTAACCACCATACATTACATCATTAGTTTTAGATGTAGTGTTCCATGATTCATTGTTTGTGTACAACACCCAGTGCTCCATGCAGAATGTGCCCTCTTTAATACCCATCACCAGGCTAACCCATCCCCCCACCCCTCTCCCCTCTGGAACCCTCAGTTTGTTTTACAGAGTCCATCGTCTCTCATGGTTCGTCTCCCCCTCCGATTCTCCCCCTTCATTCTTCCCCTCCTGCTATCATCTTCTTCTTCTTTTTTTTAACATAAAGTGTATTATTTGTTTCAGAGGTACAGGTCTGTGATTCATCAGTCTTACACAGTTCATAGCACTCACCATAGCACATACCCTCCCAATGTCTATCACCCAGCCACCCCATCCCTCCCACCCCCCACCACTTCAGCAACCCTCAGTTTGTTTCCTGAGATTAAGAATTCCTCATATCAGTGGGGTCATATGATACATGCCTTTCTCTGACTGACTTATTTTGCTCAGCATAATACCCTCCAGTTGCATCCACGTTGTTGCAAATGGCAAGATTCCATTCCTTTTGATGGCTGCTTAATATTCCAGTGTGTGTGTGTGTGTGTGTGTGTGTGTGTGTGTATGTATGTATATATATATATATATATATACATGCATACACACCACATCTTCTTTATCCATTCATCTGTCGATGGACATTTTGGCTCTTTCCACAGTTTGGCCATTGTGGACTAATTCTTTTTAACCGTAGGCTCAAGAGGATGCTGAAAAGCTTCGGTCTGTTGTGATGCCCATGGAGAAGGAAATCGCGGCTCTGAAAGACAAACTGACAGAGGCTGAAGACAAGGTTAAAGAGCTGGAGGCCTCAAAGGTCGTGAGATGCTGTAGCCTGTTCCTTGAACCCGGGACCCTGACCTAATGCTATGAGCAAAGTTAGAGTCACTGAGGGGGCACAAACTGGAATTTAGACTGTGTGTCTTAAAAACCTTGCATTCTTTAAAATGCAAAGAAGAAAATGCTTGAAGATGATTGTGTCCTTATGGATATTTTAAATAATCACAATAGTGATGTGCCTGCTGCTTTGTTAACAAAGTTAGTGCTCATGTCAAAATGACACCTGGTCTCATTCGTTTTCTTATCAAGGAACATAAGCTGTTGGAAGTTGGCTTTATCTCCTGACGCTAGTCCCAGAATTGATGTCTTAGAGCTGATGTAGTTACAGTGCAGCTGGACTTGTTGGCCATAAAGATACAACAGAGGAAATACAGAGGGAATGTTGAAAATGTTGATAATTAAGAGAAAGTAGGAAAGAAAGCAAAAAATAATAAAAAGGTAGTAAACAAAAGCACAGCATAGGAATGTAGAAAGGGGGAATGTGTCCATGATCCTAATAAATGTCAACTGATAATCACCTGCTAAAATAGTTGGGATTCTTGGGGCGCCTGGGTGGCTCAGTCGTTAAGCGTCTGCCTTCGGCTCAAGTCATGATCTCAGGGTCCTGGGATCGAGCCCCGCATCGGGCTCCCTGCTCGGCGGGAAGCCTGCTTCTCCCTCTCCCACTCCCCCTGCTTGTGTTCCCTCTTTCGCTGTATCTCTCTCTGTCAAATAAATAAAAATCTTTAAAAAAAAAAAAAAGAAAAGAAAAAAAATAGTTGGGATTCTTAAAAAATCTAAATTTATATTGTTTATAATAGACACACCTAAAATAAAACTATAAGATAAGACTGAAAATAAAGGGATATTTAAAGATATGCCCTCCAAATTCTACCCAAAAGAAAGTTGATATAGTGATTGTAATATGAAACATTTAGGATGTAAGGGAAAAAGACTAGAGATAGAGGGACCCCATCTAAAAATTCATCAGTAGGATGTGACAGTTGTGATCGAATGTACCATATATACCTTGAAATTTGTGAACTAAAAGGGACTATTACAAGGGGAAATTAATGTGCACAGTTCTAGTAGGAGATTGAAACTGATTTTTTTTTTTTAAGATTTTTTTAAAATTTATTTTGACAGAGAGACAGAGAGAGAGGGAACACAAGCAGGGGGAGTGGGAGAGGGAGAAACAGGCTTCCCGCCGAGCAGGGAGCCCGATGTGGGGCTCGATCCCAGGACCCTGGGATCATGACCTGAGCCGAAGGCAGATGCTTAACGATGGAGCCACCCAGGTGCCCCTGAAACTGATCTTTAACTGATAGTGTAAGCAGAGAAAAACGTTAGTGGGGATATAGGGGTTTTGAGCAATCTGATTAACAGTTTAGACGTTAACAGATCCATCGAGAGAGAGACTGCGTCTTCTGTGGTAGCAGAGCATAGGAATCAGGAGCTCAGCAGTTACTGGCTGGGGGACCTCGGGCAAATTACTTCATCTGACTGTGCTTTGCTTTTCTCAACTGTAAAATGGGGATAATCGTGCCCTCCTCATAAGGCCACTACTGGATTTTGTAAGTCCACATGTATAAAGCATTTAAGATAGTGCATGGGATAAAGTAATTGTTAGTTTTAGGTACATTATGCTTTACATAGTGTCACAAAAGGAAGTGCCGAAAAATTTTGAAGAATTTGTTATGTAAACTCAGATGTCTGACCACAGGTTTTTAAATTATTTACAGTAAAATGGTCGCTAAAATAAAATGGAAATTAAAAACTCATGGAAAACGGAATTCTAAAATACTTAGAGTGATTTGAATGTTTTACTCAAGAATCCAAAAAGGCAAACAATAGGACAGACAATACGAATACAAGGAAATAATACACTTAAAAGCAGAAATTAGTGAAATAGAAAAGCCAAAGAAAAATTGAGAATGTCAATATAATGGGAAAAATGGGAAAATTAGTAAGATAGACAAACCTCCATTAAGACTAATCAGGAGGGGCACCTGGGTGGCTCAGTCAGTTAGATGTCCGACTCTTGATTTCCACACAGCAAGACAAGATGCAGGGACAGGGCATAAGCACTGGATGGAGACCGTGAAACGATGATTGTGTAGAAAAGCAAGAGAATGTACCAACATTGTTAGACCCAACAACAGTTCAAGAAAGTTGTTCCAACAAGATCAACATACAAAAATATATTCTCCAGTAATCTATCCAAGTAAAGAATGTAATGGGGAAAAAATCCCATTCATAATAGCAAAAACAAAACAACAAACAAAACCCCCCAAACACAAAAAAAACTAAAATCAGCTCTATGTTGTAGAGTCGTAGATACCTGAGGATATATCTAAACAAAAATGGTAAGATTGTTATGGAATACATTTTGATGAAGGTCTGAGCTCATGTGTGTTCCTGAATGAGAAGATAATGTATTATAAAGCAGGTAGTATATCCCCAAATTAATCTGAGTTCAAAATTCCACTCTGAATAAGGAATTTGGAAGGAGGCAAGGTGGGGAGACTTGCCCCGCCTACCAGATACTAAGACTTATAGTGAAGCTACTGTAATTAAGATGCTTTGTTACTGATTTGGGGACAGTGGACCAGTGGAACAGAATCAAGAGCCCAGAAACAGAGCTGGATGTGTGTGGGAATTTGATACAGGACAGCTGGCCTTGCCCATCAGTGGGAAAGGAACAGCTTGTTAAAACATAGCCATTTTAGGGTGGCTCAGTTGGTTGACTGTCCAACACTTGATCTCATCTCAGGTCTTGATCTCAGGATCATGAGTTCAAGCCCCGTGTCAGGATCCATGCTGGGCGTGGAGCCTACTTAAAAAAATAAATAGCCTTTTAAAAATAGTTTTACGTTTTTTTTTTTAGAGCGAGACAGTGAGCGCGGGAGTTGGGGGGGAGGGGCAGAGGGAGAGAGAGAATCTCAAGCAGATCTCACACTGAGCAAGGAGCCTGATGTGGGGCTTGATCTAGGACCCTGAGATCATGACCTGAGCCAAAATCAAGAGTTAGGCGCCCATAAGTAGTTTTAAAACACGGAATAAAGTGAAATCAGCTTTTTACCTCACACTTTTCAAAAATTAATTTCAATGAATTAAAAACCAGAGAGTGAAAAGTAAATCTTCAAAACTTTTAGATCTTAAAAAAAAAAAAAAAAGATGTTATTTGGGGTACAAAAACATTTAAAAATTTTTTTAAATTTATTTTTGGGAGCATGAGCGAGCATGAACGCGAGTTGGAGGAGGGGCGGGGTGGGGGAAGAGGGACAAGTGGACTCCACACTGAGCCAGACACGGGGCTCGATCTCACAACCCTGAGATCATGACTGAGGTGAAACCAAGAGTTGGATGCCTAACCGACTGCACCACCCAGGCGCCCCAAAAACATTTCTTTCTTTCTTTTTTTTTTAAAGATTTTATTTATTTGACAGAGAGACAGCACAAGTAGGCAGAGGGGGAGGGAGAAGTAGGCTCCCGGCTGAGCAGGGAGTCCAGTGAGGGGCTCGATCCCGGGACCCCGGGATCATGACCTGAGCCGAAGGCAGACGCTTAATGACTGAGCCACCCAGGCACCCCCATAAGACGTTTCTTAGAGACAAAAATACTGTGAAAGAGAAGTTTGACAGATTTGCCTACATTAGAATATAAATCTTCCTTATTAAAAGATGCTACAAAAGGTTGCACAGAGAAGTTGTGGGCTGTTAGGAGATATCTTTACCTCCTGTACCTGATGAACAATTAGTGTCCAAATTAGTAAGAGCTGCTTGGTCCGTAAGGGACGGATGGCCCAGAGGAGAAACCGTAAAGAATGAGAACAAGTGGTTCACCCAAGAGGAGACCAGAATCGTCACAGAACGTGACAAGATCCTCAGCCTCACGGGAAATCAGGGAAGTACCCTCCCCAGATTGCAAGTGTCCCCGTACAGATTTGTTGCATTTTCCCACTGTTTCCAGCTTCAGCTGCCACTGTCAGGTTGGAGACTCAGTTGACAGTTTTGGGGTTCTTGGGGCCGTCATCCTCTCCCTTTACTTTGTCCCGTGTTGATGCTGATACCCTGGACGTCCATAGAGGTAGCTTTCCGTGCTGGACCCCACCCTCTAGCTGTCACTTAGTTTCTTTCGTGGATGTCACTAATTATTCATTGAGTCGGATATCTATGCTGAGAAGTAGCAGTAGATGGACTTACTGGTCATGTGCCACCATTTTATGTCTGCCGTACGGACTCTCGCTATCGTCAGCTGAATCCCCACCCTCCGCGGTGGCTGGGACGCGCCTCACAGCGGCCCACACTGTGTCTGGTTGGCCCACAGCCTCCAGTGCATCCCATGGCAGCTTCCACAGTCCTTTCAGCCTGTGCCCACTACTGACATCTTGTGTTAATGGTCTAGGAGGAAAGACACCTGAAAACAGGTCAGACGGCTTTTTCAAGTTGGAAGAAGTAGGAAGTTATAAGGCAGGAAAGTGAAATTAGACATAACCATCTGAAAAGCTGACATAAATAACCGGCCACAATTTAGGATGGATAATATGTAAGACAGGGTAAAACAAGTGATTCTGTATCCACTCTCTGGCGCGAGATTGCGTTTTATTTCGGTTATAACTATTTCAGATATTAGACTATCTTGTTAACAGTTGAATATTACAATTAAACAGAAGGCATTTTTTTTTAAAGATTTTATTTATTTATTTGAGAGAGAGAATGAGAGACAGAGAACACGAGAGGGAAGAGGGCAGAGGGAGAAGCAGACTCCCTGCCCAGCAGGGAGCCCGATGCGGGACTCGATCCCGGGACTCCAGGATCATGACCCGAGCCGAAGGCAGTCGCTTAACCAACTGAGCCACCCAGGCGCCCGGAAGGCATTTTTAAAAAGATGTGATTTTATAAAACATTCCACACTTGCCTTCAAGCTAGTGTTTATTACAGTATGAGACTAGTTATTTTTCCCATCGTGACTTCCTCTTTTTTCCTTCCAGTGTATGTGTCCATGAAAATGGGTCCTTTTTAAAAATTCAAAGCATTTGGAACCACCTGACCAGAAATCAAGGAGAAACACATTTACTAGAGTGTGGCACTACTTTTATCTTTAGGAATTAACTACTGTTTAAAAACCCCCACAACAACCTAGTGTTACTGAGAATGTGACAAAATGAACCCAAGTACGCATTGCTCTGGGAATGCAAATTAGAGCTAGCTCTTTGGGAAGCGAGGTACAAAGCTCTTACATGTAATCGCCGTTGTGTATTTGCTCTGGCGATATGATTATGGATAATACCTACTATTCTATTACTTTCCTAGTTTTCTGTAGCAAGTATGTGTTTGTTCTGTAATTAAAAATTGTGTTAACTTTTAAAATTTTATGTAAAATGTAAACATAAATGTAAATTATTTTCAAGGCATCTAGAACTTACCAATATACTTAAAGAAGAAACTGTTACTTTAGTTTCATAGAATTGCATTTTGTTTCAGGTTAAGGAACTGAATCATTATCTGGAAGCTGAGAAATCTTGCAGGACTGACCTGGAGATGTACGTAGCTGTTCTGAATACTCAGAAATCCGTTTTACAGGAAGATGCCGAGAAACTGCGGAAGGAATTGCATGAAGGTATATATAGATTCTGTATATTTTTAGTCTCAGTCTCTAAGTAGAATTGATGCTGATTAAAAGCAATTAACAAATCCTAGACTCCAACATGTTAGTGATTCACTTTAAGCTTTGCAGTTGGTTCGAATGTTCTCCTTGAAGGGCTGGAGCCGGGAGGTCTCCTAAAGATACGTGGATTGTTAACAGCTCCTCTTTCCTCAAGGACTCCAGGAATAACTTCACAAGGCATGAGCGGTGGACAGAAAGACAAGAGGGCTGGGAAGTTCTGCTTAAACTGCCTTTTTTTTTTTTTTAAAGATTTTTATTTATTTATTTATTTATTTGAGAGAGAGAGAATGAGAGACAGCATGAGAGGGAGGAGGGTCAGAGGGAGAAGCAGACTCCCCGCTGAGCAGGGAGCCCGATGGGGGACTCGATCCCGGGACTCCAGGATCATGACCTGAGCCGAAGGCAGTCGCTTAACCAACTGAGCCACCCAGGCGCCCTGCTTAAACTGCTTTTGACCCCAAGATTCATTTTGATGGAAGTAGATTAGCAAGAGCGAAAATGGGACAGAGGGCAGATCGTATATTCTGGCGGCCTCAAGTAGCATCCCTGTTCGTAAGGGACAGTTTTGATTTCACTAGCCTGGTAGCAGAGTTCTACAGAAATTGACTCCGTTTTCCCCAGCCTGGGGGAGAAGGCTTATCTTTTCCCCATTAAAATAAAGATAGTGGTTTTTTTTTTTTTTTTTTTTTTAAGATTTTGGTTGTCAGAGAGCGTGAGTGCATAAGCAGGGGGAGCGGCAGAGGGAGAGGGAGAAGTAGACGCCCTGCTGAGCAGGGAGCCCGATGTGGGGCTCGATCCCAGGACCCCGGGATCGTGACCTGAGCCGAAGGCAGTCGCTTCACCGGCTGAGCCACCCGGGCGCCCCTTACCTGGGGCTCTTAACCTTGTTGTGTCATGGAGTCCTTTGGCAGTCCTGTGAAAACCTCTTAAGGATACTGTTTTTCATTCCTAAAATACAAAAGAAGGCACTTATATTATGAAACAGTAATGAAAATATAAATAACTGCCATCTTACGATGCAGTAACAAATGTGCTATTTTCTTAATGCATTAAATGCGAAGGTTTGGGGGCGGGTCTGGTGGAGGCTGTGGTCCAGAAGCGGTGCCGAGCCTCAGGGCTGTGCCCGGGCACCTGCCGCCACTGTGCATGGGTATGGCCTCTGTTGGCCACCGGGTCGCAGGTGCTGTCCTCCTTCCTGGGCTGGGTTGCCCACATTGTGGGTAATTAAAGGAAATGATAAATTTCAGTGAGAGCTTAGTAAACACATGGACCAACATTTCCTCATCTGGACGCACGGACGCCTTGAGACCTTGTACGTGTTGTGGGTTATAGTAGGAACGTTTGCACAGGGTGGGGTTTAGGACTGGGGTGAGAGAGTCCTACAGCAAATACTTTTTATGTATACCAAGGGCCGTGGGAAATAGAGCTCTTCCCTCAGTAATTTAGACTTGCATATTAGTTTTTTCCCCCAAATAGTCAAAGCTGAAATTCTATAAGCCTACAGAATCATTTCGTAAAACATTAGGAAAATCACCCAAGGTTTGAGCAGGTCTTTGGTTTTCAGGAAGCGCTTTTTGGAGGTAGTGCTACCTCCTAGAAAGACACACAAACTCTGAGAGTGTCCAAAAGAAATAGGAATTTCCGTTTAAACGACGTGCCCCAGCCCTTCCAGAAATAGTGTGAGACTACCAGGCCTTCCTAACCTATCTGGAGAAGTATCTGAGAAGTCTCATTAAATGAGTAAGGGCATAATTTCCATCCTGAAACACTCACACCAAAACTAGTACTTAAAGGAAGAGAAGGTCCAACTTGAGCAGCCGTGTAACTTACAGCCTGAATCGGGAGAATTAGCCAAGTTAGCGCCTCTCCTGGGAGCCTGCTCGCAAGTGCGCTAGGAGGCGGCCGTGCGCAGGTGGGCTTCTTGAAAGCAGTTGTGAAGGGGGCTTTGACCGACAGGTGACCATTTGTCAGGTGGCCAGAGATGAGCCTGATGTTCAAGGCCATTTGCATGTGGTGCAACAAGGTCAAGGAGTGGAAGAAATTCGTTCAGCAAAGTTAGGATGCAAAGGGCAGGGGAGCAAATGCGAGCCAGATTGTGGTCACTGTGGGCTGAGGGTTTGGGATTTTATCAGATGGGCAAGAAGGAGCTTCTGAAAGGCTTTTCAAATGTTTTTCTTTTGGGCTCCCTGCTCAGTGTGGAGCCTGCTTCTCCCTCTGCTTCTGCCTCAATCTCTCTGTCTCTCATGAATAAATAAATAAATCTTAAAAAAGAAGTAAAATGTTTTTCTTAAATAACAGCTTTATGGAGATGTAATTCACATGCCATGAAGCTCACTCTTCTAAGGTCTACTAGACTCACAGAGCTGTGCACCATTTTCAGTCTGATTTCCACAACAGTTTTGCTGCAAAAAGAAGTTCTGTCCTCATTACTAGTCACTTCCTTTTCTCCCCTTCCTCCCAGCCCCCGGCAGCCCTGGTCTCCTTCCTGTCTGTGCAGATTTGCCCGTTCTGGACTCCGTGTAGATGGCGTTGTACAACATGTGGCCTCATGTTTGGCTTTTCTGAAGGGGTTTCAACTTGAGGATGGTCATCTAAATTTTGTACTCACGAGGTTCAGTTTGACAGCGGTGTGGAGGGTAGGCCAGCGAGCGGAGACAAACGGCAGGAAGCGTACCGGTTGTGGGGGTCACGAGAGCTGGTCTGAGGCCGGCGGAGGAAAGCGCTGTGTCCCCCAGCACAGGGCAGCTGGTGGGCGCCTGTCGCGGGGGCTTTGGGTGGGCGAGGCACGTCAGCCGCGTGGGTGTCTTCTGGTTTCTGGCTTGAGTGACTGGTTCGTCAGTACAAGACGGCCGAGTGGGGGAGTGTCGGCAGTACCCGCCGATACAGAGAGCCTTTGACCTGTCCTGAGACGTCAGAACTGCGCGGGGTGGGAGGGACTCCTGGGTCACAGATTTGTCAGGAGGTATTTGAAGGCACTGAGTAGTGGCCACTGCACCTGTGGCATTTAGAGCAGTAGCTCCCCAGGTGTCTTCCCGGAACTTCCCTTGTTCTGTGAGTGGCACTGCCAGGAGGACTTCTGGTCGGAGGAGTCGGGGGAATACCGTCTTCTGTATCCTCCTCCGGGAGAACGCGGGCATCCCTCAGATGCTGAGCTCGAAGTCCCGCAGGGGAGGGTCCCGTAAAGGTGCACTTAAGCAGGGTTTCCAGCGCTCACGGAGCACAGAAATCCTTTGTTCATGTGTCGCTGTTACTGGGAGCACACTTGGGAGCCTCTGCGTGGGGAGAGGTGTGAGGACAGCTGCTGTGTGTCTGGCAGCAGGTCGCCCCTCGGTTCTTGCCCAAGGTGGGGCCCCAGGTTACGGAAGTGCCTACCGCTAAGATGCGGTGTTTCTGACTGGGGGGTCCTAAACAGTGTGCCATCTCTTGGAGCAAGAGCGACAGCAGCACAATCAGCTGAAGCACACGTGGCAGAAGGCCAATGACCAGTTTCTGGAGTCTCAGCGTTTGCTCATGCGGGACATGCAGCGCATGGAGATCGTGCTCACGTCGGAACAGCTGCGGCAGGTGGAAGAGCTGAAGAAGAGAGATCAGGTGAGCGGCGGCTCTGGGCACGCGCTTGCTCTGCTGGCGCCCACGCAGGCTTGGCTCGGAGGCAGCGGACGCTCGCACGCTTTCAAAACGCGTGATAGCTGCCTCGGAGGGATTTTGCTTTTCACCTTTCAGAAATGGCCTTGTCTGGGGGAGAAGGACTGATTTAGCAGTGCTCCTCTCTGGAAACTGCAGGACGCAACAGTGCGTATTTCTGAGAAAATCTTTCTCCACGGCTCTGTCGGTTCTCCCAGGGCTCCGGGATTCTGTTTGTCCGGGTCACGTCTTCTGTGACGTTGCTCTGAAAGCCTCACTGGACGGTGACGGCGTGGGGGGCGGGGGGGGGGGGCTGAGTGATCCCAAAGGACAGGAGTCCAGAGGGCTGCTCACCCAAGATCCTGTTTTCTCCTTACCTTTTAAAAAGCTATCTGAATTACATGAGTAATACACAAATACCTCTCAGGTTAAAAATACAACAATAAATACAAGTGATAAAGGAGAATCTCCCCAGCCACCTCCCTTCCAGAAGCGAGCACTTCTGTCCTCAGAAGTCTTCCTGTGCAGGGCGGTCCTCCCGGGCATTTGTCTGCGTTTGGAAGTGGGTGTTCGGGTTGGTTCAGAGGCGGCACAGGGAACGTATTCTGTAACCTCTGCACCAGAGAGCTGTCACTCTCGCTCACTGCTGGGGTGGACACACCGTGAGGGACTCGATCCCTGCCCCTGTCCCGGCACCCAGACGGCTTCCTGTTCTGTGTTCTTCATTTCAAACGGTGGCGCGGCTCCTCTCCTGCACCGTGTTGTGCGTGGGTACAAAGATCTCCCCAGGAGAGCTATGTAGAAGCTCTTCTAGGTACTGTGCAGATTGTTTAGATTGCCTTGTATGACTTAAGAAGTTTCATCCTTTTTAAAATTTCTGTCTTTAATTGTGGCTCATTCCTCTTCTGTGTAGACACAGCCAACTTAAGGATCGAAACAGTCTAGATGCTGGAGGTGGTCACTTAGGGCCTGTATTAACATGTACTGAGGTTTTTCTATGCGGGCTTTCCGTGGTGTGCCCAGGCTTTACCCATAAAGCTCTGTGTCATGCAGTTCCCAGAGCAAACAGACACCGCAGTGCCCCAGGTGCAGTGCAGACTGTTGGCAGATCCCAGGTTCGAAGCCCGTGCCCTCGATTTCCCGTGTGCCTGCCCTGTTCTCAGCCACAGCAGGATACTTGGGGTCCCCTGTGCGCCTGCCCTCCCTGGAGCCCTTGCTCACCCCTCACCCGGTTGGCAGACTCTCCGTGCTGATCCTTCCAGATCCAGCAGGTGCTGCTTCTGTGGGCCTGTTTCCAGCTGCCTCCGCGGAGAGCGTGATGTTGCTCCCGAAGAAGCTTGTGTCCCCCCCCCCCCCCCCCCCGCCCTTGAGTTGCCGAGGCCATGTCCCCGCCCGCGAGGCCGTTCTGGGGAGCACCGAGGTGCCTGCTCATCTGTGTCTTGCGGACTGTTATATCAACTTCAGCCATTCGTTTTGTGTTCTGCGTGAATTTGTACCTCTTTCTAATGGCCGCGCCCTGCCTGCGTTCTGTAGTTGTCTGAGGGGACGGCTGCGTAAATGCTCTCGGATCCCTCGACGTGAGGGTGTGTTTTGTGTTGCTTTCTCAGAGCGCGCTCTTCTTGGAAGCGGCTTCCTGATTTCTCCTCTATGACGGGCTTCGTACTTTGTGCCTGTGGTGGTGAAACCTTTTGTCAGGACCAGACATCCAGACAGTGACTACAAAGCGAGTAAACTTCAGGGCCCAGTGTTCTCATAAAGCTTCGTTCTCTTTTATCTGTTTTGAGCGGCTGAAGAACTATGAGTGGTGAAGTGTAGATCACCCAGGTGATGTATGTATGTATTTTCTTTAACTTTTAGGAGGAAGATGAACAACAGAGATTTCACAAGAGAAAGGACCACAACAGAACCGAGGTTGAGGAGGAGGCAAAAGCCGCGGCTGTGTGTGCTTTCACGCACGAGGAGTCTCCGGCCCAGCTGTCGAATGAAGAGGTAGGGTGAGTCTGTCGTTAGGGCCCCGTGTCCACGGCGTGGCCGTGTGCGTGCGGGAGCGCAGAGCTAGAGCGACGGTATTCTGTCCTGCCGTGTCGGCGGGCTCACAGCCAGGGCTCCGGAAACATGGGGTCCTCTTACCATCGCCCAGCCACGTACAGGCTCTTTTTCCAGTGGTTCTCAAAGTAGGGCAGTAGAAGCGAACTTAAAGGACACCTGCAAAATCTCTGCGGGGATGAATAGTAAATGTTGCCAGTACTTTGGCTTTTACTTTAAAAGATGAGCTCAAGTCCTCAAGCCCCGAACCCCCCACAGCACATCCTTGCATATCAGCGGATCTGAGGCCGTGGGCTGTGAGGACTCAGGTGGAGTGGGGAGCCTCGGATGTGGAGAGTGGTGTTCCGGTGGCCTTGGGGCCTTTCGCCCCCCCCCCCCCCATGGAGGCAGGGGCCTCCCCCGTTGGGTGTCCTGTCTGCAGCCTCTCGGCCCCCTGCACCCCAGCATTACTGTCCCCTTCCCTGGTGGCAAGTGCAGCTGCAGCCAGGCCGCTCCCCTCCTCAGAGACCACACGGGCTCCCGTGACGGGCACGACAAGGTTCCACTTCCTGCTTCACACTGTTCCAGCCGCAGTTGCCATCCTGTCGTGCTTGCACGCTGGCTCCTTCTTCCGCCGTGCCGCCTCCCCTGCCCGCTCATCTTCAGGACGCAGGCTGACTGTTACCCCTTCGGGATAGGAATGAAGGCCTCTGGCCTTCGAGCCCAGCGTGGCACTGAAGGGCCTTCACTGCTGGGTGACCCTCTGTGCCTCCCACGCCCCCACGTCTTCACAGCCAGACCCGTCTCCGTGCCGGCCGAGCTCTCGCGCCTCGCGCCCACTGCCCCCAGCCCCATCTCCGTCCCCTGGCTGGATCGGATCAGGTCTGTTGCCACTTTCAGGGGTACCGTGTATCTGTGTAGTTGGCATGTGTATGCTAGCGGACACTGAAAAGGATGACATAATTGTTTTTCTACATTCTTTGTTTTGGGTCGTACACTGAGAACCACTTGGCCTGATTCTGCTGTGCATTTTTTTAATGGTCAGACTCTCAGGAGAGTGTTTCAGTTTTTGGGTACTGCCAAGTATTATGTGGTGTCTGTGTGCAGGAATGTTTGAAAAAGTTTCAGACTTTCCAAAAAATATTTTAGCAGGAAAACAGGAAAGAGAGATTTGTTAGAATGTACAGTGAAACATTTTAAACATTTTTTGATTCCGTCTTCATTGGTCTAGTATATATTGTGCGTCACATTATTTCCAGACATTTAAAGTATATTTTAGATTTTCAGATCTGGTATTTTACACTTTGAATGTGGAATACGCTTGTTTTGTATTGAGACTCATGATGATTTACTTTCGCCTGTTGATGTAAAGTTCAGAGTGGCCGCTTCGGAGACTTAGCTTTATGGCTAAAGATGATGAAAATTTGTAGGACCTGATATCTTCTTTAGTCTGATGTGTAGAGTATCCTTTTCTCACTGCAAAAGTAATGTGTGTTTGCTGTGGGAAATGTGGAAAGTACAGAAAGGGCCTACGAAACAAGGAGAGCTTCTGGATGATTCTGCTGCCCAGAGATGAACTCCACTAGCGTTCTAGTGCAGACCCCTGCTTCCTTTCTGTTTCTTTTCTCTGTTTCCAGAGTTAACATGTGTGTGTTTCTGTTTTCACTTTTTAGACATAACCCATATTGTAACTCTACATAATATTGTATGTAAATTTTTTGCACTTAAATCTATCTTAGAGGTTTTGGCATATCAGTAAATGTTTTCCCACAAGTGGTATTTAATAGCTGACAGCATTTCGGCAAGCACATGCCCCATAATTCCATCGTAACTGATTTATGCCCAGGCCTACAGGTCCACGCCATTGGAAGAAAAGTGTCATGTTGCTCACAGCGTCCCTAGAAGCGAGTCCCCTGCCCTGTGCAGAGCCACATGCAGACGCGGCAGCACTGGGTCACAAGGCATGGGCAGGAGCAAGTGGACAGCACGTGCCCCAAGCATTACGGGGACTTTCGAGGGCAGGGGCAGGGCAAACCGCACAGGGCTGGCTGGTTTGAGGAATACCGGGAGGCGTGGTGTAGGGTCTGTCCTTGGTTTCCTGGTGCCTGGCCCCAGGTTGATTTAGGGCGAGGGGCATAGTGGCGTGGGGTCATGAGGTCAGGTAAAGGAGGTGGTTGGGGGCTGGACACAGGATGGGTCGGGTGTATGTGCGAGGCGTGTTCGTAGGCGACCTGTGTCTTAATCAGAGGAGTCAGGTGGCTTGGAGGGCCCGTCTCTCCCTGGCCAGCAAGGACCTCAGAATGGGAAAAACATTGTAAAACGTAGAAAATGAAAAACGGGAATGACAGACTAATAGATTGGTGCCTCCTTTCATTAGTGCGGGAGTTCTCCTCATTATGAGGAACAGCATGATGCTGTTGCATGTAACTCTTCCCTGAACAGAACTCATCCTGGACTGTCCTGATTGCTCACCTTAGTGTGCGCTACGGGGAAAGGACCGCCGAGTTTAAGGGCATAGATGTTTTCAGGTATCGGCACATACTGTTGAGTCATCTTTGAGAAACCCCCTACAGTTCACGCTGCCCTGGGAGCGTGTGCCCCCTGTGTGGTTGCGGGCTCCGTGGTCTGGCGTGTTTCCTGCCGCCGCCCCCTCCCCTCCTCCATGTCCGTGCGGCAGCGCTCGCGGGAGGCTCCGTTGTAAGCCAGCAGCAGGGATCCCCGTCCTGGCTTGTATCGGGCACTACTCGGGACCGTGGCCGTAGCTACGGCAACACAGACTAGATGTGTGTTCCTCAGCCATCTGAATCTCGCAGGTGAAAAAACATCTTTATACAGAAAGAAATGGAGGAATTCACTTACAAGTTTTGTATTTCACAGTCTTCTCCAGTTCATAAAGGAAAGGGCATTTAACAACAAAAAGTAGACGGGATATTATCTTGAAACAAAGGCTGGTCCTTTAAATTGAATACGTTGAATTTTAAGAATCACTTGCCGCACGTTTCTGGTTTTCTGGGTTTCTGGGTTTCCCGGTCACTGTGCGGCTGCCTCGTGGGGCTCACTGCTGTGCTGTTCGCACGTCGGGAACACCTGCCCCGCGTGTCTCTTTAATTGAGCTGAAATTCACACGTCCTAGAATTAACCACTTGAAGCGTGCACGCACCGTGTCTGTCTGGGTCCCCCACTCCAGGGGACCACACGTCCTCCAAGGAGTCACTCCCTGGCTTCCTTTCCCCTCAGCCTTTGGCATCCACTGACTGGAGTTACCGGTTCTGGACGCTTCGTGTGCACGGAATCACACGATGTGTGTTCTTTCACTTGCTGCACCCACTTAACATGCTTGCGACACCTTCCGGCATTCGACATTATTCTCATTTCCCTTCCACTCAGGCTACTCCTTCCTCCGTCCATCCCCAAAGTGGACGAAATTGGTGTTTCTTGGGGCTCTGTCCTCAGCAGACCCATCATAGGTGTTCTGAGCTGCTGCTGTGACTTTAATTATCATTACGTGGTGCTCCCTCTCTGGCCTCTGTCTGAAGACTTCTGGTCCCGGTGTTGGGTGCGCATCTCCACGTGGGCGGACGTGGCTTCGGGGGACCTTCCCTGACCCTGTGTCTGGGCTCAAGCCCCACCCCCCCCCGAGCCCCCAGAGCATTCAGCACGGAGCTCTACCCTGTCATCTCGTCACATACGGTATTCTAGCAGCTGCTTGCTTGCTTCTTTTTTCATGGAACTGCACACATGTTGAGGTCAGGGTTTGCTCACAGCTGTGTCCTGAGCACCTGGCTTAGTGTCCAGCACATAGAAGACACCGGTAAATGTTTGTTCAGTGAGTAGGTGACGGGAGCACGCTCAGGATTATTGTATGTAACGTGTGGCAAACATGTTTACGATATGGTCATTTTGTCTCTGAAGTACAGAGTCGTCTGACTTGGCCACGTGTGTTTTCACATTCCAGGAGCATTTAGATAGCACGCACGGGTCGGTGCACTCGCTGGATGCGGACTTACTGTTGCCATCTGGAGACCCGTTCAGTAAATCGGACACAGACGTGTTTAAAGACGGACTCAGAAGAGCACAGTCTACCGACAGCTTGGGAACCTCAGGCTCCCTGCAGTCCAAAGCTTTAGGCTATAACTACAAAGCAAAATCTGCCGGAAACCTGGACGAATCGGATTTTGGACCATTGGTCGGGGCAGATTCGGTGTCTGAGAACTTTGATACTGCTTCCCTTGGGTCCCTGCAAATGCCAAGCGGGTTCATGCTCACCAAAGATCAGGAGAGGGCGATCAAGGCCATGACACCCGAGCAAGAGGAGACCGCGTCTCTCCTCTCCAGTGTCACCCAGGGTGTGGAGAGTGCTTACGTGTCCCCCAGTGGTTACCGCCTGGTCAGCGAGACCGAATGGAACCTCCTGCAGAAAGAGGTGAGCTGTCCTCCGGACTTCCTCTCTTGCGCGCGCTGTGTGGGATAGCGGGTAGCTGTGGGGTTTGCTGTCGGTTCACGAGATACCCCAGAGTCCCTGCACGCACGTGACTGCCGGTCCAGGTGGCTGTGGCCGGGGAGGGAGCTGACTGGCCGATCACACTGGCTGTGAACTGCCCCCCCTCCGCCCCCCGGAGTCCCACCTGAGCTGGAGCACAGGCAGCTTTCTGTTGGAGGAGCCTAAACCTGGTTTGCTCTGCACTTGTCTCCAGTCTCTCCTGGAGAGCTGAAGCGCAAATGCTTGTCAGCAGTCGATGAGCCAGTGCATGCGTGTGAGGAGGGGGCGGAAACTGCGGGGGAGAGAGGTTCATCTTCCTCCTAAGCGTGTTTGCAAACTCAGAAGTACGATTAGGAGCTAAACTTTACGCCTTGCGCAGTGGCTCGCGGGTTCACACAGCCCTGTGTTCCAGCTTCGGGATGGCAGTGCCGTCGTCCCCAGCTTTACGGGGGAGGGCTTTGCTTCAGGCTGCGGGAGTCGTGCAGATGTTCCCGGGAACTGGGAGCAGGGAGATGGGGGTCAGGGGCCGGGTTCTCTGACTCGCAGCACTTTCTTTCACGGGGCCCACGTCTCCTGAAGGAACTGTTGAGCGGAACCGCAGACGAAGCCTCACAGCAGCCGCCCCCCCTTGGTCTCACGCAGGACGCGTAGCTTACGGGGTGGCGGCTTGTGGTTGGCCTGTGGGCGCTGGTTGCTCCCGGCCACGGCCCCTCTCCTGGTGGTGTACTCACTCACGGTGTGTGGCTCTCGGCTTGGGACCTGTGGCCTCGTGTTTTCCTCCAATGCCGTATCTCGTGGCCCTTGTTTTTCTGTCGTGTTTGTATTGGCGTTTATGGCGTCTTAGAATCCAACCCTATATTGCCATAAATCTCTGAAGACGTTGTCTTACCCCGTCCCTGTTCCCCTCTGAGTAACGTAGGTACGACTGTGCGTGTTCAAGTATGCGATGTGGAATTATGTTGTTCTGCCTGATAAGAGGTCATTTTGGTGCCTTCAGGTACATAACGCGGGAAATAAACTTGGTAGACGTTGCGATATGTGCTCCAATTATGAGAAACAGTTACAAGGGATTCAGATTCAGGAGGCTGAGACCAGAGACCAGGTGAGTTTCTTTCGGCATGCCAAACTGCTGATGTTGTCCTTCTCACCGGAGGCGCAGAAATAATGGCTTCTTCCCTCCCATTTGCTTGGAGAAGTATATCCCTGTGAAATACGAAATAAGCCGGTTTGTGCAGCGTCAGCCTCATTCCCCAGGGGCCACAGCAGGACCTTCCCTTCTGTCCCTTCTGTCTGGGCTTGGTTAGCTAGCCTAGCACCACGCAGGCCGGCTCCGCTCTCGCAGGGCCAGGAGCACCGGGGCATCGGATCTCGCCACCTGCGCCCCTGCCCGCGGCCGCCGGCCACATCGTCAGGAGCGTGCGCCCCTGCACAGTGCTTCCCCATGCAGGGCCTGACGGAGCTGCAGCTGACTGCGAGAAGCTTAGTTGAATATCATCATGACCATTATTTAGAGTCTTCATTGCTTATTGCCTACTTCTTGTCAGAGATCTGTTGAACTGATTAAGGTTAGTTTTCAGGAGCACAGAAATTAAGATTTGGTAGATTTTGCATGCAGAGATTGACCTGTACCTTTCCAGATATAGTGTCTAATGATGGATTCCTTGAGAACATTTAGGGAATGTAGAATTTCAGGAGAGTAGGCTTGTGAAAGGATATAGAAGGAAAAGATTTTTCTTATATTTCCAAATTATTATTTGATTATTGTAAAGACTGTTCCCTTAGTTCCCTTAAAATAAAGTAAGCAGATTAGAATGATGGTTTAATATTTTCAAATGCCATTGACTTTCGTTTCCTCCGTATGTACTAGTTTCTGTAGATGCTGGAAACATAAATTTCTAGAGGCACAGAGGGGCATGTAGCCTCACTGTGCGCTCAGGGAAGGTAACGCTTGAGCTAGGTTCGTTTTAGAGCTGGAATAAAAATCAGGAGAAGAGATGGGAAAGGGTGTTCAAGGACAGGAAAGGTGGTGCAAAGGAACAGTTACGAAGGGGACCACTGTGTTCTGGAAGCACGAATTGCGCATGGGCTGTGTGGGGGTCATGGGAGGGGAGAGGACGCTACAGAGGGAGGCCAGGATGAGATCACTGAGGGAGCGGTGCTGGTGGATGGTGTTTGGATTCTGCCCTGAAGACTTTGGGACGCATTTAGAAACTCCCAAGTAGGGAAATAATATGATTTGACTTTTGTTTTAGAAAAAATCATAGTGTTAGTGTGGGTTGCAGATTGGAGGCCAAGGATAGCCCAGAGTAAGGGGGTGGCGCCCCGGCCTGCAGGGCCAGGCGGAAGAGCAGACCTTCTCGAACGAGGTAACGTACGTGAGAAGGGATTTGTTAACCGTAGAGCATGGCACCGACCCCGAATGAGGTCAGTCGTTCTGAATTGACAAATCAGGAAGAAAAAAGATGAGGTTCTTAAAATTTCTAGAGCTAGGGCTTTTTTTTCCATGAACGAAAGAATCCTCGGGAACTTGTCCCGATTGGCATTTACAATTGCGCAGGTGAAGAAACTGCAGGCGATGCTGAGGCAGGCGAACGAGCAGCTGGAGGGGACGGCGAGGGAACGGCAGGAGCTGGAGGGCGCTCTGAGTCGCAGCGCCCAGGACGCCGGCCACCAGGTACGTGGGGCCGGGGCACCCCCATGCCACCCGCCCGGACGCCCGCGCGGCCCAGAGGCGGCTGCTCTGCAATCACAGCCCTGTCTCTCCCCCGCCTGAGCCCTGTCTTCCCTCAGGGAGTAAAGATCTCTTCCGGATCTCTTCCTGCTGTCGGTCTTCCAGATCTTTGACCAGTAACTGCGTAAATGACTGCGTACTGGATATCCTCAAGCTCTTGTTTTTCTGTTTTCAGTAGGTTTTTCTGCTGCACACAAAAAGCTTCCTGACAGGAAGGATACTTTTTTTTTTTTTTAAAGATTTATTTATTTATTTGACAGAGACACAGTGGGAGAAGGAACACAGCAGGGGGAGTGGGAGAGGGAGAAGCAGGCTCCCCGCCGAGCAGGAAGCCCGATGTGGGGCTCGATCCCAGGACCCCGGGATCATGACCTGAGCCGAAGGCAGACGCTTAACGACTGAGCCACCCAGGCGCCCCAGGAATGATACTTTTTAAATTCCCCTGGACTTATTAAATGTATGACAAATGGAGAAAACTCAGACCTGCACAACAGACCCAGCACACCAGCACGCCCCTCCGCGTCGCCTGCCAGGGCCGAACAGCAGGACGCGAGCCCGCGTGCCAGGCCCGCCCCTCCTGGCTTCTGTCCCCATCCGCTGAGTCTGCGTGTGGCATCTCGTCTTCCTCATGCGGCGTCGTGAGGCTCTTCTCACCCGACGCTGGGGCGCCGGCTGCTTCCCCGTGCTTGTCGTACGCTTTGTACTGTGTACGGATCCGTCCGTCTGTCCGTCGCGACGCGCGTTGGGTGGTTTCCGGTTCTGCGACGTTAGGGGTGATTCTGCTGCAAAGGTTCCGGATGGGTCTTGCGGCGTGTGCTTCCGCTGGGGGTGCCGTGCCCAGGTCGGGGTGTTCAGAACGCACTGCGTGTGTAACAGTGGGTGACAAGCCAGACCGTGTCCACGGTGGTCGTCCACATTTACACTCCCGCCAGCACGCACGGGGAGTCCCTGTGGGCCCGTCGTCCTGGTAGCTGGTGGTGGTGCTTCACGGAGGCTTCGTTTGCATTTGCCTGAAGACCCCTGGGCTACGTGGCGTTTGTCCTGTTTCTGGACCGCTGGGATATGCGTGTGTGTGTGAGTCCTCTCAAGTCTTATGCCGAGTTTCTATTGGGTTGTCTAGTCTTTGTTTCATTTATCTGTTTTTGGTTCTTTTTCCGATTTGTTAGAAGCTCTTTATACAGTCGTACTAGAGCCTTTTGGTGACTTGTGCGGCACATGTCTGCCCATCAGTATTTTATGTTTTCATTATTTTAATGGTGCCTTTTGATGAACAGAAGTTCTTGATTTTCATGTAGTCAAATTTATTGATCTTTATGATGGGTGATTTTTGTTCCGTTTTTTAAAAGAATATTTTCTTGGGGCGCCTGGGTTGCGCAGTCAGTTGAGCATCCAACTCTTGATCTCGGCTCGGGTCATGACCTCAGGGTCGTGGGACTGAGCCCCACGTTGGGCTCTGAGCTCAGCGGGGAGTCTCTTTGAGCTTCTTTCCCTCCATCTTCCTCCCCCTCTGTTCCTCTCCCTGCTCATGTGCTTGTGCTCACTCTCTCTCTAAATAATAAAAATCTTAAAAAAAAGAAAAAGAATATTTTCTTACCCTGGTGTTAAAAAGATGTTTTTATGTATTTTTGTAGAAGCTTCATTGTTTGTAGTCACATTTATATCTAAAAATTCATCTAGAACTGACTTTGCTCTAGATGCTGTATAGATAAGGGTGAAATTTTATTTTATTTTATTTTATTTATTTTTTTTTTTTTTTTAAATGTTTTATTTATTTATTCATGAAAGTCAGAGAGAGAGAGAGAGAGGCAGAGGCAGAGGGAGAAGCAGGCTCCCCGCCTAGCAGGGAGCCCGATGCGGGACTCGATCCCAGAACCCTGGGATCATGACCTGAGCCGAAGGCAGACGCTTAACCATCTGAGCCACCCAGGCGCCCTGAAATTTTATTTTTTCCATATGGATAGCCAGTTCCTGTACCACTTAAGTTCCTACTGCTCTGCAAGGTCATCTGTGTCATTCATCAAGTGAATATGTGGGGGGCGGCGTCAGTTTCAGGACTCTGTTCTCTTGCATTGGTCTCTTCATCTATTTCTATGCCACATTCTCTAGCCCTCGTCCCCGAGAATGCCCCCCCCCTGCTCTTCCGCTTCGGGGGCCCTGCCCTGGCGCTGGGATCAGAGTCTGGGCCCCTGCGCCCGCAGCCGTCGCGGCTCTACGGTGGGGTGGTCTTCGCTGCCACGGAAGTGGGAAAGCCCCCTGTGAGCAGTCAGTTCCCTCCTGGGTCAGTTGCTTCTTCCCCTGGTGACTTCCTTCTCTCATCTGTCTGCCTTTGCTTATTTTTCAGAGTCCTTGGGTAGCTTTTGTATTTATCCAGAGTTTTTAGTTGTAATCAGGGTAGAGAAAGGCGGCTGTGGGCCTCGTCCGTCTTGGAAGTCTCCGCGCTCTCATGTTTTTGTTTATTTAGACAGATCTTTTTATTTCCGCCTTCATCCAAGAAGGCTCCTTGGCCAGCTGTGGCATCCTGAGCACTTACGCTGATCTCCTCCAGCGCTTGGAAGTTATTGGTTTGTTCTGGCTCCCCAGTTTCTCATAAGAAGTCCACTGTCGGTCTTACTGTTGCTCCTTTAGGTAAAATGTTGTTTTTTCCCCTGGCTAGTTTAAGGATGCTCTTTTTGGCTTTTGTTTTCAGCAGTTTTACTGTGCTGTACCTACGTGTATTTTTTTCATATTTCTCCTGTTTGGGATTCTCAGAGGTTTCTTAGATTTCTGAGTTTATGTCTTACATCATAATTGGAATATTCTCAGCCATTATGTATCTTTTAAAACTTGCTTTTATTGAGATATTACATACAATAAAGTGCATAAATCTCAAGTGTAAAATTTGGTGAATTTTAACATGTGAAAAATTTTACCAGGGCGATCATCACCTGGGTCAAGATACAGACTTTCTGATATATCGTGCTCACAGAGCTGCCCGCGCAGAGAGGCAGGCAGGGTTCTGACTTCGAACACTGTTCCGTAGTGCTCACTCTTGAACTTCATGTAAGTTCAGGGGAATCCTGTCGTCCCATCTGGGCTATTTGATTCTTCTGTGCGTGAGGCCCCTGCATGTTGCTGCGCACATCGGTGGTTAGAGATTCCTGCTGTGTGCGTTCTGTTACACGGATGTGGCATGATGTATCCAGTGCAGGTGGGGACGCTTGCGTTGTTTCTAGTTTTGGCTTTTGTGAACATACGTTTTCTAATGCTTCTGTATGTGTCTTCGGTGGACGTGTGGCCTCATTTCTCTGGAGCGTCCCTCAGAGTAGATTACAGGGTTTCTGCATTGGCTTATTTTTAGCTCCACTGGGTTGGCGGTATTTCTTCCAATACTCATATATGTTACACCTGCACGTTGTGGCTACATGGCTTTTTAAGGCTCTTTTGTATTTTTGTCTTTATTTTCTTCAGATATGTCTTACAGCTCACTGACTTTCTCTTCAAATGGGTCTAATCTGTTAAAACTCATCCATTGAAATTTTTAACTTAGATAATTGATTTTTTAAATCCTGTTTATCATTTCCTTTTGGTTACTTTCCATTTTTTCCAGTTCTCTGGTAGTTCTAAATTCTGTCTTTTAAATCTCTGGACATTTTAAAGTCTGTAATAATTCGCAAATCTGGATTCATTTTAGATCTGTTTGTATTACCTGTGTTGTTTTTTATTATTTCTTTTTGTTTTTATCCTGTCCTTTGTGCATTTTTACTTGAGCGCTAGACATTTATGTGAAAATGTTGAAATAATGCCATTTTCTTGGGGAGCCTGGGTGGCTCAGTCGGTGAAGCGTCTGCCTTCGGCTCAGGTCATGATCTCAGGGTCCTGGTATCGAGCCCCGCATTGGGCTCCCTGCTCAGCCGGGAGCCTGCTTCTCCCTCTGCCTCTGCCTCTCCTCCTTGCTCATGCTCTCTCTCTCTCAGATAAATAAATAGAACTCTTAAAAAAAAAAAGCCATTTTCCTGATGAGAGGCAAGCAACTAGTGGGCCTTACAATCCTGGACCACCTTCATCCAGCCACAGGAATTGAGATTATACAAACTTGCAAAGGTCAGGTTAAAGTCTTCCCTAACCCTCTGGGGACCCAGTCCACGGTGCAGCGTGTTTCTCAGGTTCCCTTTGCACGGTGGGTCTTGGACTCTCATGTCTGCCCCCCCCCCCCCCCCCGGGGGTGCTCAGCTTCGTGATGTCACGTGTGTTTCTCTTGGAACTGGCACGCGCTTCTAGGGAAGAGCTGTTCCGTATGCCTCTTGACTCTCCACACAGCCTCCGTCTGGTCCGGGGCTCTGTGAATCTTTTTTGCCCTGTTCTCCAGTGCCTTCAAGTAGATACCATTCATATTTTTGTCTGGTTTTCCTGATTCTCAACAGGAAGTTTGTGTCCACAACCTGATCTGCCAGTATGGGAGGAGAGTACTGGCAGTAATCATGTTCTCAATGTCCAAACACATGGGTGTTGATTTATTTTATAATTGTTACGTACGAGTCCCCAACTCTCACAGGACCCCTCTCAGAAACATTAAAACTAAGGGAGTTGAGAGTTCAGTGATGTTAATCATGTGTTTATTGCTTTTAAGGAAATCATCTTGGAAGACTGAAGCTAGTTAAGAGAAGATCCATTTATGCTTTACACTGTGTGCTTTTTTGTGCGTGTGTGGGCAGAGTTCAAAATCTTTATTGATTTTTGTCTAAAAGCTCCTTAAAGGGTAATATAAGTAGGCCCTGTGGATTGACATCTGTGTCTAGAAACCCATACAGCACTGTCCGTGTACGGCAGGGCATGACCCCGGGGGCCTCTGCTGCCGGCCCCGTGTGACGTGAGGGGCCGAGACACAGAGGCATGCACGTCTGTGGAATGAGTGATGATGGGTTATGATAAAGGAAGAAAACACCAGTTCTGGATATGAAATAAGCAGGGGATGGAAGGGTTCGTGTCACAATCACCAGCTTCCTAACGATACTGTCTTTGTGCATTTTGTCTTTTAAGATCTCTGCACTCGTCCTAAGAGCCCAGGCGTCTGAGATCTTACTTGAAGAGTTACAGCAGGGGTTTTCCCAGGCAAAAAGGGATGTTCAGGAGCAGATGGTAAGTTAACATTTAAATCAGCATTAGCCGTGTTAAATAGATTCCTTTTTGTTCGGGTGTGAGACCCTCTTTGCTATGACTGTGTCTCCCTGGCCCAGTGGCCACACTGTTCTGCTCTCTGGGCCCGAAGCAGCATTCGTAATGGACTTTGTCCCTTCACACGAGCAGCCGTGGCGTGCCTGGGGTCTTAGCATCCCCCCACAGTGTCTGTGGAAAAATGTCCATCTTGAGCGGCTTATGGATTGAACACGCCTAATGTCTTCAGTTAGACTTACCAGTTGTCATTATTGGCCACATTTTCACGCGTGCTGCTGTTTTCTCCATCTCTTCCATCTGTGTGTGTGTGTTTTCTGAGCCATTAGGAAATCAGTTGCAGACTCTGTGCCACTCGGGAATATTTGCGCATGCGTCTCCCGAGAACAGAGAGGTGGTTCTACTCCACTAGTGCTGTTCTCACATCCTTAAAGTGTGACCGTGGTCCCCAAAGTGCGTGGTTGTTTGTAGAGGTGGTTTCAGTTTCTAATTCTGACTTTTGATGGAGGAACCAGTCAAGGGTCACATACTGTTTTTGACTGTCTTGTCACTTTAGTCTCCGATAATCTAGAACAGTCGCCCTTTTTTTTTTTTTCGGGGGTGTTTTAAACGTGACATTAGCATTTTTGCGGAGCCCAGACCAGCTGCCTCCTAGGATCACGTGTCTGGTGACTCCCGCGCGACTTGGTTCAGGTTAGAGGTCTGGGCGCCCACGGCACAGAGCTGTAGCGCGTCAGCGGGGGCTCCGAGCCGCAGGGGGCGCGCTCTGTCCGGTCACTTGGTTGGGGCAGGGACACCACAGTTTCCGAGCGACCACCTTAGTGCTGCCAGCAGCAAAAGTATTGAGTGAGGTTCCGTGTTCCTGTGTAGCTCTTGCTCTTTGAATGTATCCCAGCTAAGGATTTACGGTCAGCCTGCTGTGTTTCCAAAGTTACTTGAATTAACTATTTCCTTTGTGGTTGTTACTAGTTTGATACTGGTGAGCTCCATTTGTTTCTGTTTGTATTACCTTTTCGGATTTTCCTTTTTCTTTTTTGATTTATTTTTTTTTTGAACATGCAACATGGTTCATAAGTCAAAACTATAGAAATGGATACATGTTCCGATTTCTTCCATTCCCTATTCCTTTCACGCCATTCGTACCCCCTTCCGTGTATGATCATTTTAATTTATTTTTGGTTTATCCTTATGCTTTTCTCTTTACGAAAGTAGGAACTATATACATTTTATTCTTTCCCCCTTTCTCATGTCCCAGAGAGTGGAATGCTAACATACTGTTGTAGATGGGTTAAAAGTGAGCATAAAGCACAGTTGATTCTGGTCTGAAGATAAGTAAGAGCCAGCAAAATTAACCAAAATTTATGTGTGACCTTGCATGCCGTCCAGCAGCCTTTCTGTCCTTCAGGATGCAGCGATCACCTTCTCTGGGAAATGACCTTGAGCCTCTCCCCTCGGAACCCCTGTGTCCTTTGACCCTGCTGCCCCCGTTCTCTGTCCTCGTGCTCGCACTTGCCCTGGGTTGTCACTTTCCTGAGCTCTCCCTCCACCGCACCGTGAGCTTCTCCGGGGCGGAGGCTCTGGCTTTTATCTCTGTGTCCCCGCGTGCAGCACAATGCCTCGTATGGCGTGGCAGCTGCTAAAGGAATGTTGGAGCAGTGAGTAGTCTACACTTACACATACGTTTAAGTTAAACGACTGAGTATTAAAAATTAACAGAAGTCAAATACTTTTGTAGAAATAACACTCACATTAGCTGGAATAACTTTTATATCGATTCAGATTCTCGTTACCTAAAATTATACTGCACGTCTGCACGTAGAAGTAGGAGCCTGTCCCATTTTAAGAATGAGCTGCTCAGGTGTCCTGCCCTAAGCATGGGTCCTCCTGATGACTTCCAGTATTTGGGGTCGTTGGGCCACTCAGAGATCCTGAGCTGATTGTGTATATATATGTATATTCTGTGCACGCATGCACGCATGAAGGAGGAAGACAGTGGTCTTTGGCTCTCCCTGCTTCTGGTGAATGTGTGCTGTGAGGAGACAGGTTGTTTTGCAATATGTGCTGCAGGTCTCTTGTAAGACCTGGCTGCGTCAGCGCGGGAGACAGAGGTATCGGGGAACAGATTCAGTACTTTGAAGCTGTTGGTGGAGGCTGTGGAGAATGGGCTCAGAGGCTTGCTTCCTGCCTGCCTCCTTGAGTAGAAGACAAGACTGCAGATAGAAGCGTCTCTGGGCGGCTTCTTGTCAGTCGTACAGAGCGTTGTCGTGCGCCCCCCGTCCTCGGCCCTTCTTTGGTTCGACCTGGGTTTTCTCTGGGGCAGCTCTCAGCGGACAGGACTCAACCTGTGTGGCTGTGATTACCGTTTGTGTTTCAGGCGGTGCTGATGCAGTCGCGGGAGCAGGTCTCAGAGGAGCTGGCGAGGTTACAGAAAGACAACGACAGTCTGCAGGGAAAGCATAGCTTGCACGTGGCCCTGCAGCAAGCAGAAGACTTCATTCTCCCAGACACTGTGGAGGTAACTCGTTTTCCACGGGATCAAAGATGCAGACAGATACATTTTCTGAAATGGCTGCCAGCCAGTTCTGGCTTAAAACAGGCTTTATTGATAGAATTCACATACCAAATAATTCACCCATGTAAAGCGTACGGTTCAGTGGTTTTTATTAGTATGTTCTCGGATGTGACCACGGTCAATTTCAGGACATGTCTATAACCTTAGAAAGAAGCCCCTTGGGGCGCCTGGGTGGCTCAGTCGTTAAGCATCTGCCTCCGGCTCAGGTCATGGTCCCAGGGTCCTGGGATCGAGTCCCGCATCGGGCTCCCTGCTCGGCAGGAAGCCTGCTTCTCCCTCTCCCACTCCCCCTGCTTGTGTTCCTGCTCTCGCGCTCTCTCTCAAATAAATAAATAAAATCTTTAAAAAAAAAAAAAAAAAGAAAGAAGCCCCTTGCCCTTCCTGCTCCCCACCGCCCTGCCAGAAGCAGCTGCTCACCTCTTTTCCTCCTGTGGATCGCCCTGCTGTGGACTTCCATAGGACTGGAAGCCTGCAGTGTGTGGGTTGTGTGTGGTTCTTCCTCACAGCCGACTGTTGTCAGGGTCACCGTGGTGTAGAGCAGTGTCCGAGCACCGTCCCTTCTTGTGGCCACGTGGACGCTTTGTTTACCCGCCGGCCTGTGGTTGGGCATTCAGGGTGTCCCCACGTGTAAACATCCACATGCACATTTGGGTTAGTTTGTCTGGGGGACAGACCTCGGAGCGGAGTCGCGGGGGCCCGTGAGGATTTCTGCCGTCCTCGCTGTACCTGTCTCCCTCAGCTGACCCTGAGCGTCTTCCTATGTGTTTACTGGCCAATTGTCTATGTTCCTTGGAGAAGTGTCTATTCAGATCTTTTGCTCATTTCTAAATTGGGTTATTTATTTTTTATTGTGGAGTCATATGGTTCTCTATGTGGTCTAGATCTAAGTCCTTCACCAGAGAAACAATTTGCAGATCTTTCCCCCATGCTGTGGATTGTCTTTTTCCCTGCCTTGACGGTGCCCTTTGAAGCACAAAAGCTCTGAGCTTTGAGAAAGTCTGGTTTACGTATTTTTCCCTCCTGCCGCTCGTGCTTTCAGTGTCCCAGGAATCCTTGGCCGAATCGCTCTGTGAGTGACTCTGGCAGGCCAGACTGAGAATGCATCAGAAATGAAATGTGTGAAGGGTTCGCCAGGCTTGGTTTTCTGTATCACACTGTAAAGGGTGGATGGCACCTGCCACCCTCCTGCCCTTAACTTTTATGACACGTTGGGCACTTCTGTTCCTCTGTCATTGAGTAAATCTGGGCTGTGAAACCACCTGCTTCCCAGAGACATTCATGACCGTCTGCCATCCGTGTACTGACTGGGCCTGAGATCAGATGGATCTGGCGCATTCACATCTCCTGACCCTCCGCACCCTCGTGTTGCCCCGTGGTCAAATCCTTCAATATCAGCAAACCGCATCTGAGGCTAAACCTAAGGAGACTGTAAACAGTATAGACAAGGAAGAGATTTCTTCGAGCAATTTTCAAAATAAAATAGATGTTACTTGTGAGATCTTTCAGTTTTTTAAAAAAAATTATAGTTATCTAAAAATCAACATTACAGAAATTCATAGTTTTGTAACAGTTTTCCCTGCTCCTGTCCTGCAGATCCAACCTCTACAATTTGGGCCTCATTCTTTTTTTATTCCTGTATACATACTAACATTACTACTGGTTTTTGCTTTTATTTACTCCTGGGGCCACGTTGCTGACTTGCCACTGGCACCCTGTCTCTGCCCCCTGCCCTCCCAACCCCGTGTCTCTCTGCAGGTCTCTGGTGCTCCCCTTTGTGACCTGGTGGCTGATCTCCGCAGAGAGAGTTTGAGAGTTTGAGTGCTTCCAGCACTGCCCCCTTCTGATGAGCGGTTCTCTGCAGGGGTGGGATCCTCTTTCCCGGACTCCCTAGACTTTGAATTCCTAGATTGACCACACTTCCTAGAATGCTTGAAGGATGTAACCAGTCGGCCTGTGAGGCCTGATTCTTAGACCTGCTCCCGGAGTAAATCTTCGGAGGCTTTCCTTACCGCAGTTTTCTCATTACTCTTTTTTCTGCTGTTACTGATTTTATATACATCTGGTGGTTACCTAAGAATCCCAGCGTTTACCTTAGAGGTGCTTTAGGATATGATTGGATTTTTTTAAAAGAAGATAACTAAAATTTAGGGAAATAAATAGGATTTAAACTGAATTTATTAGAGAAAAACGGGATCACCTTGGAAGGCTGCTCTTTGCGCCACGGCCTCTGGCCTAGCTAGCACTTGGCTTGTGGCAGACGTTCAGCAATGTAAGTGTCTGAGTCCACGCGTGAGTAAATACACTTCGTCCTCAGATTCCACACTTGCTTTGGAGTTTACACCTTCTGGGTCCTCACCCCCTAGCAACCCCAGATTTACCAGCTGATTGTGGGAGCCGCGAAGCCCTTCATAGTGATTCCCCCACTGCAAGTCCCTTAACGTTTTTGCTTTTCTGCTTATGAGCCAGTTTTGAGGGAGAGACGTGCAGTCCACAGTGCACATTCCTGGCCGGAAAGGTCTTATTTCCGCGCCAGGCTGAACGTCACCGCGGGGAGCCCTGAGGGAGCTGGCGCTCCGTCTTAGATTCTGCACCATTTAAAACCCGCGAGTCTGGTGGCAGAAAATGTCGGGGGGGGCTCTCACGGCCGCTGCCGTCACAAACCCCGTGGGCCTTGGTTTCTCGGGTGCAGGCGCTGCGGGAGCTGGTCCTCAAATACCGAGAGAGCATCGTGCACGTGCGGACCGCGGCCGAGCACACGGAGGAGAAGCTGAAGGCTGAGATCCTGTTCCTGAAAGAGCAGATTCAGGCGGAGCAGTGCTTAAAAGAGAACCTGGAGGAGACCCTGCAGCTGGAGATAGAAAACTGCAAGGAGGAGCTAGGTGAGCACACGGCCGAGCTGCGAGCTGCGGGGCGGAGTGCAGGGTCCCGGGGAAGTGGGCGGTCCACGCGGGCCGTGAGCGGGGTCCGGGAGGGAGAAGTGGGCGAGGACGCGGGCCGTGGGCGGGGCCGGGAGAAGTGGGCGGGGACGCGGGCCGTGAGCGGGGTCCGGGAGGGAGAAGTGGGCGAGGACGCGGGCCGTGGGCGGGGCCGGGAGAAGTGGGCGGGGACGCGGGCCGTGAGCGGGGTC
>NC_058417.1:1363716-1364619 GCF_002201575.2 Neomonachus schauinslandi | reverse complement strand
GGGCGGGGACGCGGGCGGGGTCGGGAGAAGTGGGCGGGGACGCGGGCCGTGGGCGGGGTCAAGTGGGCGGGGCCGCGGGCCGTGCGGGGCCGGGAGAAGTGGGCGGGGCCGCGGGTCGTGGGCGGGGCCGGGGAGAAGTGGGCGGGGATGCGGGTCGTGGGCGGGGCCGGGGAAGTGGGCGGGGACGCGGGTCGTGGGTGGGGGCCGACTTTGGGATTTTAAACAGTACTGTCTGGTTTCAGAATGTGGAAGGCAGAACGTGGGTAGGGGAGGTATAGGGAAGAACGAAGGGCTTTTCCGATGTTCTGATACATCCAGAGCAAATTCAAATGTAATTGGGACTTAAAAACAACAAAAATCCCCTATTTCAGGGAGCGGAGCTGGCCGCTCCTGGCAGAACCCCGCGGTGTCCCCAGAGCCCTGCTGGGCTGCACCCCCGCCCCCAGACTTCGACGTGGTGCAGGACACTTTCCGAGTGGCCTCGCTTGTACTTGAGCTCCGTGCTGCCGCAGGGGGCGCCGGGGGTACTTGAGAAAGGGGCGCTGGTTTCCCGCGCTCAGTGTCTGACTGCTTTTTCATCGTTTGAGATCGAGCTTATGGTAGAAAGGGGTGTAAAGGAAGAAAACCTCAATGCAAAATAATCAGTGCGTGCTGACACTTCTCCTCTTTCCCTTCCAGCTTCCATTTCTAGCCTAAAAGCTGAACTAGAGAGAATAAAAGTAGAAAAGGGACAGGTGAGTCTCCTGAGGTGCGCGTTAGTTCCATCCACAGCGGGGAGTTGTTCCTGGAAGACAGGCCCCGCCCTGCCCTCCGGGAGCGTCTGCCGGCTGCCCCGGCGCTGCGCTTGCTGGGCCTGCTCTGTGCGCCCGGGACGCTGTGGCCGCGCCGGGTGTCTGCTGCGGG
>NC_058417.1:1325677-1363616 GCF_002201575.2 Neomonachus schauinslandi | reverse complement strand
GGGGGAGGGGAAGGCGGGAGGGGATGTTTGTCCCTGGCTTGGGGTCCTCTTGACATCAACACCTCTGCCAGCCGACCCCGTGACCTGCGGCCCACTGGGCGCGCCCTTCATCCCACAGGCCTGGCCGCCTGAGCCCCTCGTTCACACCCCTCCTTTCCCGCTGTCCGTGGCTTCCCCGGGCGGCCTTCGTTCCTTCTAAGCTGCTTGTCTCTTCACGCAGTCTCCACCGATGCCCGCGGGCCCGGACTCTGTCCGTCTCTGCCCCAGGCTGCCGAGGCCCTGGCTGAGCAGCACCGCGTGTCCATCCGTGTCCCCGCCCGCTGTCCCCTCCCTCCTCATGCCCCTCGCCCTCAGCTGTGACGGCCTTGCGCCCGCCCTCCACACGACCGCCTTCAGTGTCCTGGCTCCTCGCTGCGCGCCCTCCCCTCGCTCCCGGCCCGTTCTCGCTCCTTCAGGGAAGGGATGGCCTGCGTCTGCCGGCTCTTCTGTTGCCGATCCCTCCCAGTCGTGGGCCTGGAACTGTCCCCTCCTGATCTCTTTTCCACAAACATGCTGTGGTCCCCGGTGGGACTGCACGGCCTCCTGTCCCTCCACAGCCCCGCGCAGTCTGGCCGCCCGGGCAGACCTCACCCGCTTCGGAGCGTGTCCCATCTTGTCCACGTGCACCACCCATCTGGGCTCAGACTTCAGTGCTCGCCCCGCATACTGCACCAGCCTGATGTTTCTCTGCCTCCAACACGTACCCCTTCTAGTTCCTCTTCGTACTGAAGCCCAGCTGGTCTTTCAGAATTACTAGGTCGCAAACAAGGACTCTGTCGCTGTTCCCAGGGTGGAGCCCGTGTTCCCGGCCCGGGGCCTCTCCCGCGTCTGCACGGCCTGGTGCGGCAGGGACTCACCCCGGTTCTGAGAGCCGTCACTCCCCCGCCCAAGTACCTTCCCGTCTTCTCCCCTTACCACCCGCTCCTTCCCCTGGAGAGTTTTTCTGTTAAGGGTCAATGTCACGTCAGCTTTTCTGGCAGAATTAAATGCTGCTTCTCCGCGTTCACATGCCGTCAGTCCTGCAGCACGCGTGTCTCCTGACTGCTCCATCCCCAGGTCTTGGGACCTAGTAGGGACCTGACGGATGTCTGATGAAAGAAAGAGGGGGTCTTGAAGCCTGACCTGCAGGCGCGCAGCGATGACAGGGTGGGGACGGTGGGGACAGCGCAGCCGCGGTTGTCCAGGGCCTGGGGCGCCCGAGGGCTGGGGCTGCTTCTCAGGCCCCAGGCACTTTCTCAGCTCGGTTTTCCCTTCCTTTCACAGCTGGAGGCCACCCTGGGAGAGAAGTCTCAGCAGCTCGAGGGCCTCCAGGAGATGAAAACCACTTTGGAGGAACAGTTAAAGAGAGAGGCTGCTGCTAAGGTGATATTTTTACGGGTAACTTAATAAAAGCGCTAAGCACCTGGGGTCACATGCTGCCTGTGTAGGAGAGGACGTGGCAGCTTGGAGCAGCGTCCCCCGAGGGCTGGCGGGCTGGCCGCGGGCGGGGGGGATGGACCTTGTGAGAGTCGGCTGGGCCCCCACGGCCCGAAGCAGTGCTCTCAGCCGCCGTGGGCCCCGTCCCCCCAGTACGTGCTGCCTGAGGTCAGCCCGGTGAGGAGCAGCCAGCGCGAGGCTGACTGGGGGACCCGGATCCTAGAACGGGTCTCCGCGAGCCGTGTGCGCAGACTGACGGATAAAGACACCGCGTCTGTATTCTGGATAGTTCTGTGTCCTCAGGCTCCCGCACTCCTGCTGAAGGGTTTCCCTGCCGGGCAGACTGGGAGTCGCGGGGCCGCTGGGGGTGAGGTGAGCAGTGGGTGGCTTTGTACTCGCGCCATTTCAGGAGGACGCGAGCGGGCTCAGGCAGCCGTGCCCGGGAGGCGCTGGATTCCGCGCGGCTGTCGTCCCGGAGACGCAGAGCTCGGCTTCCCGGGCCCTGCTCCTCACCGGAAGCTGTCTTGCAGGCGACTGTGGAGCAGCTGATGTTCGAAGAGAAGAACAAAGCTCAGAGGCTGCAGACGGAGCTCGACGTCAGTGAGCAAGTCCAGAGAGACTTCGTAAAGCTTTCTCAGACCCTTCAGGTGAGGACGGGACCCTTCCGGCCAGGCCGCGGCCTGCGCTGGGTTCCTCTCCTGGGTCCTGCTGGCCGCAGCACCGCCTTCCCTCTGCTGAGCGCCCCCCGAGCCACTGCCCCGCACCCCTCCCTTCGAGGCCCAGCTTAGCGGGGTCCTCCCCACGGAGCCTTGTCGCCCCCACGCCCGGCTGTGGTGTGCCTGCTGCCCTGGCCCTCGATGGACGCCTGTGGGGACATTCAGGAGGTTGTGCAGAACCCTCCAAGCTCGGGGTTCGATTCCCCCGAACTCGGCTGTGCAGTCTGCGGGGTCGGGGGTCATCCATGCCGCGGTCGCAGCCCTTAGCCTGGGCCTGTCGCACAGCAGCCCCCGGGGAGCGAATTGCTCTTTGACGGGCCCCGCGTCTGCCAAACCGAACCAGCTCGGGAAAACCCGGGCCCGAGGCGCACGCGCTTGACTCCGTGTTGCTTCCCAGGTGCAGCTGGAGCGGATCCGGCAGGCGGGCTCCCTGGAGCGGATCCGGGCGATCCTCAACGACACCAAGCTGACGGACATCAACCAGCTCCCCGAGACATGACACCCGAGCGGGACGCCGGCCTGCACCCTGGGTTTTTAACTCCTCTTAGAGCAACATTAATTATTATTTAACTCTTAACCGAAGAAGTCACAAGAAAGGGAGCCCGGAGCGATGCTTGCTTCTGGTGGGAGAGGACGCTGCGGCGCGGGAGACGTGCGCGCAAGGACTTTCCCGTGGGGACAGACAGACACACTGGACTCGGGGGGGGGTGGGGTCCGCTCGGTGACGGAGGAAGTGCTGCTTTATCCAATGTTTTCCTGTCTTTAAAGCAACATCCCAATCGTGTTTGGAATTACATTTTCTGTTCCTAGATATTGGAGGAGAGCCTTTCCTGTTTGTTGTCTCGAGTTCAGCAGTAACCGTATTCCGCTAGCAGACAGAGGTGTAGTGTGCTGTACGAGTATTTTATATTAAAATATGAAGTTCGCGAGCAGGCCATCGGCTAGGGAGTGTATCGCTCAGCTCAGTGCATTTTCTTTCTTTTTTACCATTTTATCTTGCGTTGGAGGACCTTCAATGCGACCGAGACTTGCCTGAGACCCACAGGACGGGGCGACACCACCGATGCAGGTGCTGAATCAGTTGTGAGACTGAAAGCGTGGCGGGGCGCCCTGCATTGGAAGCCGAGGTTCGAGGAAAAGCACAAGAGACTTGCGGAAGCACTTTTCTGCCCCCCTCCCCGGACGCGCTCTGCGGGCCCACAGGTACCAGGGTTAAGCTGAACGGGCACGTCTGCTCTTTTGAAAACTGTTTTAGTTTAGTTATTGGATCAGTGGAGAAAACAATATTAATAAAACAAGCTACGTCTGACATCTAGTATAAGCTTCTAAATCTGCTCATTTCCACCTCGAGTCCATGGGCCTGTGAGCCTTGTTTCTGATCATCCCAGACAGATGCCTAGTTTGTGTTTCCCTTTTCTGAGCTCGGTGTGGCGTGCATACTGCCCGGGGGGGCCCCTGGGAAAGGCCGTTGGGGTCGCCACCAGGCCAGAGCCCTGCTGGTCGTGTCCGTGAGGTCAGACCCCTCCCCTCCGTGCAGAAAGCTCGGTGAGCATGAGGTGCCGGGCTCCCCCGCGCGTCAGGAAGCACAGGGACCGGGCTCGTGCTCACTGGCGGCCGGCTGGAGCCCCGCACACAGACGCGTCCTCAGGTGACCCTCGTGCTCGGCGCCGCGCAGCGAAGAGTGACTGGATGACGGAGACTCGCTCAGCCACGGTCGACTTAGGGTTCAGAGTGGGTGGTCTTGCAGGATGGGGCTACTCCAAAAAATCTGTCCCCCAAGGACAAGAAGAGGTCTACACCCCTCATTCCTTGGGCCCCTGGTGCAGTTCTGTCATAATTATGAATTTAACAGTAAGTACGAATTACGGAAATAGGGCTCTAGGCCCACCACGCATGAAACATTGTTAGTTGGTTTAAAGTTTCTCTGTATAACAAGTGCTACTTGGTTTGGAGAAAGGAACCTGCATCCTCACTGAGTTACGGGAGTTTCAGTACGTGCATGACGAGCCGCAGGCGGATTTCAGAGGACTGCAGCCGGGTTGTAACCTTCCTGAATGGCCTCCACCCGCTCCCGGCGAATGCCGGCACCTCGCAGACCGTTTCCTCCGTCTGGAACCGACGGCGGTCCGCGGCGGAGCCCAACTGGGGGAGCCCGGCCAAGAACATGCTAGAGGAACCCCAGCGGAGACTCCTGGTTCTGCTCAGTGTTTCTCGTGTGAAACCACAGAGACGCTACCCATGGAGGAAGCACTTCTAGAAACCGGGTTGTCTGAGAGACAGGAAGCGGCCGAGGAGGTGGGGTTCTGCTCCCGCAGACAAAGGACAGGCTGGCTGGGTTCCCCGTGCGTCCGTGCGCTCGCAAGGCTGACCCGCCCTCTCACCTGGAACCTCCTTCCCTCCTGGCTCTTCCGCGGCGGTCACAGCCGTGTCCACCTTCTAGAACTCACACCGGAGGGTGCGAGAGATGACCTGACGCTGAAGACAACCCCGTGCCCGGCGAGGCTTCTCTCACACTGACGTCCGACCCACCCGGTGCCCGTCAGGGACCGCGTGTAGCCGGCGCCGCTCTGGAGGGTGGTCCTGCCTGTCGGTGGCCCCTGCCCGGCTCTGAGCGGGCCTCGGGGGTGACCATGTGACTGCACTCGACACGTATCCTCGAGAAAGTGTTGGCGTTAATCAGCCGCTGCCTCGTTCAGTCCTGGGGTTCTGGCCGCTACCGTGTTGGCTGAGCACGGAGACGCGGGACAGTTTGGAAGGATCCTAGTTCCTTGCTGAACACAATCCTAAACTTCAGCTTAAATACAAACTACGTTCCAACTTCAAATAACAGCATTTATTAATTATAAAACCAGTATGAAAGACCAATCACCAGGGCCCAGTTCACCGACAGCGCCGCTGCGTAAGGTAGGTGAGGCCACCTGTCAGAGCCTTCGCCGCCTCGCCCCCCGGGGACCTGCTCCCCGTGCACTCAGAAGTTGACGTGGTTTCGGATATCATTGATCTGCTTCACCATCTCTCTTATGTGTTCGCCCCTGTAAGATCATAAAGTCACTCAGTTCCGGGGACGCAAGGAACGAACAAGGACGGCGTTAACGCTCGTGCTTAAGGAATTAAGCGTCACGCTCAAGTGTGCAGGAAATGCGCCGCCGAAGCGAACCGTGCGAGGTTTCCACGCAGCGCCGTGGGGCTCGCTGCCCGGGGGCCCCGGCGGCCACGCGACACGGTCGCGTCTCTGCTCCTCCACCATCCTCTGCCCCTCGGTCCCCAGGACCCGTGAACGCAGGCAGCGCGGCGGGCGGCACTTACTCCTCCTTCAGGACGGACTGGATGCACCGGCGCTGGTAGGTGCTGAGCGCGATGGCGGGCTTCTGCGGGCTCAGCACCTTCTCCATCTTCCGCTGCTGATAGTCCTTCTTCATGGCGACCTCGAGTGTCAGAACACGGGCCACGGTTCGCTGTGCGCCCGCCGCCCCTCGGACGGACGGCACCCGCCGCCCCGCGCCCCCGCCTACCTGCTTGATGGCGTTGCCCAGGTGCCGCAGCTGCTCAGGGATCAGCTGCAGCTCCTTCTTCATGTCCCTCTCGCTGTCGGACAGAACCGGCAGCTGAGTGTGGAACTGGTGCAGCACGGTCTTCATCCTGGAGCGAGCCGGGCGGGCGTCGGAGGCCGCGGGGCGCCGGGGCGCCGGGCGCGCCGGAGCCCCGGGTCCTCGAGTCCGGCCCTGCGCCCCCTGCGGGCCGGGCCGGGGCTCCCCGCGCTGTCGCCCCGACGCCTCCCGGCGTGGGCAGCACCACCCCTGCCCCAACACGCTCAGTACCCGAGGGCTCGGACCTGTTCATGAGATCCTCCTGTTTCTCCTTGGCTTCCTCGTATTTGTCGGCCAGGCGCTCCGCCATTTCCCGGAGGCTTTTCCTAACGGCAGAAACCAAGGGGCTCTCGGGCTGCACCCGGAGGGCGGGGCCAAGTGCGCGCTTCTGCGTCCGTGTGTTTGAGCCCGAGACGCGGCCGCGTCCCCCGCTCGCTGGGGCACTTACCTCTCCTCGCGGCAGTAATTGAGGTCCTCCAGCTGTTTCTTCTTTTGGTCACATAACAGCTTGACCCTGGGGGAACACGGAGCCTCAGCAGAAGCCGGCCGGGCCGGGCCGCCGGCGGGTGCACGCGGGCGCGGGGCCGGGGTACCTGCGCTGGATCTCCTCCTTGGCCAGGTCCTGCTTCAGGATGTACTGCTCCCGGAACACCTGCGTGGCCCTGCTCAGCAACTGCAGGCATTCCTCCGGGGCGGGGGCCGCGTCTCCGTCGGACGACCTGGGAGTAGAGCGTCTGCCGTGACTCCCCGTCTGCCCCGCAGCCCCTCCCCCTGCACCTGTCCACCCCCCACCCCGTCACCCACTGACAGCCCAGGCCCCGTTCCCCGCACGCCCAGCACGGCAGGACGTGGGAGACGAGCCTGCGGAGGACAGAGGACGGACAGGAGTGATGAACACGGGGACGGGAGCCCGGTAAAACCCGGACGCCCCAAAGCTCGTACTTCAAAAAGGCGGGATTTGCAACACTACGTTGCAAAATGCTTCTGATGTGCTTTTCGAAAGAATCCGGGCTTTCGGCCAGAATGCGGAGGGGAGACTCCGCCGCTGCCACGTCTTCTCGGGTACAGAGCAGGGGAGGAGACGCCGGGTGGACCGTGCTCCTGCAAGGCACAGACGCGACCCAACGCCGTCTACCGCGGGCTCATCGGCTGCGAGCCCCGCGGGAGCCCCGTCCACGCCGAGCTGTGAGAACACGACAAACTGGACAGCGCGTCTCCCGTAAGAGAACGAGACTGCAGCTCTCTGCCCTGAAGGTCACCTTGGGGAAGCCGTCCCCCTAGTCTACCAACGCTGCCGCGTGTCCCCGCGTGTCGGGACGGGATCTTCCCAATAAGGACGTTGAGCTGACAAAGGCAGCCCCCGAATACAAATTCATCATGGGCTCTGGTGACGTCCGTGAGGGCAGAGACCGTGTCTGTCACACACAGTCTCGAGCACCAGACAGCTTTGTCACGTGAATAAACCGTGCCTCTCCCACGTGTGATTTTGCATCTGCTCTGCTCCGACGGAGGGATTCTCCCAGCGGGATGGTCAAGCGTGTGGGGCACGAGGGCACTTACAGCAAGGGCCTTATGAGGCACTCGTAGGTGCTGGTGACGCAGACCATCGTGGGCCCCAGGATGTCGGGCACGATCCAGAACCCCCGGATGGGCGCCGGCTGCCTGGAACAACAGGGCCGCAGAGGCTGATGCTTGGCCGGGACACACCGCCCCTGCAGGAGCATAGAGCTGGGGACTGGAAGGCCGCCATGCTGAGAGGCCTGGAGGCCGTCGGGACAGGAGCCACCGGCTGCTGCCGGCTCGCATGCCAGGCCCAGCCCGGCGCGAGCGCTCGCGGACGCTCAGACCGCACAGGAGGCGAGCGTCCAGCGTCCAGCGCTCCTGCACCGGCTGGCAGGCCTTCACCCACCGTCTCCAGCCCCCGCCCTGCCCCGCCCGCGGGGAGGCGGAACTGGGTCCCGGCAGGGCCGGTGGCCCATCCGCTCGCGTCGCCCGCCGCTGCCCTTAAGCACAACCCTCCTTCCGGGCGGCTTCCCCCTCTTCTGGGAGGGGAGACGGTGCAGGGCTCCGGGAGTGAAAAGGCCTGTTTTCAGGGTGAAGCCTGCACCTGGGGAGCAAGAAGCTGTGACCGCGACCAGGCCCGGAGCAAGGACGCTGAAGGAACTGCAGCCTCCGGGTGACCCCCCTGCTCACAAGCTCCCCTCACCCCCGACCCTGCGGGAAGAAATCGCTATCCTGACTTGGTGCTTGGCGATTAAAAATCTGTGGATTCACACCTAAGCGACACGGTTTAATTCTACCTGTGTGAGAAGCGTATACAAATGGGACTTTATTCCCCGTTTCCCCCATTCACTTTCTGACCCAGCGCCGACCTCCCCGCCCCCAGCAGGGCCTTCCCTGCGCGTCTCCGAGAACCCCCAGCCTGTTCTGCCCGTCTGGAGCCTTCCCTGCTCGCCGCTGCTCTGCAGTCAGCCCCAGGACCTCCCCCCACCCCGCGGTTGGGCGGCTCCAGACACTCAGGCCTCCTGTCCCCATTGTGCGCCCTCCCCTGCGCTCCTTCCCCGCGGCCCGGCTCCCACACCCGCACGCCCCCCGTCGGCCTGAACCCACCCTTCCTCCTGGGCCCGTGTGCGGACGGCAGGACAGCGATGCAGTGACCCCAGTAAGGGCTGGGAGTCATTCTAGGTAGTTCCCTTCATTCACCGAACGTCCATGGACCATGTGTCCCTTGGCCAGAAACGGGGCACGAGACAGTGTGTGACACAGACACGGTCTCTGCCCTCACGGACCTCACCCCAAACCCCAACTTCAGTACGTGCGACCGAGAGAGAACCAGGCAGACGGGGGCCCGGGAGCCCTCACTGAAAACCTGACGTGAGCTCGGGGTCACACACGAGGACAAGTGCCCGCGAGGGGACGGCAGCAAATGGGGGCGGAGCGCACAGTGTGCAGGCGGCCCGACCCACGGCCCCTCGGGTCAGCTGTCGTGTCCGCCAGGGGGCGATGTGCGTTCGGCTGGGACCGGGACCCGAGCGCGGGGAGACGCGGCCTTACCTGCAGGGCAGCGGCTTCGTGCACAGGATGTGCTCCACGAAGCACTTCTGCTCGGCGCCGAGCTCCTGCAGACTGTCCTTATCTTCCTCGTCTGCGGGGGGAGGGGCGCACCAGGTCAACGGCCGCGCAGCGCCGGGCACCAGCTGGACGCAGCCAAGTGCCCGCCTCGGACTGCGTCCTCCTGACACGGGGCTCCTGGCCCAGCAGGGAGAGCGGGCTTTCCCCGCTCAGCTGCAGAAACGCGGGCATGTTCCCGGCCGTGGTTCCCGGGCGGCCGCCGCCTCACGCACGCCTCGGCGGGTTCTGCAACAGCTTTCCGAAATGTGATTCACAGCGGCCCACAGCCCACCACTTACAGTGTGTAATTCCAGGGGGTTTGCTGCACAAATTGTACACCCACCACCACAGAGATTTTAAAATCTTTTCACGAGGGGCGCCTGGGGGGGGGCTCAGTCGTTAAGTGTCTGCCTTCGGCTCAGGTCATGATCCCGGGGGCCTGGGTCGAGCCCCGCGTCGGGCTCCCTGCTCGCGGGGAGCCTGCTTCTCCCTCTGCCTCTGCCCCTCCTCCTGCTTGTGCTCTCCAGCTCTTTCAAATAAAAAATCTTCAAAAAAAACCAACTTCATTACCCAAAGGAAGCCGCATACTCCTGAACGATCACGCGAGTTTGGCCAATGGCCCCAGGCCACCGCCACCAACCTCTGGCCTTCCCCCTCGGCGCACCTGCCTGCCCTGCACCGTTCCTGCACGTGCGCGGAGTCGGCGACAGGTGGCTGTCTGGGCGAGGCTCCCTGTGCCGCAGCCTGAGTCGGCACCTCGTCCCTTCCTACTGTTGGCGGACACTCCGTCCGATGGCTGGATCGCTGCCCGATCGGCGGTGACAGACACACGGCCGTTTGGCTCTCACGAGGACACTGCTGTGAACGCCTGCTGACCGTGTGTGTGCGGACACGCGCGCGTGCACTGGGCAGCGGACCACGGGGTCAGGCCCCGCGGGTCGCCGGGGGCACGGCCAGACTGTTTCCCTTGGTGTGGCACCACGTCACGTGTCCGCAAGCCCTGTGCTGACCCCCCCTCGCCAGGACCGGTTCTGACGGGTGTGAAGTCGCACCCGGCGGTCGTGTGGAGTCTCACTTCCAGGACTGCTGACTTGGGATGTGTTCTCAGGCGCTTACTGGCCGTCTGCACCTCATGGGAGGAACAAGGTCTACTCAAACCCTCTGTCCTGTTTTGAATTGGGCTCTTGCCTTCATGTTGCTCACTTCTACAGGCCCCTTTCGTATTCTAGCTGCAAGTCCGTTACCGGACAGGGATCTGCACTTACTCCCATCCTGGGGATTGTCTTTGCACTTCCGTAACAGTGTTTTCTTCTGAGAGGTGTACAGTTTTAGTTCTGCGATCCATTTTGAGTCATTCTTGCGTTACGGTGTGAGGAAGGGGTCCAATTCCGTCCTGTCGCAGGTGCACGCACACGTGTCCCAGCGCCACTGGTCAAAAAGACTGCTCTCCCCGCGCTGATCTCTGTTGGCGCCTTTGTGGAAACCAACTGGACTCTCCACCCCGTTCCATCGACCTGTGCGAATCTCCTTATGTCAGCATCATGCTGTCTGCGGTACCGTACCTTTTGTAAGAAGCTCTGAAATCGGCAAGTGTGGGTCCTCCAACTTTGTTCTTGTTTTTCAAGACTGTTGTGGCTAATCTAGGGCCTTGGAATTCCAAATGAATTTTAGGATCAGCTTGTCAATTTCTGCAAATTCTGACAGGGATGGCATTGGGTCTGCACATCGACTTAGCGATTATTGCCATTTAACAATATTAAGTTTTCTGATCCATGAACGTGGGGCATTTTTTATTTCTTTAGGCTTCTTATTTCTTTCAGTAACATTTTGTAATTTTAAGCCTATGTTTTACACTTTTATTAAATTCATTCTTAAGCATTTTCTTTTGAAGCTATTGCAAATGGGGCTGTGTTCTTATTTTTCTTTTGGCTTATTCACTACTAGTGCACAGAAACAGAACAGATGTTTGCACACTGCTCTTGTATCGTGCAAGCTCTCTGAAACCTTTATTAGTACAAACGCTTTTGTAACGGGTTCCCTATGATTTACTGTATAAAAGCTCATGTTGTCAGAAGAGGGATTTAGTTCTTCCTTTCTAATCTTGAAGCCTTTTATTTCATTTTCTTGGCTAGTTTCCTTGTCTGCCAGCTCGACAACACTGTTGAACACGAGTGGCAAGAGCAATGTGCTTGTGCTTCAGATCTTAAGGGGAAAGTGTGGAAGGCAGAACTTGTAAACAACCAAACTGGATATTCAGCGGAGATCTGCTGAGCCGAAGTCAAGAGTCGGACTCTCAATGGACTGAGCCACCCAGGCACCCCAATTCTAAACGACTTTTTGATAGAATCTGTGAAACATACTGAAGAGTACAAAAAACTCACCTGACCCAAGAAACTTGTGAAGTTTATGAATCCAAGTGAGCCCAACACTGTGCACACCGGCCTCGTGAGTACAGTGGTATCTGGAGGGACACTTGGGATCTGCAAACGGAACCATGAACGATACAACGGCAGTCGTTAGAACACGGACATTCACCCCAGAAGCCCGCAAACACGTGTGTGGACAGAAGCGACAGACAGACGGTCTGCAGGTCCTTCACACTGTGCTACTGTGTCAGGGCTTTTGAAACTATAAAACCTGAATTCAATTTTCAAATATATTTTAAATATTTTTAAAAGTAATAAACACAACCCCAATATTTCTCAACAGAAGAGTTCACCAAAACACGTACTTGTCCACCTCAGACCATTTTCTTCAACACGGTATTCAAGTCTTGGGAGGATTCTTTTTTTTTAAAGATTTTATTTATTTATTTGACAGAGAGAGGCACAGCAAGAGAGGGAACACAAGCAGGGGGAGTGGGAGAGGGAGAAGCAGGCTTCCCGTGGAGCAGGAAGCCCGATGCGGGGCTCGACATCAGGACCCTGGGATCATGACCTGAGCTGAAGGCAGACGCTTAACGACTGAGCCACCCAGGCGCCCCCCTAACAGCCTTTCTTACTGTTGATTTCACAGTAAGTAAAAGTTGTGAAGTGAATGTTAACATTTTTTTCCTGTTTTATATGTTGGGGTTCTGCATAACTATCCCCTGAAAACAGCATTATAGGAGTACAAAGTTTTAAAAATCCTGGTTGTATGGCAGTCCTCTCCCTGAACAATAAAATATTAAAAAGTTTCTTTTCATCTGGCCAAACTGGAGACTTTATCTCAGGCTCAAATCATCTCATTAGGTCTACTGTTTCCAATGGCTTTTCAAAATGTGTCTGTGCTGAAGTCAAAAGAAAAATCTCAGTGTTGGGAAAGAACCAGAAATCTGTTACAAAAGAGGCAACATTCGAAACTGACGTAGGAATCTGTTAGACACCCTGCTATTCGGTGGCCACTCACGTCATTAAAAATCTGGGTACGTTTCAGTGACTGCAATGTGCCCTAAGTACAAATATGAATGAGTCAAAAATTTACTAGTTTCACATATGAAATACTAACTCTCGTTGGAAAAACCAAGAAAAGAATGCCCCCATTTAAGATTTCCCAAAGACGGGGCACCTGGGTGGCTCAGTCAGTTGGGCATCTGCCTTCGGCTCGGGTCATGACCTCAGGGTCCTGGGATGGAGCCCCGCATCGGGCTCCCTGCTCGGCGGGAAGCCCGCTTCCCCCTCTCCCACCCCCCCTGCTTGTGTTCCCTCTCTTGCTGTGTCCATCAAATAAATAAATAAAATCTTTAAAAAAAAAAAAAAAAAAGATTTCCCAAAGACCTATTCTCTTTATAAGGAAACCAAGCAGCGTGTGTCCCTTACCTCACCGGGTCCCGGTGTCATCGCTCAGTTGTGACCCCTACCGCTCGGACTGTCTAATCAGACGTGCTCAGGGACTCCCCGTGCTGGCCTACCGCACGAGAACCACGAGCCCCGAACGTCTGCTGTCCTCTCTACGGATCTGAACCCGATCCCGTGGGCTGGCTCCAGGGCCGGTGAGCAGAGGAGCTCCTGTCTCTGCACGGGGCCCGGAAACCTGGAGGAGACCCCGAGAAGCGGTGGAAGGACAGTGGGATCGCAGGGGCTTGTGTGAGAGGGCCTCCCAGGTCATCTGATGTCAGCCCGACCGCTGCCAGGTGAGAAAACGGAGCCCAGAGGGGTTGACCGAACGCCCACTCATGTCAGAACTGTGCCCCAAACCCAGCCCGAGCCAGGCCCCTTCCACTCAGCCGCTCGGCATCTCCACAGCACCAGCTCCCAGGGGCGCAGCAGTCTACCCAGAAGCTCCCCAGACAAACAGAGAAGCTGCCGGAAAGATCTGGTACCAACCCAGGTAAATTAAAAGAGAAAAAGAGAAAAAGGACAGCTTTCAAACTGGGTCTGGGAGTAACAAGATACCGTGACGTGTTCGAAAGTGAAGACCTGAATCTTCACAGCAGCGTCTTACAATTTAAATTTTAAAATTCCTTTTAAGGTTGATTAAAGTTTGTATACGTTTAGGTATTTGAATCATGAAATCAGCTTTCGACTGGACCGGGAAAAATTCCCCACTCTCGATCTGGGCGGATCCAGACGGCAGACTATCCGGACGCCTGGGAAAGCGGCTCAGCCCCTCCCGGCCCCGGAGTGGCGCGCGGAGCCCGGAAGGCGCTCGGGGCTCAGTGAGCCTTCCCGCGGCTGGAACCACAAAACCACGGCCGCTCCTAGCAGGTCGGGCTGGAAGTGAGGGCGCTGCCCACGTTACCTCTGTGCAGTTTGATTGGACAAGAAAAGTCCGAATCGAAGGGGTCGTCGTCCCCGGCGGCGAGCGTCAGGCCGAGCTCCAGCTCCACACACTCGAACACGTACAGGGAGGGGACGAAGTCGGCCCTGGAGGCCCAGGACTTCTCCGACTGTGAAAGCAGCAGCAGCGTCTCAGGCGTGCGCGTTCATCCACCCGACAGGACCCCCACCCTCGTGTCCTGACGAGGGGACAAAACGGCCTCTCGTGTCCGGCAGACGCGAACCAGGGTCCGAAGGGCCCATGTAGGGGCCGCACCTCGGGACGGGCGGTGACAGGGAGCCCCTCCCGCTGTCAGTGCCCGCACCCAACTCACTGTCTGGTCGTCCTCCTCGTCCCCTTCCAGCACGACGCAGTGATACAGCACGCCCGACTCGGTGGCGATCACCAGGATGTTGGGGACGCAGGGCAGGCAGAGGATGGCGCATGCGTCGTAGCCGTAGTTGTCTTCCGCCGCAGGGTGCATGGGCAACGGGCCCAGCAGCTTCCCGACACTCCCGGGGCTGCGGGAACAGTGACACGCGGGTGGGCGGCTCAGACCGCGCGGTCCTGCGGCCGGCCCACCCCGGCCCACCCCGGCTGTGAACGTGGCGCCGGGCGGCCCCGAGGTCTCTGCGCTCTCCCGCTCGCCTCTCACCCCCGTGCTTTGCGACTGCAGAGAAGTCTGCACCCAAGAAGACACGGACAACGTCTGAAGACATTTTTGGTTGTCGCCACGGGGGTGACTGGGCGCTTACTGGTGCGCCGGGGCAGAGGGTGCTGAACGCTCCCCACTGTTCAGCTCAAACACCACCAGTGCGGAGGCTGAGAAACCAGGCCCCAAATCTAGGACGGTGCTTCCCTCGTCACGTCTCTAAGCTACCCAGTGACGACAGGCCCCAGGGAGACCCTCGCTGCTAAACCCACGGCCGCTTAGCTGCCCCGCGGCTGCACCTCAACATCTGCACCATCTGCCCCCGCTCCCCGTCTCTCCGAGCACACCTCTCGGGCCTTCTCCAACTTCTGTCCCTTGAAGACCGGCGCCCGCCCCCCCCACTCTGCACGCCCACGAGAGCATACTCAACCACGCCTGCTTCTAACTACTGCCTAGACCCTGCATTGTCTCCTCAGGGCTTCAGACCCAATGTCCACGTGGAGACAGTTACTGAGTGCCGGGGGGTGGCCCAAGGGACAGACATTCAGCTGGGGAAGCAGACGTGTAGCCAGAATTACCATATGTGTGCTGAGTGTGGCAACGCAGGATTTACGGCGCGAGAGGAACACGGACAAAGACACTGAGGTAAGGGGCGCCTGGGTGCTCGGTCGGGTGAGCATCCGACTCTTGATTTCTGCGCAGGTTGTGAGACTGAGCCCCACAGGGGGCTCTCCGCACTGAGTGCAGAGTCAGCTTGAGAATGTCCCCTGCCTCTCCCGCTTGTGCTCTCCCCCTCTCTAAAATAAATAAAAATTTTTTTCTTAAGATTTATCTGAGAGAAAGAGAGGGAACACGAGCAGGGGCAGAGGCAAAGGGAGAAGCAGCTCCCCACTGAGCAGGGAGCCCGATGCGGGGCTCGATCCCAGGACCCCAGGATCATGACCTGAGCCGAAGGCAGACGCTTCACCGACTGTGAGCCACCCAGGCGCCCCTAAATAAATTAAAAAAAAAAAAAAAGAATTGAGGTAAAAAAGGTACCAAAAATAAATACGAGCAATGAGAAAGGGCATATTCTGGGAGGAGACTGTGAACACTCCAAGCTAAGGAGCAGCTCTGGAAAGTTCTGGAAGCATGGACGACCAGGACCCACAGGAAGGCGACTCTGCTTACTAGGATGGGAGGCGACGGATACTGTCTGAGGCCGCAGGAAAGTAGCCCAGGACTGGCGCAGGACGCGGGCGGTCTCCCTGCTGGGCGACGGCCATCAGCAGGGCTTTACATGGAGGTGACGGAGCCGCGCTTCACCAGGATGAATGTGACAGCAGTGAGGAGCGGACGTGGAGGGACAAGCGGGATTCGGGCCGCTGGTGAAGAGATGAAGGATCTGGGCAAAAGACGCGGGTCCAAAGCCAAGACAGGGGTTGGAGAGAAGGGTTTGCGTTCCAGGAACTTTTAGGGTAAAATCAAGAGAATTTGGGACTGGACTAGACTGGACATGAGAGGATGCAGAAGGCGCCTGGCCGAACGGCGGGAGGCTAATGGTGCCAGCACAGAAGCCCCCAGACGGGTCCCGTGTGAAAGGCGAACGTTTGGGTCGAGCAGAATCCGAGGGGAGTGAGTCCTCACGGCCCCGCCGCCCACGAGCTCTTCACCTTTCTCACCTCGCGGCTCCGCTCACCCTCCCGTCCCCTCCGCCCCCGGGTCTTCCCGCGGATCCCCCTGGTCCAAGCGCCTGCGTTACCAGCGTGCCGGTGCTGCCAGCCAGGCGGGCGAGCACGGCCCCCGCCCCACGCCCGCAGTGCCGCGCCCGGGTCTGCTGAGGGAGCGCCAGGGGACAAGGGGCCACACGCCGGGCCCTGGATCACTGTCCGTCGAGACGACTTAGGAATGAAGCTGAAGCACAACGTTCAGCCTCTGGCCTTAGGCCTTTCTGGTTACAAACTTGCCCCAAATTCTTATCCTCTTGCCTCGCCCACCGTGACGGGGGAGCCTCAGGTCTTTATCTTCAGCATCTGCCTCTTCTCCCGAGGCCTGCGTTTCCAACTGTCCCCGGAGCATTCCCACGGTCTTGTCCAACACGGGGTCAATCGGGCCCTCGGTAACAGCACCACCCGCCCCGCCGGCAGCCGGCTCTCACGGACCCTCCCTCTGCACCGTCTGCTGCGTGCACCTCCGCCTTTGCTTCCGAACGGCCCCACTCTGAGGCCGCAGCTGGTCAGCCAACGTGCGGCGCGGCGACTTCAAACGTCTCTGCCCCCGTGCGTCCCTTACCAACCATCTCACCGTTCTGTTTGGAAGCCATCACCGGCTTCCCACGGCCCTACTCCTACAGGAAAGACCCCGTGTTCCCTAACCGGCTGTAGAACTCCACCACGTTGTCCCTGGGCAGCCCCTTCTAGCTCCATCACCCGGTGCCCTGTACCTGAAACCCTGCCCCGCCACAAACGTCTCATCGCTGAGCCATGAATGACATGTGCACCCAACCTGACGCGCCCTTCCCCGGCCCTCGGCGATCCCGCATTAGACACGCGTCCCTCTCCACGAAAACGTCCCTACCTCCTTCACTGCGCTCCATCTCTCCCTCCTCTGAGCGCTCACTGTCTCTGCCACTAATGTGGTTTGGGCACGTGGCTCTTCTGCCCACAACTGGGACGTCTGACACCAGACTACCCTGTCTGCCCTTCCCCGCGGTGCCTCGTTCACGTGCGATGCACCGACTGTCTGGTCGACGGCGAGGAAGTCACAGGCCGAAGGATCGGTACCACGCAAACCAAGCACTACAGGGACCCCGCGTCCCCCGGCAGCAGGGGCGCCCCGGGCAGCAGACGGCTGCCCCTCACTCACCTGTGTGCCAGGCTGACGTAGGTGAGGAAGGTCTCCCCGTTCTCATACAGGATGTACAGCGGGTGCGCCGCGACTTCCCCTTTGCCCTTCTGCCCGAACATGCTCTTCGGGACCGCGGACAACGGCCCGAAGTCAAACGCAACTGCTGTCTCCCCCAGAGACGCGGTATACGCCCTCCTGAAAAGACATTGAAAACCAGCCTGTTGAAAATAAAATGTCCAATAACAGGAGGTGGGGATGGAATCTGCATTCAGTGGAGCAAAAAAGTCACACCTAAACGACAGAAGCGTCAAACCCTACAGCGCAGCTTCCATCTTCAGCAGCTCAAACCTACAGACGCGCGGTAAAACCCCGCACAGAGACACACACGAACCCAAGAGGAAGAGAGCGGGAAGACCAGCTCTGAGTGTGGGAGACGTTCCTTCCACGAGCGTCCACGAAACACCTGCCCTGAGCAGGCGCTGCTGCACGTTCTGGAAACACATCCGTGAACCTGACAGCCCCGCCCTCGTGAGAGCGACAAGACAAGACAGGAGCACAGGACGCGGCGGCAGATGTCAGCACGGGAAGGGAAGCGTGTAGGCGGCCCTGAGTGATCCTTCGGCCCGAGCGGCCTGGGAGGGACTCTGACGGGCGAGATCTGAGCACAGACCCGAAGCACCGATGGGAGCGGGTCTGTGGTCACGTGGCAAAGCACAGGCAGAGAGGCTCCACGCAGGCAGGGGCGGTGCTGAGAATGAAGGGCAAGGAAGCCGGGGTGGCTGAGCCCGGGGCCAGGGCAGGAGAGGGGCCGCCTGCGGAACTCAGTGCTCTGGGGCGGCAGGGACGCAGAGCCGCCAGCTTTATGCCCCAGGCATCCCTCTGGCTGCTATGGGGAGATCACAAAGCATTTCATCTTCTTCTTAATATTTTTCTGTAGGTATTCCCCGTGTTCTACAATAAATACATGTTACCTTTGTAATTACGAAAAACAAGTGGTAAGACATGCTGCTGTCTTTATATTTTAAAGTTTAGTATAACTGTCATCCAAAAAGATTCCAGTTCCCTGCAAGGTTAATAAATACGGGTGTGTGCTCACACCACCAAAAGCATGCCGGTCAGCGATGGAAAAACCGCGCAATCTCTGTTAAAACTGCATTTGTAATCCCAATAAACTACCGGAAAGTAACATTTCAGAACACGAAGAACAACTTACCCTTTATTGAGTATCAGGCTTTCCTCTTCGGCTTCGGAAAGCACAATGACCCTGGCGGGGGTCTGAGGCTCTCGTAGAGAGTAAATCCTAGCGAGCAAAGGAGGAGAGACCCGCACTTAGAATTCTTTCATTTCAGAACTGCCCTTCCCCTCCATCTAATCACTGCTTCAGCATTTTCCTGCCGGTCTCACAACCATTTCTTTGCCACAGAGCCTGCTCTTCCTGACAGAGCAGCGTACTTCGTCTGTTCTTTCACAACGTAAGAGCAGGGTGTCCATGGGACCTCCAGAAATACCGTGCATCGTTACCAAAGTGCCTCCCGGCCTCCTGCACACTGTGGCACCCCGTCTCTCCATCCTGAGCCCCCGGGAACACCAGCGCCGTCCGGACGCCGCCCGACCGGCCCGAGTGGGCCAGCTCCCCGGTACCGCCTGTCTCCGCCCGTCACACACGAACCTCCTCGGAGAGGAGCCCCACTGCCCTCTATACGCCCACAGGCCGCACAGAGAGGGACGTTTAGCCCCCAGTCTGCACACACTGTTGTTACACAAAGACGCAACATCACGTCATCCCTACTTTCCCAAGGGGGAAGTGTAAAACGGGAGTTTTTTTTTTTTTTTACCAACATCATTTTAATTTAAAATAACAAAATTTCACGGCATGTGGCTATAGTTAAAAGGAGAATTTTCAAAAGGCCAAAAATATTATTAGCAATCCAACATCGCTCATAAAGCCCTCATCAAGTTAATCACTTTGTCTGACCGCCCTAAGACACTTTAAACTTCATTAGTTCCATTACCAGTAAAATGCCATTTAATAGATCTTTTCAATGAAAATGTGATCCAACTGAACACACACACCGCGGTCTTCCGCCGCTTGTAAGCAGCACTGACTTCAAAACGCACATAAACGCTGGACAGGACGCACTATAGTGGGGGGGTAAAAGGAAGAGCGGGTGCACCGGGTGGGTAGGGAGATCTTGATGCCCAGAAACTGTCAACAGGGTCCAAAGCTTACGAGAAACAATAACTACCCCATATTTATTTTTATTTTTTATTTCTTTAGAGAGTAGGAGGAAGGGACACAGAGAGGAAGAGAAAGAATCTCAAGTAGACTCTGCACTGAGCACAGAGCCCGACATGGGGCTTGATCTCATGACCCTGAGATCACGACCTGAGCTGAAATCAAGAGTCAGATGCTCAACTGAGCCACCCAGGGCCCCGAGTACCCCATATTTAAAAAAGAACAACCTTCAACAGTTGAGACCAAATACCTCCTTTTAGGCATAACTCAAGGAAGATCTTGGCCTGTGCCCTTTCCCACCACCCCGTTCCTCAGCACATATGAAAGGAAGACCAGGGGAGGGGCACCTGGGGGGCTCAGTCGGCTAAGCGTCTGCCTTCAGCTCCGGTCATGATCACAGGGTCCTGGGATCAAGCCCCACACTGGGCTCCCTGCTCAGCGGGGAGTCTGCTTCTCCCTCTCCCACTCCCCCTGCTTATGCTCTCTCACTCGCTGTCTCTTCCAATAAATAAAATCTTTAAAAAAAGAAAGAAACAAACACAGACCAGGAGAGGGAGCGTCAGGAGTCCTTCCGTATACACTATAACCTCTGTGGCAGGAGGGTGTCCCCTCCTTTCTTTAGCCCCAACTCTAAAGCCAAATGGGTGGGGAGGAGATACTTGCCAGATTTAGAGGTGCCTGTAATGAGGGGAGACGGTGTCTCATGTCCTAGCTGAATCCAGCTGTGCTGCAGGAAACTGTAGGGCCCCAGGTAAGGGATCCCCGAGTGAACTGGACAGGTCACACCCTGGGGTTGGGGGCTTGTGAATGCTACATGGTATCCACCGCTCATACGGAAATTTCCACAGGAGGTGGGCTGGAACAGTGTGAGAAAGGACTGTGGTACCGATGCCCAGGTCCCCGTGGCCCTTGCAGGGCAGAGCAGAGGACCGTGGCGGTCACCACCATACCACAGAAAAGACAACAATGGCTCCATCGCGAGTGCGAGGATCCTCCATCCCGAGAGAGAACGCGGGCCTGACCGCGGACAGAGCCGGTGGGAGACAGAGCTCCTCAGTGACTGGGGGCCCCTGAAGAAACACACACCGTTTGTGCACAGGTACCGCGTCAACGGCGGCCGCCAGCAGCCGATAGGACCAGATGACACCGGGAGCAGGGTCAGGTCTACCCCCTGACAGCCAGCCAGCCTCAGCTCCCCTCACTCCCAAGGACTGAGACCCCGAGGAAGCAGGAGGCAGCCCCGTCCCTACACATCACCCCACCTCAAGGTGCCGGGACAGAAACAAAAGCCAGAGCTGGTCAGGCCCTCCCCACAAGCGTCCCCTCCCCCAGTGCCTGGCCTATGCGACGGGCCGGGACCTGGAGCGGGTATGGACTGGACATCGCACCTTTAAACTGGACGCACCAAGTTTAATAACTGAAGGTAACCAGAGAGCGATGAGATCTGTGTAAGAGGCCAGTAAGGGTCAAGCCTTCAGCAGGGAAGGAAGAGCTGGTAGAGCATGGTTAAAAGCAGTGATTAGGAAAAATAAGACTATCTGCACCTCAGCTGAGTCCCCACCCCCCTTCCATGTTTTACTTAAGTTAGATCCAGAAAGTTAACTGATAATATTACAAAAATCTCTGTAGGATTAGGGCCTTTAATCATAGAGTTCAAAACCTGTCAGATCAAACCGGTTCATTTTACAAAATTAGAACTGAGGCTCCCCTCAAGTTTAAGATCTCCAAGACAGAAGTGGTGCATTGGGACAAGAATTCATATCTCTCAACTCCCAGTTATGCTCCCTTCTCCCCCCGGGGTATCGCCTCCAGCAGAGCAACAGGCTGAGAGGGGCTCTCTCGGGAGGGTCAGTGAAGGAGAGACTGGAGGCAGAGGCCTGGCTGGGCGGGCGAGCAGTAACTAAGGCCACTAAGTTAGGGCCTTCAGACAGCCTGCTGGGCCCGAGTGCCTACAGTAGCCTGAGACAGGGCAGTGTGACGGCCGGTGACCCATCCGATGGCGCCACAGCCGACCCCGCGCGAAGCTACAGAGATTGAGACACTGCACCTTATCACGTTGTCTGACGTCAGCAGCACGATGTGGGGGTCCAGCAGCTCACCGGGGTACCAAGCGGCGTGCTTCAGCGTCAGAGACGTAGAACTGGTGAAAAATCTCTCAGCGACGGGAGTGGTACTACAATAAAGACAACAGTTTTTCCAAAACGTTCTGTAGAATGTGGACCAAAGACCTTCTACAGGAAAATCTATTTTAACACTCTTTGCTCTTCCTTCCTTCATATTTCTTTCTCTCAAATCTTGCTGAGAAGAGCAGTCAAAGCATCTATTCAGCCAATGCAAGTGAGGATCAAAACAGAACCGTTTTCTAAATCAGTGTATTTTAGACCATACTGTTACAGGTGACTTGAGATACACTAACCGATTTGATCCCTTTACTGGCCTGGTAAGAGAACTACAGGGTAAACGTGATTGATCCAATTGCGGAAATGGAGCAACAGATTTTAGAAAGGAAACATTTTAAGGGAACGCTGTGGAGCTAAAGGTGGTTTCTATCTTATACTCTTTTCAACAGATCTTTCAGACTCTCGCGTTTCCGGATCGTTGAAAAAGATACAAAAATTAAACTTAGTTAAACTTAAACCCCTTGGGCGCCTGGGTGGCTCAGTTGGTTAAGCGACTGCCTTCGGCTCAGGTCATGATCCTGGAGTCCCGGGATCGAGTCCCGCATCGGGCTCCCTGCTCGGCAGGGAGTCTGCTTCTCCCTCTGACCCTTCTCCCTCTCATGCTCTCTGTCTCGCAAATAAATAAAATCTAAAAAAACCACCAACAACAACAAAAAAAACTTAAACCCCTTACACATACATAATAACTGCTTTTCAAAAGTTATCTTATTTCTGCCCCCATGAAGGAGCCGAACTCCAGTGAGACAGCTGTGATCATCCGGCAGAAGAAATGCAGGATCACACAAACATGACAGCACGAAGCCGAGAGCACGTGGCGTTGGGTCGGCAGCACAGAAAATGTAGCTTACGAACCACCCCGGCGCTTGAACAACTGTCCGCGTGTGTTACACACTAGACAAACGATAAACGGAAACACAACTTACCTACAGTTCACTGTTGATTTTCCGCCTTCAAATTCAGAATTCTTCCCCCATCTTTTAGGTAGTTCAAATACTGTAAGACCTTTTACTCCTATAAGTGCTATATGATGCTGTGTTGGACTTAACAGGACTTGATAGATTTCAAACAAGGGCGGATTTATGCACAGCAATCTCTGGAGAATAAAGCAAACTGGTTAAAATAGTTCATTTCACAGTAAAAATGTATGCGAGGTACTTGAAAGCACAACCATCACGGTACAGTTTTCTTTTTTTTTTTAAGATTCTCTTTATTTACTTGACAGAGAGACAGAGCATGAGCAGGGGAGCGGCAGAGGGAGAAGCAGGCTCCCCGCTGAGCAGGGAGCCCGACGCGGGGCTCGATCCCAGGACCCTGGGATCTTGACCTGAGCTGAGGCAGATGCTTCACCGACTGAGCCATGCCCCTGAAATGTATTTCTTTCCTTTTTTTTTTTTATTTAAGATTTTATTTATTTGGGAGAGACAGTGACAGAGATAGAGCACAAACAGAGGGGAGGGGGAGGGGCAGAGGGAGAAGCAGGCTTCCTGCGGAGCAGGGAGCCCGACGCGGGGCTCGATCCCAGGACCCCGGGATCATGACCTGAGCCGAAGGCAGACGCCTAATGACTGAGCCACCCAGGTGCCCGTCACGATGTACAGTTTAGTACAGCAACTGAGGCAGGTGCTGCTTTCCTCGCTGGGAACTGCCCAGCAATGAAGCATTCTGGGTAAGTGCTAACACCTGGGCTAGGAACTGATGGGAAATTTTTTAACCGCTGAGATTAGCATGTAACATAGAATGCACCAGATTTCCCCACCTTGAAAAATAAACGCTACACATAATTTCCCTTTTTGTGACCGAACTCCAGCCTGCCCCTTACAGTCTCTACACCCCATCAGGTCAGCCCGTGTCCGCGAAGCCACCATGCTCTGTCAGCCTGTGTGTGTCTCGACAGCTCCCTTCTCCTTTTGTGGCTGGCTGTCACGGTCCAGGAGACCTCCTGAGACATCACCCCGATCTCCCGGCCAGGGGTACGTGCATCTTCTCTGTGCTCTGGATGATTCTGTCATAGTTCTTGTCACCCTGCATTCTAGTCATCCCTTCAGTTGACTGTTGTCCCATCCCGCATGGCTAACTGCGAATTCTTGAGACCTGTGTCCTTCCTCACTTACCCTCGGCACAGAACACGGTATACTGCTGTCTCTGACGTGTTCCAGTGACGCGAGAACTGAACTCAGCAGTGTTCACAAACGGCAGCTGCTGTGCTACGTCAGGAACAGTCCAGTGGGACAGAGAACAGCCTCAAGAGCTCCGGCAGCTGGTAAAACACCGCTGGACCCACGCGGCATTCTCGGGGCTTCGATAAGCTGCTTGTCTCAGCGTCACCGCGGCCCTCACAACAACGCACTTCTTCTGCCGGTCACGCCCTGCTGCTTCTCTCCTGCCCACCTCAATTCCCGTTTTCTGTCCTTTCTACTTCCACTCATAAACCAGGAGACTGCCAACGTATCACTTATCCTCCCGTAAAGAGAACCACCCTCAGCCTTTATCACTTTAAACAAGACCCTTCTGAACACAACGCGATTTCTCCCGCTCGTGACTCAGGTCTGTAAGCCTGTCTCATCGCCGATTCCAACCGATTCCAACCAAGTGCTTGTTAGAAAGTAGACTGTCCGCTTGTGACTGCTTTCAAGACCGCAGAAACACAGCGAGCACCTTGTTAAAATCCAACCATTTCTCATCAACAAGAATCACGGTGGCTCACAACACAAGGCATGCGTCACAACAGGTATCACGGCTTTCATTTTTCTTAATCTTGAAAAAAACCAGGATCCGTTTACTACAAATCAGCGTCTCCTTTAGGCAGCGTTTGACCACAGGTCTGGAACGCTTTCTGTCTACACCCGCTTTCACGTGCGGTCAGCTAACCAAACCCAAGCAAAACTCCCTTCCAACTTTGGGAACGGGCTCATCTTCTAGAAGGGAAAAGAAAGAACCACCAGGGGGGCGCCTGGGTGGCTCCGTCGTTAAGCGACTGCCTTCGGCTCAGGTCATGATCCCGGGGTCCTGGGATCGAGTCCCACATTGGGCTCCCCGCTCGGTGGGAGGCCTGCCTCTCCGTCTGCCCCTGCCCCTACTCACACTCATACTCTCTCTCTCTCAAATAAATAAATAAAATCCTTAAAAATAAATAAATAAATTGTACTTATGGGGCGCCTGGGTGGCTCCGTCGTTAAGCGTCTGCCTTCGGCTCAGGTCGTGGTCCCAGAGTCCTGGGATCGAGCCCTGCATCGGGCTCCCTGCTCGGCGGGAAGCCTGCTTCTCCCTCTCCCGCTCCCCCTGCTTGTGTTCCCTCTCTTGCTGTCTCTCTCTCTGTCAAGTAAATAAAATTAAAAATAAATAAATAAATGCGTAGACTTGGGGCGCCTGGGTGGCTCAGTCGTTAAGCGTCTGCCTTCGGCTGAGGTCATGATCCCAGGGTGTCCTGGGATGGAGCCCCACATCGGGCTCCCTGCTCGGCGGGAAGCCTGCTTCTCCCTCTCCCGCTCCCCCTGCTTGTGTTCCTGCTCTTGCTACCTCTCTATCAAATAAATAAATAAAATCTTTAAAAGAAAAAAAAGAAAGAACCACCAGGGGATTCTCCTCCACCTCAGGCCCAAGACTCGACACCGGCCGCTTTCAAGCCTACCCCGACTCAGTGCTCACAGCAACCCCAGGAGCAAGGATTATCCCTGGGACCTGGGGGGGGGCCCCGCCGCGAAACGGGTTTCTAGAGCCAGCCCACTACGCTCCCCCTCCGCTCGCCTGCTGTGTTTTCCTTCGGAGCACCCGCGCCGCCGGCCCCCCAAGAACCCAAACACCCCGAGAGCGTGTCGGAGTCGGCAAACCTCGGCCGAGGGAACGAAACCCGGCACAGAGGCTGCCGAAGCGGCCACGCCGAGGCGGAACGAGGACGAGGGAGGCGCGAGGAGAAGCGGCCGCGCCGCGCGCCCGCCCAGCCGCCGGGATGCGCGGGGAAGCCAGCCCCGGCCAGGCCCCGGCCCCACCTGGTACTGGGACAGGGAGGGCTCCTCGCCCGCGCCGCCGAGGCCCCGCAGGCGGACCGCCAGGAAGGAGCTGCCGTCGCCGTCCCACAGGAAGAGCTCTGCGCCCAGGCCCAAGACCAGGTTCCTCGTCAGCGGCGGCGACGAGGGCGGCGACGAAGACGCCGGCTTCTCGGCTTCGGCCGGGCTCTGGTTCTTCAGCCCCTCGCGGAGCCGCAGGAACACGACGTGGTTGGGAAGCCAGGACTGCCACGGCTCCCCGTCGCCCGCGGGGCTCTCGGCGGCCGCCATCTTGCCCCCACTGCGCGCGTCGCCCCAGGGACTCGGCGCGCCGCTGAGCGCAGCCAATCAGCGAGCGGGCAGCCCGGAGGCACACGGGCCGCGGGGGCGGGGCGAAGGGGAGGGCCGGCCGTCGGGAGGGGGCGTCGCCGCGGGAAGGCCCGCCTCCCAGGGGACAGCCTGAGATCCGCGGCTCTGACTGCTGCTTGGGCACCTCCGCCTGGCCAAGCCTAGACGTCCGAAAGCCTCCCTCAAGACTCACCCCCCTTAGTCCGGGTTGGGTTGGCCTCACAAATGCCACTCCGGCCCCGCATCCTCGGGGTCGCCCCAGTCTGTCTCCGTGCGGGGCCGGCCGGTGGGACGGCACCTCCCTGAACGCCCCGCGGACGGGCGCGGGGAGCGCCCGGAAACTACAACTCCCAGGGTTCTGCGCGCCCCGGGGGCGGGGCTTCCTGGCGGCGACGCCCGCGGAGAGGAGATGGCCGAGGCGCCGGGCTCCGGGCGCCGCTCGCTGTACAGGGCGGTGGGCTCGCCGCCGTGGAAAGAGGCTTTCCGGCAGGTGGGCGTGGGGCTTGGGAAGCCTCGGCGGGGCCGCCGCCGCTCCCCTCAGCCGCCCGGGCAGCCGCCGTCCCGCGCGCCGGGCGAGGCAGCTGGGGGAGCGCCGGGCGGCGGCGGCCCCGGAGCGGGACCGGACCGGGCTGGGCCGGACCCGCTCGCTGCCGGCGTTTCTGGGCCCTGCGTGCGGGGTCGTGGGAGCCCGCCCAGGCCCAGCACGCCGCGGGTGCACCTGCGCGCCCCCACCACCACCTGCTGGTGTCGGCGCGGGGGTCGGGGGGCGCTCGGCTCACTTCCCTCCTGCGAGCGGGGAGTTCTGCGCCAGACGCGAGATTTTGTCAGGTTCGAACCGAGCCCCAGCGGCCGCGCGCGCCTACGTCGCTTCTGGCCTGTTGTGGCATCGGCGTGGTCCCCGTGAGACGGCCCGCCTTCCCAGGAACCTCTGAGGGGGCGGGCGTGTGTGCCCCCCATGGGAGAAGAGTCCGGTGCTGGGAAGGACTGCTCACCGCAGGGGCTTCCCAACCTGGGCTGTGGCCACTCCGAGCCAGACAGGTCTTCGGTGTTGCGGCGCTGTTCCCTGCATCGTAGGAGGTTTAGCAGCATCCCAGGCCCCTACCCACTAGACGCCAGGAGCCCTAAAACTAAAGTGACAGCAGGAGGGTCTCCAGGCATGGCCCCATGCCCCATGAGGGATGAAATCGCCGCAGGCTGAGAAGCCTTGTAGAGGACAGCGGCTCCGTAGCCACATCCAAAGCAGCAGGAACGTGGGTGTAACCTGAACGTCCTGTCATAGCTCGGCACATGCTGAGCTGTTATTACCCAACCTTGAAGGACGCTGCCCTTGATCAAGTTGGCTATAAAAAGGGTGATCTGGGGGCGCCTGGGTGGCTCAGTCAGTTGGGCGACCGACTCTTCTTGGTTTCGGCTCAGGTCATGATCTCAGGATGGTGAAATGGAGCCCTCCCATGGTGCTCATGCTCAGCTCTGAATCTGCTTGAGATTCTTTCCCTGTCCTTCCCCCTCCTTCTGCTCCTCCCCCAGCTCACGCTCCTTCTCTCTCTCTCTCTTCCTAAAATAAATAAGTAAAATAAAATCTGAATGTGGTGATCAGAACACGTAAACAAAGCATGATAATTTCACTTGTCTGTGAATAAGGACTGGACAGAAATGTGCAAAAATAATAATAGTTAGGGTTGTAGTTGAAATTTTGTGTCTATAAATTTCTGTTAATGATTTAGCATCTAGTCTAAGAAAAAAAATTTTTTTTTTAGAGAAAGAGCATGAGTCTGGGGGGAGGCAAGGGCAGAGGGAGAGGGAGAAGCAGGCTTCCTGCTGAGCAGGGAGCCCAACCTGGGACTTGATCCCAGGACCCTGAGATCATGACCTGAGCCGAAGGCCGACGCTTCACCAACTGAGCCACCCGGGTGCCCCTAAGAATCTTTTTTGTTTGTTTGTTTGTTTGTTTACCGGACTCACCTTGTCTTTCTCCTTCCAAGGCATGCCTGGAGAGAATGAGAAACAGCCGGGACAGGCTCCTGAACAGATACCGCCGGGCTGGAGGCAATATGCCAAGGAGATCTCAGAACACCCTTCTGGTGCAGGAGGTGATGGAAGAAGAGTGGAGTGCTTTGCAGTGTGTGGACAGCTGTCCAGAGGTCTTGACCCAGGTCAGGCTGGGATACGTGTCTCCGGGGAGGGTGCTACAGCAGCAAGAGTGCCCTGGGTCCCCAAGTCCTCTGAACCCCTCCACCTTCCACCCTCCAGCCCCCAGTCAGGATTCCAACTGCCTTGAACCCAGGCTCTTCCATCTTTAAGGTTAGACTCTTCTAGATTCATGGTTCATAAATACTAGATTCTACCAATCTGTTGCATCATCGCATCTGTGAAACTAAAAAGAAAGATGTTTCACCCCTGGGCTCCCCTGCTGGAAATTTTGATTCAGCAGACATGGGCTAGCGATCCCTCTTAAAGTGGAGCTCTCTGATTCTCATCTTGGCCAGAGTCAGGGGCTGGGTGTGGACCGGAAACCATTTACCCTGCACGAGGAAGAGCCCTGGCTTGGATGTCAGTGGTTCTGGAATTCTGACCCTGGTTTTGCTTTGGACCCTTACTTGTCCTGTGCCTCCAAGCTTCGCTTTCACATTTAAATGAGGAAGAAGAGAGTGTGGTCAGCACAGTGAGGATGATATAAGAGAACCTTTGCAAACTGCTCTGAAAACATCAGGGCTGTCTGTAGTCATGAGGCGTTATCGGGTGCCTCCCGTGTGTCCCAAGCACGGGCCAGACGTCTGGGTTACGTAGTCCTATTTAGTGCTCACAAAGGCCCATTCAGGTCTATTCCCACTTGACAGAGGCCCGAAGTGAGGTTTACGGGGTTAGGAACTCCCCCAGCAGCTCCGGAGCTTTGGCGGAACAAGTACTTAGCCGGTGCCCTCTACCCTCTCCCCCCAAATTTGGGGCCCTTGTTTGTTACTGGCTGGTTTAATCATTTGTTGATGACTTCTCAGGGGGATCCCGTTAGCACATCGTCAGCATATCCTACAGAAGGATTGAACAGATCTCAGTTAAAGCAGAGCTCTTCAGGCCAGCCTCCCAAGCCTGAGTCACCGGGGGACTTGCTGGCTGATTGGAACTCCACTTTCTCTTGCAGTTGGAGGAGCTGTTGGACGTGACTGTGCTCGAGGAAAACCAGCAGGAGATGGCTGACCAAGGTGGCCTCTGGGAGGGTCCTTCCACCTGCACCTGGCTACTGGAGCGCTTTCCAAAGCAGAATTCCTTCTTTTTTTTTTTAAGATTTTTTTTTATTTATTTGACAGAGAGAGACATAGCGAGAGAGGGAACACAAGCAGGGGGAGGGGGAGAGGGAGAAGCAGGCTCCCCCCCGAGCAGGGAGCCCGATGCGGGGCTCGATCCCAGGACTCTGGGACCACGACCTGAGCCGAAGGCAGACGCTTAACGACGGAGCCACCCAGGCGCCCGCCTGGTGGTTCTTTCTTTCTTTTTGTTTTTTTTTTAAAGATTTTATTTATTTATTTGATAGATAGCAAGAGCAGGAACACAAGCAGGGGGAGGGGGAGAGGGTTAGAAGCAGGCTCCTGGCTGAGCAGGGAGCCCAATGCGGGGCTCGATCCCAGGACCCCGGGACCACGACCTGAGCCGAAGGCAGACGCTTAACGACTGAGCCCCCCAGGCACCCCCAGAATTCCTTCTTAACTGCCCCCCCTCTATGCCCCGCTCCGGGCGGGTGTCCGAAGTCCCTGCTTTTACTCTGGAGTCTTGGCTCTTCCCGAGAGTCTGTTGTGACTGGGCCTGGTGCTCGGACTCCGCGTTCCGTGCGATCGCTTTCTCCTGGGGACTAAGCTGACCAGCTAGCATGAGCGAGGAGAGGGGTGCAGGCGGCTCAGCAAGCGGTGGGGCCGAGAAGCCGCCTCCGTGTGGCGAGTCCGGGTCCTGTGTTTATTCTGTCCTCCGGTTCCTCTCCATTAATAGCTGAATAGCAGTCCCGTCACCGTACAGGATGCAGTTGAGATCAGAGCGCTCGCGTCCCTGCTTTGAGTGCCTTCCCTCACAGCCGTTCCCTGCTGCCTCCAGGCGCTCGTGGCGCCCACCCCCTGGGGCATCGCTAGGGCCGCGAGGTGCGGCCCAGCAGCTGTGTCGCTGAGCCTTGTCAGTCCCTGGCTTCTTTGTTATTTCCTGTAAGAGACAGCGTAGACCTGCCCTCTAAGTCTGTAGGCTTACGTAGCGTGGGGACGAGAGCCAGCGCCTCGCCAGTAAGCGGCAGCTGCCCCAGGAGGGTGTGGGAGGGCAGACCGTCGGCCCGACTGTGAAGACGCACTTCTTAGCCGGGTCGTAAGCGTTAAGGCTTTGTGGTCCGTACGGTCTCTGGGGCAGCAATTCGGTCCTGCTCCGGTGTAAACGGCCGCAGGGCTCACGGGCATGGCTGTGTTCCCATAGGACTTGACTTAGAAGATCGCCAGTGGGCTGGTCGGGCTGTGGTTGGCCGGCCCTGGCGTGTAGACTGGCTCACGCTTCTGTGCGTTTGTCCCTCCTTCCTGCCACATCCTCGGCGTGGTTGCTTGCTCGCTGCGTGAAGGAACACAGATTGTGAACAGCACAGACTGAGCACACAGACGTCGGGGAACAGATCGCTTTAAACTCAGCACCTAGTGCCCAGTCAGGGTCTTCTCTCTGCTCTGCTCCCGTCGCCTGGGGGGCGGGCGGGGGTGAACGCTGTGTCCTCGGCCCTTAGCCCCGGCGCTGCTCACGCAGGACAGGCAAGAGGGGAGGGAGCCAACAAGACGGAGCCTGGCAGAGCAGATGGGTAGCGGGATTCTGCCTGGATTCTTCTCTGGTGTGGGTGCGGCTTCCTGTGCAGGCCAGGGGCCGGGCCAGGGAGGGAGGGGGGGAGCTCGCTGGAGTCGCCCTTTGCCCCGCAGAGTGGTGCATCCTCAGGGAGTACGAGAAGAGCCTGCAGTTCGATGAGAAGTGTCTCAGCGTCATGCTGGCCGAGTGGGAGGCAAACGCCCTCATCTGTCCCGTGTGCACAAAGTAAGAGATTCCAAACCCCTGCGGCGTGACGGGTGGGTGGCATGTCCCCTGGAAGCTGGTTGTCCGGAAAGGTCTGGGGGTGCTGGGGTGCCCGCTGTGATCCCGGCTCTGCTTCCAGGTCCAACGTGAGCGTGTCAGGCGGCGTGGTCGCGTGTCCGTGTGGCCTGTACCTCCCCTCGCACGTGAGTGTCCCCCTTCCCACGGGCGTCTGCTTGCTGGAGGCCCCTTCGCTGGCGCTGTCGGAGCCGGTGGTGCATGTTTGCTCCCGGCGGCCCGGCCGCCTCGCCCCGGTGGCTGCAAAGCAGCGCACGCGCGCTCGAGACCTTTACAGCGGGAACACCGGTTCCTGGTCTTCCCGCAAAGTTCCCACGTGGGAAGACACAACGAGTGGCCCTAAGTGGCGGGACGGGGCCTGAACGTTGGCGGCGGCGAAGGGTGACGCCGAGCTAGCGTTTCACAGTCGCTCCCGGCAGCCGGTGCTCCAGGCCCCGGGCCGGGCGGGGCCGTGCGGCCGGAGCGCGAGCGGGCGCGGTGTGCGCTCCGGGTTCGCGGCTGGGAGGGCGTGCGGAGCCCGTTGCGCACTCAGGCTTTGCCCGCTCCGTGTAGCTCAACGGCTTTTTTTTTTCTTTAAACAATTACCCTGTTTGAGTATTTCCTGAACGTTGCATTCCTTGTCGTTGAAAAAAAGGAAGAGAAAGCCTTGTTTCCGTTCTCCGCCGGGTTACGGACGGGTATGACGGCGCGGTTCAGGTGGCGCAGGTGGCCCCGTGCCCTCCTGGTGCGGCTCACGCGGGAGCGGGGGGCCGCCGAGGTCAAGGGGTTAGCGCGGTCGGGAGCCCCGCCGTCCCAGCGAGCCGGCCTCGGGGAATCGGGATCTTCAAGCTGTTGACTCGGAGGTGACCGGGGTCAGGTTGTAGCTTAACTTTTTTATCTGCTAGTCTCCAGAGTTGACGGAGCAAAAGCTTCGAGCCTGTTTAGAGCACAGCGTGAGTGAGCACAGCGCGCGCTGCCCGCACACGCCTGCGTTCTCGGTGGCGGCCGGGCCGGGGGAAGCGCCCCGTCTTCTGATGAGCTGCGCGGTAAGCCTCCCGTGGGACCCAGCGGCCGAGCCGCCAGCGGCGGGTAGCGGTCCCGCCCAGCGGAAATCATACAGACGGGTAGATGTTTACAAATGCTTAGTCTTGCATAGGAGAGTGGGGGTAATGTGTTACTTACGCTAGGAGGTCCACGGTCACCCGAGGGCCTCCTGTTTCAGAGAGGACTCCGGGACGGCCCGGGCGCAGCCTGGACGGGGAGGGCCGGGTACACCTTACCGAGGGTAACGCACAGCCATGAGGACCTGCGCGAGCGCTCTGGGTGGTCATGGGATGACGGAGTGCGCCAGACCGCCAGATAGCCAGGGGCGTCCCCCGTGCCAGCGGTCAGGGGCTCCTCAGCGTGGTGGTGGGGCTGAGCGAGACGCCCACGGTCGGGAGGGGAGACCCAGGAACGCGTGCTGGCCCGAGGGCACCGCGAGCTCGGGTTCTGCCGGCAGTGGGCCTGCCCGTCAGGCGTGGGTTCACAGCCGCCGGCCACCCGTGTGCTGAGGGGAGGGTGTTTGGAGCCCGTGCCTGGGACCTGACCTGAGCCCCAGGTGCACACGCTGCAGGATGGGGGTCCCGAGGGCAGACGCCCCACCGGAGCCACCTCGCGTCCCTGCTGATGAGACCTGAATTGTGGACAGAGGTGGTGTTGGTGACTGGGACTCTCTGTTTAAATCCAGGCTTGTGATACGTGGGCTGTGATCCTCTAGAGCGGCCTCCACGCGTTCTCCTGGGGACACGACTCACTCCGCCTGAGACAGGCCCTTGTAATGCCAGCCTTTAATTTATGACTTATTTTGTATTAAAATTTTCAACCTGTCTGCTCTTGGTGTGTTGTGATGCAGGCCAAAGGGAGAGAAAGAAAAGGACAAAGCACCTTGGAGGAGAGAAACCAATTTTATTGTCCATCATTACGTTATACAAAAATCTCGGAGCAAGGGAGTCATAGAGAAGCAATAAACAGAGTAAATGAGAGGGCAACAGAAATAATTTAAATCTGAGTTATTCTCCATGATATTGGGAAGGCAACCACCTCGAAGCCCATGTGCGTCTGGCTTCAGAGCAGGCTGGTTCCCCGGCAAAGCCCGGCGTCTGGTCTGCTCTACGGACTCTTGACAAAACCTTTTAGATCCTCGAGAAAAGTAATGTATTCCTGGTGCTCCAGGGCTGTGCTGAGCTCCACCAGCTCGTCTGCGAATGTGTTATCCACCCCTCGGTCGGCCAGGAAATCCATCAGGTGGTCGTACAAGGCCTGTGGGCAACAGAGGCCTTTCCTAGTCCCAGGCTGCGCCCCTGCCGGCTGCCCAGCCGCCCGCCCGTCTGCCCCCCTGCCCGCACTCACCCAGTCCAGGGAGTCGGTGTTGAGCGTATAGTTCGTGTCCTTCCAGTCAGACTCGCCGACGGACTGAAAGCTCACCTCCCTGATGGAGAAAATGTCACTCTCCTCCTCCTCCTCTTGCCCGACCTGAGAACAGACGGTGATTGGAGGAAGTGAAGCCCTAGCCCGGGGCCAAACCGGGCTATTTATAGCTGCGAACTCCCCAGACTTCACCCCTTCCCCGGCTCTGCTGGTCTCCGCTGCACAATGCTGGTGTCCTTGCCCCCCCAACCACCCCCCAGCCCACAGTACCTCGTCTTCCGGATAATGACAGTCCAGCACCAGGGCCTTCCTGCCACCGTCCTTGACGACTTCCACCACGAAATTGGGCGTGGACGTCAGTTCAGGCTGCGGAAGCGAGAGCGCATCAGGCCGCTGCCTGGACCGGGGGGCTCGCGGTTCCGGGGGTCTGACGACCACCACTGTTAGGACGGCCCTTAGCCGCTTCCAAACTCCTACACGATCCTGCGACTCAACACGGAGCCTAGAACCTTCCACAGCACTAAAGCCACATACCAGCTTGTTCGGGAGGCTGAGCTACACTTCCCGTTGGTCCTTCCCCGAGTTCTGAACCAGGTTTTAGAGGGCGGAGGGTCACTCGCTTTCGCTAGCCCCCTACTTGTTCATAGAACTTCCTAGGTCTCGAATGACGAAATCTGAGCTGGGGTCCCAGCTAAGTTAATTGATCTGCTCTCCCCCAGGCCCGTTTTTCCATCCGTGCACTGCAAAGCTGGCCTAAACCTCCCAGATCTCACTTCCGCTGCCCGTTTCGGGCTCTTCTTGTGTCACAGCCCAGGACCCAGGCTGGGGCATCCCGCTAACCGGCCGTCCTCACAGCTCAAGAATCACAGCGCCCCTCCCTGTGGTGGTGAGCCGTCCTGCATCAGGGCGATGGCGGCCAGAGCGGCCGGGACAGAAGCGCCCCGGGGGTGTCCTCTCTGTGCTTGGCCAAGAGGCGGTCCCAGGACCTGCTTAGTCAGGAAGTCCGGGCACCCTGTGGCCCCGATGCTGGCCGGGCCCTAGACCAGGCACAGTGCCTCCTACGACGTGCGAACCAGGCAGGACAGCCAGCGGCGGGGCAAACACCTTGTCGACGCTTCGGGCCTTAGCCTCTGACGCCCCAGCTTCGGCAGTGGGTGTTTACTGCCAGCCCGTGACACGCTGGAACGTTCCTCCCTTGCAAACGCTCCAGATAAGATCCCGATACCAAACCTCTCCCGATCCTGGGAAGACTGAAGACGGGTTCAGTCCCTTCCCACCAAGCGAACACAGGCCACAGTGTGGAGCCCCAGCCTGCAGGGGCCGCGGTCCTGGTGCTGAAGCCCGAAACCGCTGCGCGGGGAGCAGAGGCCCAGAGATGGCCGTGCCCTCGCCTGCCCTCACCTGCGAACGAAGGAGATCAAGGCCCGCACCCCACTCACCTCCTGTTCTTCCACCTTCTGCCCCTGGGACGGCTCCTCCTCCCCGTCAAACGTGGGCGGGATGCTGTTGTTAATGTTGAAGGTGACGGTGATCCTGCAAAGGGCAAAGACGAGGTCAGGGGCTGAAGCTGTAATGGGCGGACAAGTAGCGAGCGCTACCACAGTGACAGGCCCGACTGAAACAGTGTGTCAGAAGCTCCGCACCAACCCGGGCATGGGGTCGGCAGTCTCCCTGCTCCGGCCCGGCTTCATCTCCGCCACACACAGTCCCGGGGGCCCTCCACTGGCGGTCAGCGGCTGAGCGTGCGTGGCCCTGAACGGAAGCCTCCTTCCCCGAGAAAATCTGCCCACGGAGGGGGGAAGAGAGGCACCACGGTCGCCCACTGTCAGCAGAGGACCCAGAGGGGCTCTGGGGGTGGGGCTCCCCAACACTATGCGCCGCCCAGGGCAGCTCTTCTCCATTTTTTTAAAAAAGGTTTTATTTATCCATTTGAGAGCAGGAACACAAGTGGGGCGGCGGGGGGGGCAGCAGATGGAGAGGGAGAAGCAGGTTCCCCGCTGAACAGGGAGCCCGACGTGGGGCTCGATCCCAGACCCCCGGGATCATGACCTGAGCTGAAGGCAGATGCTCAACTGACTGAGCCCCCTGGGCGCCCCAAAATCCATTCTTCAAAATAGCGGTAAGAAGTTTTATAATCACGAAGCAGGCTGGAAACACCCAACTCATGACAATTAAGCTGCAAGACTCCTCAGCTGCCAAACCCTGCTCCCGAGTCGGACTGAGCGCCGCAGGGAGGGGTCCTCCGGCACAGACGCCCCGCGGGTCCCCTGGGCTCGCTCGGGACCCCCAACCGCCGCCCTCCAGAGCCAGGAAGCTGTTCTCCTGCACAGCGATGCTGGCGTCGCAGTTGGCCACAAAACCTGTCTCATCTGTCCCCAGGCTGACCAAGCTGAGCTCCTGGGCGCAGAGGTGCAGTTCTGTTCACGAGAACATTATCTATAATGAGCCCAAACTGGCCATGAGTCACACCCTAGAAAGATGGCTTAGGGGATGTCACGGGGGGGCCGGGGGGAAAGAAAACCAGAACCCGACTTTACAACATACACAGAAGTTTACTCAAAAAGGGGACGGTGAACAGCTGAACTCAGTACAAAATTCCCCACCTTTCTCCCGGGGACACTCACTGCCCTGTGTCGCCCTCCGCTCACACGTGAGTTATACAGCTCACGTGTTCCCTGCTGTAAACGCCAGGGCAGGGCCTGGGTTCCCACAGCAGAGCCCGCAGTGTGCGAGTCCACACCGCAAACCCGAGGCCAGTCTGCATCGGTCAGCACTGTACAAATTTCTGAATCTGGGGCGCCTGGGTGGCTCAGTCAACTGAGCGTCTACCTTCGGCTCAGGTCATGATCTCAGGGTCCTGGGATCGAGTCCCACGTGGGGGGGGGGGGGCGTCTCCGCTCAGCAGGGAGCCTGCCTCTCCTTCTGCCTGTTCCCCCCTCCGCCTTGTGCTCGCATTCTCTATCTAATAAATATCTTTTAAAAAAAAAGTTTCTGAATCTGCGTGTCTGGATTCAGGCACGGCCTCACCGGGAGACAGCCCACAGTGGTCCAGCAGACTTCCAGCGACATCCTTCTCTACTGTCCTACTTATTAAACCAACTCGCAGCAGATCCGTGTGCAGCGAATGAACCACCTGGAAATCGTGGCCAAGGACCTGCTGGAACTAAAGGCAGCTCTGGGAGAAGGCAGGGCAGGTCCCGCAAGGTCAGGGAGTCGGTCCCCTGCGGCCCACTCCGACCGGCCCGCTCCGACAGTCGGTCCCCCTACAGGCCCCCCATACTTACTTTTCTCCAGCAACTTTCTGCACTAGCTTGGCTTCTGTCCCGTTCACTTCCAGCTCCCAGCCTCCAGACATCTTGGGGAGGGACTTGTGCTTCTGTATCTTTTTTTCCTCCTTAATCTCATCGTTCAGGAACTCAACGAAAGCTTTATCTCCTACGGTGAAAATCCATTAAGATACAAAAAGAGAAAAGCCAGCCAGTCTAAACCCTAAAAAAGACCCGGGGCGACTGCAACCAGAATCTGGCCTCGGGGCGGTTGCTGACACTCCTGCTGGGGATGCGGCTCCCCCGGAGCCTGAGTCACACCCGCCAGGCCCCGGGGTCCGCACCTGTGAAAGTTCGGGTACCCTCAGCGCCAGGCTGAGCTCAATCCTGGAAAAAGGACTTCCAGCAGCGAACTCACCACCACGTTTCACCGCGAAGCCAGAAGTTTCCCGGTTACCCCCGCTTTGACCTGCCACCTTCAACCCCGACCACCGCCTCCCCAAAGCTCCCTTTCCGAGCCTCGGGACGAAGCCGGCCGCCGGGGAAGGGAAGCAGCGCCGCCCCGAAGCGCAACACTTGCTGGGTGAAGACGGGAAACGCGGTCCCACGCGGGTGTAGCCCGGGGTCGTCCACCAGTGGGGGCGGCTGCGGACGGTGGCTCGGGGCCCCCCACTCCCGACCCTTGACCCCCAGCCCCTGAACCCCCGTCCCCCGGGCTCGACCCCTCCCCCCCGTTCCCCGACTCTGAGCCCCGGCCCCCGGGCCCCCGGGCCTCACCCTGGGTGTGCAGCTCGCTGCAGCCGCAGCTGCAGGGCCCGCGGGCGCGCAGGAGGCCGGCGCACACACGGAGCAGCCCGAAGGGCCTCACGCACGGCCGGGGCGCGGGCTGCAGCAGCGGCCGAGGCGACGGGGCGGGGGCGGCGCGGAGCCCGGCGACGGCGGAGCCCAGCGCGCGGGGCACTCGGCGCAGCAGGGGCAGCATCGCGGCGGCGGACACGTGCGGGTGCGAAGGACGAACCCAGGCCCTAGATCCCGGCCCGCGCGCCGCCGGAAGTCCCCCCCGCCGGGAGCGCTTCCGCGCCGGCGCAGTGCGGGCCCGAGGCGCCGGGCTAGGCGCGCCCCCTGCTGGGGGCCTCCGAGGTCAGCGCCGCCGCCCGCGCCGGATCATCCCGCAGGACCCGCCGTACCGCCGAGCGCTGCGGGCCGCTCTGCTCCAGGGCGGGCCTTCTGAATTCCCGCGACCACCCCCCCACCCAGCGTGCACCTCCCCCTGCGTGCACCCCACTCCGACGTGCAACCCCCTCCGCCGGCGTGCACACACCCCCCTGCGTGCACCCCACCGCGACGTGTACCCCCTTCCCCCCGC
>NC_058417.1:1293858-1325577 GCF_002201575.2 Neomonachus schauinslandi | reverse complement strand
GCGACGCCCCCCCCCCCCCCCCGCCGCGCACCCACACCTCCCCCCCCGCGTGCCCCCACCCCCCCCCCCGCGTCCCCCCCCCCCCCCCCCCGCATGCACCCTCCCAGCGTGCACCCAGTTACGAAGGCACGGCATTGTTCTGGGGCCAGGAGGCTGAGAGCAGGAACGAGGGGCCCAGAAAAAGAGCTTTCAAGACACCCAAGAGGCCACTTAGGGCCCCCAGCTATGTTCCGTGACCTACACCGTTTGCCCAGGCAGCTTCTGGCAGAACTTCTAGGCGGTGTCAGAATCGCAAAGAGATGCAAAAAACCTCAGTAGCTAAGGATTTTAAGGTAACAAAGGGGATGCAGAAACTGAGTCTCCAGCCTAACTACATCAGAAATAAGAAATGAGTGGTAAAACTCCCGGGGCTGTTTCAAAAGCAAACAAGGCCGTGATCCCTTACGGGAGATGAGCCCAAGACCCCACCGCACCACAAGACCCCACCGCATTTATACCGGCCCCGCAGTGCGCCCACAGCCCCTTCCTCCCGCCGGACTGTTACCTCCGCTTCATTACAAGATTAAAGTCTCCGCCCTGGGAGGAGCGCAAGCTTCATGAGCAGAACACGTTTTCAACCTTGTGCCTGCATCATGCCCACCTCTACCTGCCCAGACAAAACTCCCCTTTCTAAGACCACACCAAACCAGTCTGCGCCAAGGTGGACCCCAGCGCGTAACTTTCAATGACTTTCTGTGATTAGAACACTGAAAATCACCCTCGGGGTGGACATTTAACATGCTAATTAGACATGCAACACACGAAGAGCCATGACCTTTAAGCACACAGGTGCTAAGTCCCCGCCTGTCTGTTTAGAGGGCACCCCTTTCCCACCCTGACCTCTCCCCGGGTAGTCAGCCTGAGAACTCCCAGCTCCAGGCTGGCACATCAGCCCCAGGAAGGCCCGGCCCCGCACTCCTGCCCACCTGGTCAGGTTCTAGTGCTTAGAGAGCCCCCGGGCCCGACACTCCCTAACAAGAAAGTCAGTCTTCCCAAATGAGTGGCGAAGACTAATACTACTAATACTTAAATATATTCTAAACAGCAGTGAAAGGAGACAAGAAAGAGCCACAGACATCATGGACAAGGTTCAGCTTTAATGGATCTGACAGTCCTGCGCACAGTGGAGCATTATATACGGGAGCTGCTGATTCCGCGGAGCCGTCTGTCCCAACAAGACTCTCAAAACACAACGTAAACCTGAGCAAAGCTGGGGTTTTCTCCTGCAAGTTCTCATAGCCCAGTCGGAATCTAAAGCCCTCGCTTCCCGTTGGCGCGCCGGAGGAAGCCCATGGTCACGCCTGGCCTGGTCAGGCCGCTGGGACTACGCGGGCGCACGGAGCTCCGAGCAGAACCGGCCTCCGTCCTGCCCGCCCTCCGCAGCCTGCAGAGGTGACGCCCAAGGAAGGGTTCTTGTCAGGGGCTGGGTGCCGGCGGTTCGTCCCTCACAGGCCGTGCGCTGGGAGCACGGGAGGCCTGCGGTCTGCGGGGAGGACATCTCCCCCCACGAGGCTGCTCGGGGGAGCTGGTGATTCATCCGGAGAGATGCCACAGGCTGGGGAAGAGGCCTCTCACCTCAGAGGTCTTCTCACGGATGGCGATGCAACGTCAATAGGAAACACGGAACTTTCTTAAGAAAGCGCGGTGTCCCCTGCAGCTCGGTATAAACCGCCGTTTCTTTCTTTATAGAACTTCGTAGTCAAAATGGGGTTTCCAATCTGGTTCAATCCCTGAGCAGCTAGGTTAAAAATTAACTTTTTAAAAAGCCCGATAAAAAAACTACTGTATCAAAACTCTGCCAGAATGTTGCAGCGACGATCGTCTTTCTGTACAGAAACATTAGAGCTGTTGGAAGCTCTGTGCCCCAGGCTCCCGCTCGAACAGGTACTGAGCAGGGCGGCTGCTGCCCTCACCCCAGAGAACCCCAGGGAACCCCAGAGAACGTACTGAGGAACGTCATCACCCACTCCCCACTGTTTACCAGCATGATTCACTTTTTATTAAAAATACAATGTATTCTTTCCCCAGTCAGGCTGAACATCCTAGGCCTCTATTAAGAAATGAGCAAAATACACTTAAAAATTTTTCTGAACAACTCGTCAGAAAGTCAGCAGCCGTAAAGAACGAGGGGGTCTGAGGAAGCGCCAGCTGAAAGTCTTCAGAAATCAGGAAGACGGGGTATCTGGCCGGACGCTGGGGTGCTCGGGCGGGGATCAACCCGGAGGCCGAGCCCCCGCCCCAGAGTGAAGACCGCCCGCGGTCTCTGCAGAGTGCCCCGGGCAGTGTGGCCCCCGCTTTGGAGCCACATGGTCCACTGGGTAAGGAATGACAGAAATACTGCACATCTGTGTTCACACCCACGAAGCCCACGAAAAATGCTAAATCGGCTTCTTTTAGGGCAAAACTCTCTGGGAAAAGATGACTTGCTTATGGTAATTAAATAGCGAAGAGGAACCTTTGGTGTCCTCCGCTTCTGAGAACACAAGGCCCGGAAGAGACTGGAGACCTTGGGACTCCCTCTGGCAGACGTGCAAACTGAGGCCCAGAGGGGGGGACCAGCTCACGCAGGAAGGAGCAGAGCCAGGCTGTGTCCCCCTGTCCCCAAGAAGGAAGAAGCACTGAGACCAAGAATGAGATGCAAGAGCATAAACCCCAGGTGCGGCTGGGTCCTCACGGCCATCCCCCTCCAGCCGCCCCAACCCGGGAGAGACGCGGCCAGTCCTCAGGCCCGCGGGGTCATACGTGCCCGGCTGGGGGCCACCGCGCCGCCAGGTCAGCACTCCTCGACCGCCCCGCTTGGAGCCCGGGGGCGTGAGGTTCAGGAGGGCGAGAGCCAACAGCACTTCCCTCCTCAAACTTCTAGAACGTGAGGACAGATCAAAGGACAACATCTGAGCTCTGCGACCCTGCAGAGTCCCCTCCCGGGAAATCCTCCCCATCACAGGGACTCGGGGATTCACACGGGGCGCGATGGCCCGCATCTAACGGTCTGTCCATCCGGGGCTCGGCGCGGACCTAAGCCTCCTGAGCTGGACCCTCGCACAACGCTACTACGCCCCCATGCGGTAGTCGGGGAACTGCGGCAGTTCCGGGGGGAGCGCCCCGCGGGGACCGAGCGCCCAGGGCTGCAGCTTCCACCCCCTGAACAGAAGCGCGCGGCTCTGCGCCCCAGGCTCTGCGCGCCGGGCTCGGGGTCGTGTAGCCCCGCCGGCGCAGGCCCTGCCAGCGCCGGCCCCCCACCCCGGGAGGGGCGACGCTGGGGCTCAGTCGCGGGCCGCCCGCAGCTTCCTCCGGAAGTAGTCGGGGGCGGCCTCGTACAGCCAGTCGGCGTCCACGACGCACAGGTCCCGCATGTAGCACCTGCCGGTGTGCAGCAGCTCCGTGTAGACGACGCAGGCCGGCCGGCAGTGGAAGAGCACGGACGAGGGGTGGATGGCCACCGGCTGGCGGGTGGCCGTGGTCACGTACGTGCCGTCGGGCTGCAGCTCGGCCGCGCTCATGAACAGGCTGTGCGCCAGGCAGCGGCGGACGCTCTCCACGTCCCCGCGGGAGGACACCATCGGCATGGACATCTGCGGCGGGAGAAGCAAGGCGCAGAGAGCGGACCCCGGTCAGGCTCAGCGGGCGCCCCGGACGTCGGCGGGGCCGCCGGGGCTCCGGCCGGGTGCGGGAGCCTGCACGCCTCGCCGCCCGGAATGGACGGCCGGCCGCGGCCCAGGGGGAACGGCCTTTCCTGTACTCCCACGGCAGCCCAATTCATCTTCGTGTTCTGCCGCGCCCCTCCAGCGAGGCCCTCCCGGAGCCTCCCGGGGCCACATCCCCCACGGTCGGGCCCCCTGCACTGGCTCCAGAAGCTCCCACCCCTCAGCTGCGCCCGGGGGAGCAGAGCACCAGCCGACCGGAACGCTGGTGGACGCCCGCCTGACCCCGCCGGCCGCTTCTCCCCTCCAGCCGTCGGGAGTGGGAGGCTCTGGAAACTTGACCACTGCCCCGGCTCCCCTGAGGGGAGAGGCCTGGGAGAGCAATCACCGCGGAGGCGGAAGGGGGGAAGCGGGAGGGGCGTGCAAAGAGCCGCCTGAGAGCCCCCCCACCTGCTCCGACCGGTCCCCTGGGGCTCGACCATTTCCTGTCCACAGCTACCCAGACAAACCGCTCTATCCCACTTCTCCCTTTAAGATGCCTCTGGGGGTTTTGGTTTCTGCCATCAACTGACCCCCGCCTGCGGAGGACCCGCTTCATCTCAGCTATCACCACCTCCAGGGAGCCCCCGAGTCCTGCAGCTAACTGCTGGTCTCTGCTTCCAGGCTGCCGGCTCCCGGGACAAACTACCCAGGTTCTTTAGGCCCCAGTTTCAGCGTCTGGAAAGTGGGACTAGAACCCCACAGCGGAGACGCCAGGATTTCAGATGAGGACCGGGGGAGGAGTTCTCCCAGACACCAGGAGGACCGGTACCTTCAAGCAGATATCCCTCAGCTGTGCTCGGACTTCAGCCACCAGCATCATGTTCTTGCTGTTGACAAAGTTCTCTCTGCACCAATCCTGAACAGGAGAGAAAGAGCACAACCCCCGTCACTTCCACAGAGAAAAGAACAGAACTTTGAGAACACAGCTGAATTCAGACAGAAGACGTCAGTTGCCAAAAATACAGGAAAACCGCTTTCTATCAGAAAGCGTGAACTATAAGGGTAAACTAGAAATACTTCACAATCTAAAAATTCCCTCATGTCAGGGGCCTCAGCTGGCTGGGTTGGGGAAGCTCATGACTCTCAATCTCAGGGTGGTGGGTTTGAGTCCCACGCTGGGAGTAAAGATTACTTAAATAAACAAAACTTTTTAAAAAAGTTCCTTATGTCAAGTCACCGTGAAAAAAGCTATAGACTGGAGTATTTGCATCACTACACCCAATAAAGGATTAATGACCCCAGAATACATGAAGAAAACTTCTATGTATTGATGAGACAATGACCAACAACTCGGCAGGAAAAAGGACAAAGGACGGGAACACCCGACCCACAGACACGGACTACGAACGTCCAATAAAGGTCCGCACGATGCTCGGCCTCTGGGTGACCCACGGCAAAGTGATGTAAAGTAACTGAGATATGACAGGGTTTCATATCCATTGACTCGGCAAAAACGCATCACTTCAGCGGAGAGGCAGGGGGTGGGAGAGGGACCCTCCCGACCTTTGCGGGTGGACAGCACACCGTGTGCTCACGCAGTCGGGCACGCGGTCACCCCTGCGGGAAGGGCTTTTGCCGGAAGTACAGCATTTTATTTCCTCAAAAATAAACATAAATACAGCAGAATGTTTACAACCACTGAACCTGAGCAGTGGCTGTTTTTCTCTTGAGAACTGACTGCGTCACGATGCAGAGTAGAAGCGCACATGGCAGGCGCACGAGCGGATTTCACGGACAAGTGAGAGAATATACAGGTGTATTTCTGAAAGTGCGCACGCATCACACCATCTCACTTGTAGGGAAGACCTGAGTTAGTACTTGGTTTTGCTAACTGCAAGCAGCACAACAGGATTTTCACTTTTATGGAAAAGGGGGAAAAGCAAAAGCAGCTCAGTGTGTGTTCTGTTCTGCAGTGAGCCCCACAGAAGTGGCCCAACCGGCCCCCACCCCGGAGCTGCGTGGACCCCCCAACCCCGAGCTGCACTGACCCCAGAGCTGCGTGGACCCTGGAGCTGCGTGGGCCACCAACCTGCGCGGACCCTGGAGCTGTGCGGACCCTGGAGCTGTGCGGACCCCAGAGCTGCGCGGACCCCTGGAGCTGGGCTGACCTGGGAGCTGCGCAGACCCCGGAGCTGCGCGGAGCCCTGGAGCTGGGCTGAGCCAGGAGCTGCACGGACCCCAGAGCTGCACTGACCCCGGAGCTGAGTGGACCCCAGAGCTGCGCGGACCCTGGAGCTGTGCGGACCCCGGAGCTGGGCTGACCCAGGAGCTGCGTGGACCCCGGAGCTGTGCAGACCCCCGGAGCTGGGGTGACCCGGGAGCTGCGCTGGACGCTCCGGCATCAAGCCGCTGCAGGAGCCGCGGGGCTTTAGCTGCATTTCTTCTGTGCATCTGTTAGCAACATGGGGCCTAAGGTATCAGAAAAGCCTAAGACAAGCTACTTTTTGGGTCTGGGAACACGGCAAACCATCTCCGCCTGAATTAATGATAACCGCTTCTCCCCTCTGTGCCGCCCTGGCTTGTGAGAGCTTTCAGAGCGCTCTGCCGTCAGACGGCGGGGATCTAGAACACCGTTCCCATCCGGCTCTGAGAACAGAAAGAGCCCCCGAGCCAACGCTGCCGCGGAGAAAGGCAGGGGCAGGTGGGGAAAAGCTCATTTCGGAGCTAAGAAGCTGGGCCACCCAGCGCTCGGGGCCCCTGCCCAGCGAGGATGAGGGGGACACCGACGGGGTGGAGGCCGGCGCTGTGGTCCTCCCCGGTGAGCCCTGTGCGCAGGCGCCGCAGCCGGGCCCCCCCGCACTGACCGCGCGGTTCGCGACGCCCGGCCGAAGGGCCAGCGCGCGTCAGGCTCAAGCGCGGGAGGACGCACGGCGGGAGAGAAGGCCCGGGCGAGGCTGACCTTGCTGCCACCCAGGTTCTTGAAGGTGCGGTAAATGTTGAGCAGCGTGATGTGGTCCCCCTCCCCGGACACGAACTTCTTGCGGACGGCCTGCACCTCGTCGCGCCGGGCCGGAGGGCTGTACAGCACGCTGTCCACCGACAGCAGAGAAACGACGGTCAGGATCTCCTCGGTGCAGTGGAACTTGGGGGACAGGAGGATGGTCTGCACACAGAGATGACAAATGGCGTGCGCCGAGACCCCCCCATCCTGAGCACAGCCCTTCCACCCGCGGCCTCGGAGGCCAGGTTTCTGCAGCTGCCTGCTCCCCAGAACCCCACGGCCTTCCCGCAGGCTCCCACATTCCTGGGGGCCTGGGGGGCTCACGACTTAGCGCGGCCCTGAATCTCACACAAGGCCAGCGCGCGTCAGACACATCGTGGGGCCACAGCCACTCAGGAGCGACAGTGACGGTGAAGCCGGGGCCCTGGGGCGTGGGGGGTGGGAGCAGGTGGCTGCCCCACGAGCTGTGACAGGCAGAAGAGGCACGGAGGGGAGGGGCGACTCACTTTGGCAAATCTGGGCTCTAGAGGGAAAGCTGCCATCTTTCTTCCCAGCGGAGTCAGGGTAAGCTGGTCGTCCTTCTGTTCGAGAGCACCCAGCAGGTCCAGCTGGGCGACAGCCGCCTGAATGTGATCTGCAGACAGACGGGAGAGGAGGAAAGCCTGCAGCCACTCTGCGCTTCAGGGCGCCCAACCCCGGTCCTGGCGCACAGCGGCCGGCGACACCCCCGTCTTCAGGTCCGCCTGCAGCAATGGCCCGTGACCCCGCTGCGTCACACGCACGCACCCCGCACACAGACGCGCTGTGGCGCCGCCGGGACCCGCATGCGGAAGCGGAGACGCGCAGCAGCGCCCACAGGCCCTGCGAGGCCCGGCGGAGAAACGCTTACTATCCTCCCCTTCCTACTTTCTGAATTCCAACCACGTCCACGCACCACCTGCTGAGGGATCAAGCAGCACGTCCGACGACGTAGTAAGTACACGAGCGCAGAGACGAAATGCCGTGCCGCAGCCCGACGCGAAGCCACGGCTCCCGCCCGGGAGCTCTTACATGCACAGAACCTCCCCGGGGATTCCCAGGTGCCCCTCCGACAGTTGAGCGACACGAGCAGACCCCCAGACCCTTTTCAGAGAGCCCACCCGTTAGTTGGTCCTCGTCCACCCAGGCCCCTGCCGCCTACCTGGAGAGGGCTTGGACATGAAGTCAAAGGTGAGCACATCGGGGACTTTCATTGCAAGGAGCTGCAGCAGCACGCTCGCCAGGTTACACCTGTGAGGAGCAGACCCGCGGCTGACGCACCTGCTCCCGGTCCTGCAGCCCCGGGGTCAGGGCGGCGGGGGCGGCGGGGGCGGCAGGGGCGCGGGGGAGCGGGGCGGCGGAGGGGGGTGGGGGGGTGGCGGGGGCGCGGAGCAGCGGGGGCGGCAGGGACAGCAGGGCGGCGGGGGCGCGGGGCGGCGGGGGCGCGGGAGCACCTACCTCTGGATCTCTGGCACGGTCATCTTCTCAAACTTCTCGAACTCGTCCTCCGTGTAGAGCCGGTAACAGACACCGCTGTTCTCCCTGCCGGCCCGGCCCGAGCGCTGCCACGCCTGGGTCTTGGACACACGCTGCACGGCGAGCACCTCCAGGCCGCTGCCTGGGGGGAGAAGGGCCCGCGTTAGCGCTTCGCCCTACACACGAACACGCGGGTTCCGCAGCGGGGAGAAGCTGCAGCATCCCTCGGAACACCAGTGATCCTCCTGCAGCACGAGTCCAGAACCCCAAGGCCGCGTGGGAAAGCGCAGAACCAGAGCGCTCCGCACTGAAACAGCGGGGGATGCGTCTCGGGGACATCAGAACGTGCTCAGCCACGCCAGTCTGCCTGGGCCCAAGGGTGCCCAAACCCCGACTCCAGGAAACGGGCAGCTGCTCACCAGTCAATGCCCGAGCCCGCACCCGCCCTCCCAGCTGTCCTTTAAGAGGGAGACGTGGGACGGAGTCACTCCCGGGAGTGAATAGGACACGTGTCCTGGATAAAGGTGTGCCCTGTGCCAGGCACAGGCGAACAGGTCCTTCCAGCACTAACTCCAAGTCCGCACCCTCGGGTGCTGAGTCGTGCTCCGTAATCAGACACTTCGGGGGCCTCTAATCCTCCGCAGCAAAGCCCGGTAGAAAGCAGAGGACCGGAGCGCCCAGCAAGCTCCCACTGCACACCCTCAGGAACAGCCGGTGTCTCACCCCGGCCTGGGAGGTTTGCTTCCTGGGACGCCCGGAGCTCAAACATCCAGCCCGATGAAGCTCCCGCCGTGGTGTCGGGGGTCCCTGGCTGCACAGCCCCCTGACCCAGCTGCTCAGGGGGTCTCAGGTCAGGCCCAGCCCGTTCTCGAGCCGGCGAAGCCTGGACCCCTGTCCTGCCCCGCCTGGCCCCTCGATCCCAATGCCTGCCTCCTTCCTGGACCTGCTTTCGGCCCGTGTCACCTGCGCCGCCCCGGCTGGTCACAGCGAGTCCGAGCAGGAGGCGCTCGCTGGGAGAAGCTGTGGGGAGAAGAGGGGCTCGTGGGCTCGGTTCTCACCAGGATTATACTTCTTTGCTTTAACCATGCCTGTGTCGACCACGTATTTTATTCCCGTGATGGTTATGGAGGTCTCAGCGATGTTGGTTGAAATGATCACTTTGCGACAGCCCTGGAAGGAGGAAGAAACCAGAAAGTGATGCACGGGACTCCGAAGTTTCACAACAATTCTCACCGGTAGTTTCCACAGTCCACTCGTGCTCCAGATCCACGTGACTAAGGGGAATTCCTAACACTGAGCGGGGAGGTTCCCGTCTTCAAGGCTTATTTGAGATGATGAGCTGCAGGGGAACAGACAGATGTGGGCTGGACCCCTGGCCCCACTGGGCACTCCCTGAGCACCGTCGCTCCGCCTCTCGGGGCCTCTGTGTCTACACGACGAGACCGACCCCCACCCTGCCAGTTCTCCAGAGGGCAGGCCGCACACGCAGGGTGTATGCACGGTGCACGCACAGTGCCTGGCCCGGCCGGTGCTCGCACTATACGGTGTGGCAAGTGCACACGGCTGGTCTATGTCGGACTTGGGAGAGCCCCTCGTCCACTGGTCACCTACTGCCTCTGCCCACCCCACCCCCACGGTCTCCCCACTCTCCCTGTTCCCACCAGGCTGGGGAGCCCCGTCTGGGGCTGTGTCTCCTAGTCCCGCGGCTTTGCGACTTGTGCACCTGGTACCCGAGCATCCCGCCCCACAGGTGCCCAGGGACGGGGCTGCACAGGACAGGTGCACACTCACCTTTGGGGCCCCCTGGAAGACGCGGAGCTGCTGGGCATAGGGCAGGGAGGCGTACAGAGGAAGGACCAGCATGGAGGGGCAGCCGTCCGGGAGGTGCTTCGCGATGTCTCGGCAGGTCTTGCTCATGGCTTCGATCTCCTCCTGCCCCGTGAGGAACACCAGGATGTCCTGAGAAGGAGGGGCCTCCTGCAGAAGGGGAAGCGTGGGGTCACTAGGTGCCGACAAGTGCAGGCTGCACGGAACACAACGGCAGTCATGAGAAACCTTCCCGGAGTTATTTCCTTCCCCGTGGAGAGGTACATGGGCCTACACTTGGGGTCTCCTCCGGGAGAATGGCCCCACCCACAGTGCACGGAGCTGTCACTTGAGTTGGCCAGCTATGTTTAGAAGCCAGTTCCCAGGGCGCCTGGGTGGCTCAGTCGTTAAGCGTCTGCCTTCGGCTCAGGTCATGATCCCAGGGTCCTGGGATCAAGCCCCGCGTCGGGCTCCCTGCTCAGCGGGAAGCCTGCTTCTCCCTCTCCCACTCCCCCTGCTTGTGTTCCCTCTCTCGCTGTGTCTCTGTCAAATAAATAAATAAAATCTTTAAAAAAAAAAAAAAAAGCCAGTTCCCACATCTAGTAGATCTGCCACCGAAGCGAGCACGTTCCTCCATCTACACGGTAAGCCCAGAGCAACAGACGCAGCAGAAGAGAAGAGGGATCCCAAGTTCGACCCGCTTTGAGAGACGAGGGGGAGGGAAAGAATGGGCAGAGGGTGCTCCAGCCTGGGCGTGGTCTGAAGGGTGTACAGCGACGAGACGCGGCCAGGCTCCCTGGAGAAGACAGGAAGGCCTGGGACTCGGCATGAGGCAGGGGTGGGTCACAGGAAGGGGGAAACCCAAGGACGGTGTGGTTGACCCCAGCTGCCCTCCTCTAGCCGACAGGGCAGGAGGCCAGGAAGACACAGGAGACAGGGGAGGCCGGGATGGGATTCCACCCGGACGCCGGGGACAAGTCCAGAAGCTGTGCCGAGGCTCAGGAGCAACCTGCCCTGCACAAAGACAGCATGAGGCGCTCCGGGGAAACGTGATCGCATGTGAACACGGGAAAAATATTCACGACGGGCCAATGGGAGACGCTGGAACACCTGGGGGAAAATGAGCCACAGGAATGCAGAAAACTTGTACAACTATGTCGCACAAGGAAGGAGCCATTGGGACGGGTCCTGCTGGCAACGTGGGGTCTCGAAGCTGCAATGCCGACCGGTGGCTTGAAAACCATGAGATGCATCTATGCTGAGAGGCTGCAGGAGCATCAGGTCAGGGAGGGTTAAGGGTAAAGCCTCACCTCCCTCAGCCGGAACTAACTGCCCGAGACCCGCAGTGTCGGCAGGTACCGTCGGAAACACTAGGGAATCCCGAGGAAGCAGCCGGGATCTGGAACGGGGACATAAAAGCAGTGGCTGGGGGGTGCCTGGGTGGCTCAGTCGTTAAGCGTCTGCCTTCGGCTCAGGTCATGATCCCAGGGTGCTGGGATCGAGCCCCGCATCGGGTTCCCTGCTCTGCGGGGGACCTGCTTCTCCCTCTCTCTGTGCCTGTCTGCCTGTGATCTCTCCGTCAAATAAATAAAATCTTTAAACAAAATAATATTATAAAATGAGTGAAGATAAAGGTAGGAAAAAAACCCTGTAATGAAATCATTTCTTTTTCACCTTTGCTTTCTATAAGTAGCTGAAACTACAGGACATACTGAAAAATTAAATGGGGAGGGGCGCCTGGGGTTAAGCGTCTGCCTTCAGCTCAGGTCATGATCCCGGGGTCCTGGGATCGAGCCCGGCATTGGGCTCCCTGCTGGGCGGGGAGCCTGCTTCTCCCTCTCCCTCTGCCTGCTGCTCCCCCTGCTTGTGTTCCCTCTCTCGTTGTATCTATCTCTGTCAAATGAATAAATAAAACCTTAAAAAAACCCCAAAAAGCAGCGGCTGGGTTGTTTGACTGACTGATCGACTGGAGAGAGGAGAGCGCAGGCGCACTCGAGGAAGCGGGACGCGGGGAGGCAGAGAGAAGCTCAAGCGGACGCTCTGCTGAGGGAGGAGCCGCGGACCGCCGTGGGGCTGAGCTCCTGACCCCGAGATCAGGACCTGAGCTGAAGTCAAGAGTCGGGCGCTTCACGGACTGAGCCGCCCACGTGCCCAGCGCTGGTTTTTATGATCCTTTTAGAACAAACTACTGCCCTTTCAAACTTTAAACTAAGCCTTCACCAGTTAAAATCAAAATTATTCTTAAAAGATTTGCCTCTAGGTTCTTTCAGAAAGTTAACATGAAGTACGAACACTCAATTTTATGAGGGCAACAAAAAGGAGAGGATTTAATCACTCAGACTTAAGTAAACGTCTAATAAAATGAGAGGAGATTTTGCCATGTTTCTCTAACTCGGTTTTTCCAAAGAACCCGAAAACTCTAAAGGGCTACCCGTTACTGGGTCGACACGAACCCTCGACAACAGGCAGCAAAGAGCAGGGGCCACATGTGAGTCGGGCGGCAGTGCCGCGGGCTCCGGCCGGCACCGACGACCGAACGCCGTTCTGCTCTAACCGAACAAGTCTCCTGGCTCAGCTGAGGCATGAGGACGCTCAGAGCGGAATTATTTTTCATTTTAGAGAAGATAAGAGATGCCAAAAAGTAAGAAGCCGGACACGGCAACTCATGTCACGGGCACAGCGCACGGGGCGCTTCGGTTGGCAGCGTTTCGAGGCCGAGCGCGCCCCCGACGGCGAGGTGAGCTCGGCCTGCGCGCGCACACGCGGCCAGCCCGCACCTGGTGGATCTGGAAGACGGAGACGAGCGCGGCGTGCAGGTAATCCTGCTGCGGCTGTTTGGTGTAGAACACCTGGATGGGGTGCTGCCGACCCTCCAGGTAGAGGACGGGCGCTCCGTTGAAATAGTGCGAGAACAGATCCACGTCCATGGTCGCGGACATGACGATCACCTGCGTTTGGGACGGAAGAGCGTGATGGCAAGGCCGCGCTGGGCCTGTCCGGGTCCCCTCTGCCCCCGGCCCGGCGGGCAGTTGGTGAGGCCTGTGCCCCCATGTCCGGAAGCAGGGTGGGCAGGGACGCCAGGCCAAGGAAGGAACTCGGGCCTCTCCAGGACACGAACCACACCTACTTTGAGAGGCAGCTTCCCCAGTTCCTTTCTCCTCTTCTGGGCGGCCTTCACCACCCCGAAGAGCACATCGGTGTGGACAGTCCGCTCGTGGGCTTCATCCAACACAACACAGCTGTACTTGCGCAGCAGAGAGTCGGAAATCGCTTCTCGCAGAAGCATGCCGTCCGTCAGGAACTTGATCCTGGTGGCCTCTGAGGTCAGGTCGTCGAAGCGCACCGTGTAGCCCACCTGTGCGAGGAACCGCTCGATCAGTCGGCGCGGGCTGAGCAGCTGCTGGGTGCCCAGTGCTGGGCGGGCACACGCGCCCTCGTGGGGACCGCGGCCCCCTGCTCCCTCGGGCACGCACGGGCAGCCGACGCGTCCCTGTAACTGCAAGTATAAGCACTACAAGGAACCTAAAATTGCTCTTACTCTAGCTACTTAATAACTTAAAGGGAAGCTACGGACAGACAAGAAAAGATGCCCAAAATACTTTAAAGCGAAATGCATAAACACACACGCAAAGCTGATGTATCCACAGTTCTGGGGCTCGTTCTCCGTACCCACGTATTCGCTAAAGAAGTCCTTACGCCTTCTCAGAGATTTCAGAGGTTACGGAAGCCCGAAGAATGCTCGAGGAAAGCAACTAATTTACCCAACTTGCCAACAGACTCCGAACGCAAAGCAAAAGGCACGGACATGTGAGGTCTGGGGAACGAGTGAGAGACTCAGGCCTAAGTGACCGGGGCAAGAGCGAGCCTCCCCGCGTCCGGGAGCCGGGCTCAGGAAAGCGCCATGCGGGTGGGCGGGCAGCAGAGAAGGAGGTGAGGTACCAGCTTCCCGAGCTCAGTTCTCTTCTCATCGGAGACTCTCGTGGCCAGAGAGATGGCAGCCACTCGGCGAGGCTGGGTCACCGCAATGATACCCTGGCGGCCGACCCCCCCTTCGTAGAGATACTGCGGGAGCTGCGTCGTCTTCCCAGAGCCCGTTTCCCCTGAGAAAGAAGACAAGTCTCACCTACATGCAAGTTAACACAGATTTCACCAAACCCTAAGTTGATAAAGCCCCAGGAAAACGGGCGCTCGAGCATGTCGCTGGAGGAGCGTTCATTCGAACTGCACCTCAGAAGACCAAGTTGTATCAGAAACACCTTTAAAAATTTTACACCCTGGACAGACAATTCCACTTGCAGGAATGGATTCTGAGGAGATAAGGATGTGTGTAAAGATTTAGCTTCCAGAGATGTGTATTCAACTTTGTTTCGGGCAGCGAAAACTGGAAACAATGTAAATGTTCAACAACAGGTAACCCGCATAGAAAACCACAGGAGGAGATACAACTGTTACATAAAACGGTTACTTCTCAGAAGAATAAATGAGATGTACTGGTGCCCACTTAACACACCGCCTGCAACAAACCCCCCAACAAACTCCACACCATTCTGCAGCCTGCCCTTTCTTTCAGACCCCGCCCTGGCCCACACTTGAGGACTCGCCTGCTGTTGCCAGGTCTGCCTGGCAAACTCTACAGGATGAGTCACACCTCAAACTCTCTCCCTGGGGCTCCACTGGTGGCCTCCTCCTATGGTGTCCCTCCTATTGTCCATCTCCCCTCCAGCACCGACCACCTTACACTGTGCACCAACACCGCAAGTCCCTGGAGGGCAGGGAAGGTCGACCTGTCTCTTCCATGAACTTGAGCATCCTACATACAGTTAGCACCCAATGTTATTTCCCACCCGCGTGGGCTCCTCTAACTGTACCTAAGTAGAACAAAGAATCTGGTAAACCTGGGCATCCTTCCCCTCTGGCTACCACTAAGCTGCTCTGCCCTTAAGAGTCCTAAATAGGGTTATTCTTGCATTTCCCACTCTGCTCATCCTCCTGACCCAGCCAAGAATCACAGACTAAGAATGTGATTATTCTGCCGCATTCCTGCTGAATCCACCAGGCAAAACCCCAAATGTGGATCGATGTCTCCCTGTCCATCTTTTCTGCTCTTACACCAGACTGCTGGGCATTGCTAACGTGAAACAGCGCACGTGTGCAGATGAAGATAGGATATGGAGATGTGAAGACACGAGTGTGTAGTGGGGCCGAAGCACCTGGACTGCAGCCCTACCGCTGACCCTGTTCTCGCTTCTGCAGCCTGGCTCTGTCCCCATCCTCCCCAAGGGGCCACCTGAGGCCCCATGACGCCCGTTCTCAGCACAGCTCCGGCACCTATTCCTGTGTAACTGAAGTCCTCACGCGTGCTCTCCCTCCCCTACGAACTTCACCCCAGCCACACCCATGCTCACCTCCTTTCGCCAGCCCCCAGGCTCCTGGATGTCCTTCCTCCTATTCCTGGCCAGCTTGCTTCCAAGCGCCCCCCTACCCCCCCAAGCTCCACTCTGCTCCCGCCGGCTTTCCGTCTTCAGCTCCTTCAGCTCTTCCCCTCAACCAACGAATGCAAACGCCTCAGCTTCCTCCCCTCCCTCCCGCAGAAGCCTGCTCTCACGCCTTCCTCCCCTCAGCGCCTACTCAGTCCTCAGCCCGGTGGTAAGGCTGCTCCTACCCCCCAGCTTTGCCGAAGGCGCGCTCAATGGCACGCACAGTCGGTACCCCGCGCCCAAATGCAGGGGGCACGGTCTGGGTGCCTGTGCGGGGCGCCACCGCTGCATCCGTTCGCCCCCTTCTTCCTACGACCCTACTCCTCTGACTCTCGCCCTCCCGGGTCTCCCTCCTCTTCGAGGGCTCGTCCCCGCCGTCCTTCGGGAGCTCTTCCTAACTTGAGCGCTGGAGACCAACGCCCCCGAGTCACAAGCCCGCCTCCCCGTTCGCGCGCCGGAGGCTGCGACTTCGCGTCAGGCCCGCCTGCCTCCCCCCTCCCGGCGGCTCCCCCGCAGCAGGCCCGTCCCCGTGCGCCGCCTCCGTCGGCCGCCGCCCCCCGGGCCCTCCCCGCTGAGCCCCGCAGCCCCCGGCACGCCCCTCCGCCGGGCGCGTGGCTGGCGGCCCGCGCGGGGCTTCTGCCCCGAGCCCCTCGCGCCGCTCACCGATGAGGACGGCGCTGTCCAGGTTCCGGAGCTGGGCCAGCAGCTGCCCGCGCGCCGGGAAGATGGGCAGGCTCCGGCGCTGCCGCTCCACCGCCTCGGGGTAGGGGCTGGCCGCGGGCTGGGCCAGGGCCGACTGCTGCCTCCGGCCTCCGCCGCCGCCGCCCGCGGCCAGCAGCATCACCACGCGCCCCCCGGGAGGCCCGCAGCCCGGCCGGAACCTCTTGGCCGGCGGGAAGCCCGCCTCCTCGGGCATGTCGGGCGGCCGCCGCGACGGGAGGCCCGCACCCCGGCGGCCGACGGCAGGCGCGTGCGGCCCCTTCCTGCCGCGCGCCGCGGCGCCCGCCGATGACCTCACGGCCGCCGCGCGGGCCTCCGCAAAGGACTACGGCTCCCGGCGTGCACTGGGGGCCTGGGCTGGTGTGCGCGAGCGGGAGCCGGAAGAGGGGGTCGCGAGGTACGACCGGGAGGAAGAGCCGGAGCTACAACGGTGAGGGGCGGGACGCACGGTTCCGGACGACCTCCACCAGCGATACTGACGCTCTTCCTGACCGTTCTACTGTCCTGGTAACACGGTTTCCTCCCGGTGAACACGCGTCTCCCCTTGTCGCCCACAGCAACACCCGCTCTGCAAGGGTAAAATCAACGGGGAACGCGCAGACACGGGCACTACTTAACCCTCTATGCATGCCGTACGGTAGATCCTGACGTGAGCCGCGAGAACCAGCCCCTGACATCCCTGAAAGTCACTCGGATGCCCCTGCGGTTAGGGCCGGGGAAGGTCGTAGGGTATGCCGCTGACAACCGAGTTTTCTCGGGACCGGGTCTGCGCGGGTCAGGCCGGCAGGGAGGGGTTCAGTGGCCGGCGGGGACTGTGGCCCGCGCTTCCTCCCCAGCCCCCTCCCTGGTCCTCCCCAGCTCCTCCCCAGCTCCCAACCCCCTTCCCTCCCCACCTCCCCCAGCCCCCTCCCCAGATCTCCCCCCTCTTCCCTCCTCAGGTCCTCCCCCAGCCCCCTCCCCCAGCCCCCTCCCCGTCCCCCCCCCTCTCCCCCCCCGGCTCCTCCCCAGCTCCCAACCCCCTTCCCTCCCCCCCTCCCCCAGCCCCCTCCCCAGATCTTGCCCCCATTCCCTCCCCGCTCCCTCCCAGCTCTGCCCCCCTCCCAAGAACTCTTCAGAGAGGCTGCCAGGCCCATCACACACACCCCACCAATGAAAAGATTCAAAACTCCAGCAGGGAAGATAGGACGAAACCAGCAAATTGTCTCCTCCTGCATCCAAATCGCTCAGCTGCTGGTTTGTGGCAAACAGTGGCAGGAAATATTTCCAGAGAATTCGTCGGATGCTTCAACCCTCTGAAGGACTAAGGCATCCTCTGAAGTCTATCTCGGGGGAAACTCATCCTATCTGTAAGCCTGTTAAAAATCCTTCTTCCCCTTTCCTCCAGGGAAGAGATGATTTTCCTCTGGTTGCTGACAGCGTGGCCATCAAGGGTGGCTGAGAATGTGCATGCTGAATTCATAGCACATGCGCATTCAGAATTGACAAAATGTCACTTCCTACCCCGAAATATTAACTTAGGCAACTCACCCACAAAAAGAAAGAAAGAAAGAAAAGAAACAAAAAAAAGGCAGCCCAAAACTGAAAGGGAAGTAACTAGTCTGTTCAGGCTGCGGTAACAAAAAATACGACAGGCTGAGGGGCATGCATTGCTCCCAGTCCGGGAGGCGGGGAAGCACCAGTGTGGCTGCCATGTGGCTCGTGGCTCATGTGGTTCGTGGCTACTGCTCGCTGCCCTGTCCTCACAGCAAGGTAGGGACCAGGGATCTCTCTGCGGCGGTTTGATAAGGCCTTCATCTCATCGTGAGGGCCCCTCCCGAAGGCCCCACCTCCTAACACCATCACATCGACATAGGAGTTTTGGGGGGACACAAACGTTCACATCACAGCAATAACTAAATGTTGACTCTCAGATTGTGGACCTTGCGTCTGTAACAGACAGACATCCGTCCTTTTTCCCCAGGTGCTTTCCAGAATAACCTCCTCGAGGAGACCCGTGTACCCATGATTGCGAGAGTCTAGGTCGGAACATAAACGAGGGAAGTGGCTTCTTGGAGGAGCCCATGCCCCATCCCGAGAAGCAGCCGCGAGCTGTCATGTCTAGACAGTAGCAGCCAGGCAGGCCCGGGATTGCCGGATCTTCCCATTTTTTCAAGAAAAGCCCCAAGGGAAGATTTTCCTGTGAAATCGGCCCATTGTAAACGTTGGCTCCAATTTTAAAAAAATGGTGCAGGCAAAATAAACCGCACACGTGGGTGACTCATCCCCCGTCTTTGGCCCAGGGACCCTGCTGTGCTGCAGCCTCCCGGCCCTGTGGGAGGGGTGTTGACGCCTAAAATTCTCGGCAGGTCCCAGCCAGTGTTGTGCATGTCGCCCACCCCCCACGGGAGGAGTCTGAAGTCTGCGGGCCCTCCGAAGGCAGTCTCTTGTGGGTAAGTGGCTTCCCCATGCAGGCGATCGTAAGATAACCATTCCAAGAATGTCAGGGCTCTTCTTCCAAGAGGGGAGTTGTCAGACACGTTTCATTTTTAAGCGCTCCGGGACGCTCTCTGGACCTTCTGTTCTTCCCAGGAGCTCCCAGCAGGTGGCCGGCTGGCGTTGCCGGTCGGCTGGGGGGAGCGCCACAGGCTCACTTCGGCCCCACCCCACTTTCAGACGCCGCGGAGCCTCAGGCGCTGGGTACGGGTGTGTGTGCACATACGTTAGTCCCTGTATAGTTAAAAATACCAGTAACAGTCTGCTGATCAGTAGAGTGTTTGCTCAGCACCCGTGTGCCCAGCCCTGTGCCAGGCACTGCGGTGGAGACAGGACTCGGGGATGTGGACCTGCCCCTTCCGGGGCGCGCATTCCCACGTGGGAGGCAAGACTCACGTCCGTGGACCAGCCAGGAGCGGTGCAAGACAATTTGTCATTTGGTGTGAGAGTGTGTTGTACAGACTTGAAGCTTGATAGGGACCCAGAGAGAGACCGGGAAGGAGGCCTCAGGGTCAGGACTTCCTGAGGCGCCAGCAACGGGGCCAGTCTAAGAAGAGACCTCAGTCCCTCCCTGCTAGGGACAAACAGAACGCATTGGATTTGGGGGCTAAGAAGTCACCGCGGACTTTGGAGCAGAGAAGGGGCTTGTCCGTGTCAAGTTAAACAACTTTAACGCAAACTCATGAGATAACGGGAGTAGCTTCAGGGACAGTCCTACAGCATGGAGAACCCCACGGTGTCGCAACCAGCAACACAGACAGCACTCACCTGTCCGAGCCCGGCTGTCAGGGAGACGCGACAATTCCAGGAGCTCCTCACCCAACAGCTCAGTGTCCCCAGGTTTCCACGGGTCCCACACGGGGGGAGGGGGGCTTCACTGCCAAGACCCAGGGCTTGGCACTCTGCTCTGCATGGGGAGAGACCACACACGAGGTGGGAAAGGCAACGGGACCCACAGGAGGGACAGAAGAAAGGACACATGGAAGAGAGACTCGAACAGAAATACCTAGTGAAGAAAACACACCAAAACGTACAGAAAATCTGTCTCCTAGGGAGATGCGAGGTCCTCGTCCGTCGTTCTCTAACGAGCCTCTGTGACATTCCTCCAACAGCAAACTCTGCCTCACTCAGGTGTGCTTCCGGTATTACTGGTAGAATCCAGGTGTGTCGGGGAAACGGCGCACAAAATCCCGACTATCAGTTCTCACTGCACAACGGAAGAGCAGCGTGTTCTGTAGGGAGTCAGGACGGAGACGGGGAGCTGGGGGAGAAGGGGCTTTCCTCACGCCCAGGCAGGCGGCGCAGGGCGAGGGATCACAGCAGGGGCCCGCCTCGCGTGTGGGGAGGTCGGTGATCGGGGTCACCACTGCCCAGGTCACGGCCGAGGGGCACGGAGCGGCATCCTCAGAATTCTCATCCTGTAACAACACGGAAATGAAAATCCCACCACTGACCACATTTAGTTAGGCCACCAATTCCGAATTGGTTTCCTGTTCTACTGTCATCAATATGTACAGACATTCTCTACTTAAAACCAGAGAAACCTATTGCTAGACCCTAAATAGATCATTTTAAAAACCCTAATTATTACACCAAAAAGTAATAACGTACTACATGTTGGCTAATTGAACTTAATAAAAAAAGTAAAAAATAAAAAAGCAAAACAAAACAATAAAAATCCCTAATTAAATTCATGCTTTTTTGAACAGAGATAAGACGTGATAAAATTTAAGAATCCCATAAAGATTGTACGTTCTCAGATTGGCATTTCAAGCTTTTTTTTTTCATTGCTTAGAAAAAAGCCGTCCCACGAACACGTTCCATAAAGTTGCAACACCCGTGTTCCAAGTTACTGACCAGCAGCACGTCCAACATCGGTCTTAGTTTCCATCACTTACGCAAGAGCCATGGGAAGACATTCAAATACTTTCTACTTCCCCGTCCCCCCGACGATCCCCCCTTACTCTGAACCCCGTGCTCATCTCTCTGAGGGAAATCTCTCTCTGGAAGAGCTACCACTTACCCAAGCTGCGACTACCGGGCAAACGGTCCACACCTCCGTCCCGTTTGCTAAAACCATCTGCAACCGTCTCTTCCCTACGGGGGTCCACTTCATGCCTGTGGGTTCTCTCAACGACTTAGACCCTTTGAGAGCAAACCTGCCGAGGCCCAGGGAAATTAATATTTGGACAGGTCTTCATGGAATCACGGGCATCAAGTGTCTCCTCCTCTGGACCGTGTCTAATTTCTACCTGATGGCGAAGGTAAACCACGTGCTTGGCTCTGAAAAGCTGGTGGGCTTTTCATTAAGCAAAATGACCCATGTGAAACCAGCCCAGGACCCACGGACTCCTGCCTAACAGGTACCTGTTCATCTGGCTCCAAAGTCAACACCCCAAGTCTAAAACCGATCTGCTGTTGTCCAGGAGGGTGGGCATGAAGTGTCTTTCCCTGGAGAGTTCTTAATGGAGAAACACAAGCAGAGTCGCTAAGATGCCACGTGAGCCCTGAGCCGGCCCTCCTTAGCCCTGCCGTGGCAAGAGCCACCCTACCTGCCCTGTTTTTCCCGCATGCGACAACTGGCAGTTTCGCAAAACCCAGACGGAGAACAGCTCTCTGGACACCACCAGCCCATCTTCTTCCTACTGGAGCTGGTGCTGTGCATGAGTAAGCTGTGTGCACGGCCACGGCCTTCCATCCTGGCATGCAAGCCCGTTGAAAGCTGTGAGGCTGGGACCAGCGGGCCCGGAGCTGCCGTGAGCCCAGGCCTGCGCAGCAGGGCCAGAACCCATGTGGTCACTCAAAAGATCACACACAAAAGCTTTCGTTCAGTGAGAGAGATGGAACTCAGTTTTATTGTGTCCTCTCTGAAACTTCCATTTACCCACGGCCTCGTCTATCAAAGAGGAGGAGGGAGCTCTGGATGAGTCCCCAGAGCTCGAGCGCGCGGGGGCGTGGTGGCTGGCGGCGGTCCGGCTCAGAGAGATCACGCTGCCAGGGCCGGTCCGACCGGCCGCTCCGAGTGCGTTTGGATCCGTTAGTGTACCATTCCATAAAGTGCTTCTGGAGTTCAAACCTGCCAAGCCGTCAAAAGCGTCCACACTTTCATGACACAAAGGCTAAAAGAATCCCAATGGGTGTGCCACCAAGTCCTTCCCAGCTGGGTCTCGTGGTTGGCACCTGCCGCTTTAGCCGCCAAGGCGCTGGCCCTCACCCCAGGCGAAGCCTCCTGGCCGCTCTTCAGGTAGTGGATTGTAATTTGGATCCTCATCTGGTGTATCAAAAATAGCCTTCCTAAAAGGCAACAGAGATCACTTAGTCCTGTAGTCACCTCGAGAAGGTCCCCCGGGGCCCCCACCAAAGGACAAACATTACACCCACCTACCAGAACGTCATCGCGCTAAAAAAGTTTCACAATCATTTCACGTTTGCGTTAATGCTTTACCTCCAGGACTATTTTTTTTTTTTTTTTACTATGAAAGCAATACATGTTAGTTGTAGAGAAAACACAAAATATACACAGACATCCTTGATCTCCAGAGAGAAATCACTGTGGGTGTTGTCATCATTCTTCCACAACTTTTCTGTGTGTAACAAAAGTTAGATCACACTATTGTTTTATAACCTGATTTTCCATGAATTTATCACGAAGGTCTCTCCACAACCAAGGTATTGCCCCGTACCCACTGGCAGATGGATGGATCAAGAAAAGGGTCCGTCCACACAACGGGATAGTATTCAGCCTTAAAAAGGAAGGAGGTTCTGACTCCCGCGACATCGTGGATGAGCCCTGAGAACACGTGCTCCAACAGCCAGACACGGGGCAGACACTGTGGGATTCCACGTGTGAGGGACCGGGAGCAGTGCCGTCACTGCTGAGGCGGGGACGGAGCGTGTTCCTGAGGACAGAGTTCACTTTGGCAGGCTCGAGAGCTGAAGGATGGACGGGGTCACAGAAACACAACGTGAGAGCAGTAATGTTACGGAATGGCACATCTGAGCTGCGTAACGGGACACATTTCATGTTACATAGATTTTATCACAACTGAAGTTAAAAAAAACCTCACAAATCATTCCAAGAAAAATTACGCAGATCACAGGAAAGGGCAGTCAGTGTCCAAAAGACTTTTAAAATCCCGTTAGACGGTCATTCAAGTTCCCCTTAGAGAACTGACCATTAAAACAGCATCTGCTCTTTGCATCCGTGTTTCTAATGACAGTGCCCACGGCTGGTACCATTAGAAACGTATCCAAAAACTTCCATCTTATAGTGGGGTCAGGAAAAGCATCTATACTTCGGCATGAGCCGCTTGAATTCTTACAAACTAACAATAAAAGCAAACACACACCGGCAGAAAAATACAGGGCTGAAGAGGCGATTCAAAAAGGAAATCCAAAAGGCCAATAAACATGAACACGTTCACTTTTGTAAAAACGAAAAGAAAGCAAGTTAAACAGCGAGGCCGCTTCTACTTCCCGAACAGGCACGGGACAGAACAACGTGGGCACGCGAGCAGGGAAGTGGGGCCTGGTGGCCCCAAGCTGGACGGGGGTTGGAGGGACATCCCAGTGGTGTAGGGCGCACACCCATGGACGGGCCTGGTGCAGCGTGGTGAAGCCTGAGGAGGCTTCAGGCGGGCATTCCCTGAAGAGGGCAGCCACCACGGGGGTGCGGGCAGAGCAGGACGAGAAGGCGTCCAAGCGGGGGGCGGGTGGGCAGCACCGTGATGAGAGGCTGGTTACGCACGGGGCTCACTAAATAGGTGGAGAGAGCAATGACCACAGGGTCAGGTCCCTCAGTGTCAGTGAGAATGGGGGCGCTACGTGCATCTCAGCAAACGGCACAGACCCCTCTACGTGCAAGACCACAGGCGGCTCTCGAACACCCGCGGGTGGATGGAAGCAGCCGTATGGTGACCTTAATCATCAGAGCGACGACCGCCACTGTGAAGATCGGTGCCCAGAAACCCGGTGCTGGCAGCCGTGGGGGAGAAGGGCACAGGGTCACTTCTCTGACAGTCCTGCCAAGGACGCGACACCTGAAGCTCAACGTCAGGGACGCTAGGCAAACCCAGTGGCGGGACATCCTACAGAAGGGGCCAAGAATCCACAGAAACGTGAGGGCCACGACGGCAAGGCGAGACGCAGGAGCTGTTCCACCCTGGCAGAGACGAAGAGGCGTGACAAGCCAGTGCGACACCTGGGCCTGAGCTGGACTCTTCCTGCAAGAGTGCCTCCTGGAACAACGGCCAGGCGTGGCTGGGCTCTGAGGACTCAGGCTTTTCCTGATTGTGACTATGTAGGAAAACGTCCTTCTTCATGGAAAATACATGTTCATGGGGGTGGGTCATGGGGCATTTGATGGGCAGTTTAGTTTCAAACACCTAAGGAATAAAAAGTCCTTTGAAGGGTTTGTAATTTTCTGTAAGTCTGAAACTGTTTCCAAAATAAAATCATAAAATCGGGGCACCTGGGTGGCTCAGTCGTTAAGCATCTGCCTTCGGCTCAGGTCATGATCCCAGGTCCTGGGATCGAGCCCCGCGTCGGGCTCCCTGCTCGGTGGGAAGCCCGCTTCTCCCTCTCCCGCTCCCCCTGCTTGTGTTCCCTCTCTCGCTGTGTCTCCCTCTCTGTGTCAAATAAATAAAATCTCAAAAAAAAAAATCACAAAATCGTAAACAAACCAACCCATAAAACGAGACGGCATCTTACAGCTCTCCCCCCAGGAAAAAGTAAACCACCCTCCCGTGTCGGACAAGGCTGTGGGGAAAGGGACGCTCTACGTGGCTGGCAGAAACGTCAACCTGAGCATCCATTCTGGGTGGCGACTCGTGAATAAACAACAGAGCAAGCCCCCTTCCAGGAGTGCAGCCGTCGCAAACAGTCACGGACGTGTGCCACCCAAGGAAAGCCGCACTGATTCGGCAACTGTCGGTAAAAGGGAGGAGTCCGCGGTGCTGGTGTGGTTCCGTAGGGCATTTGTGACGGAAAAACAATTACCACGTATGACATCGAAAAGGAGCTTACGAGAGTTTTTAGAAATTTAGCACCCACACAGCAAAAGATGGAAGAATATGTATCAAAAGGTCAACAATAACAGCCACTGTTCCCGCTAAGTGGGAGGATTATGGCGAGTTGTAATCTCTGCTTTGCTTAACTATTTGACAACCAACATTTTATAATAAACACTCACATTTTACTCCTTCTAAATGCAGCAGGTCTCAAGGACACAACCTTCTGGAGTAGGAAGAGGTCCCATAAACCAAAGCTCCACTCTCAGGAAAGCGAGGGGCAAGACGGAGACGGACTTTCTTAATGTCACACAGAGGATCAGCCTACACCTGGTTCCCAGTCTGCCTCACGGCTTTTAGCTCTCCTTATTTTCTGGAAGGCCAGAAATCCCACCACTAGAAACGTCCTTGTGGTCAGTTTCACCCATTGCGCCACCTCGCCTCTGTAAGCTCAGACAGCGGCTCTCCGGGACCCCGCAGGCTCCACCCGGGGACACGAGAGGCTGGCGCTCAGCGGGCAGCCTGCCACGTCACCCTCAGGACACCCCGAGCTCGTGGAGCTCGCTCCTGCAGGACTCTGGCACCGTCCGCTCCGACCCAATCCAGATGCTCATCCACTGCAGCCCGTGGCTCAATCTGCGAATACTGACTGACCCGAATGACGAGCGCCAGGAGCTATGGGAGCCCCGTGGAAACACAGATCACGGACCCTGGCCCGCATTACCTGCAAGGAACGTGCAACCTGATGTCCAATACTCACAAAATAGACGGTGTTTTCAGAATTCTGATGCCACCAGGCTGATTGGGAAATACGTCTTCCAAGAAAAAATATATGTGTCCAACTGCAATGCCTAGAGTCGCCCAGAAACAAAGAATGAAGGAGAGGATGAAAACTTTGACTGCAGGTGGATCTGCCAACATAAATTCCATACATTTAGGAAGAAATGTCAATATAATTACTTAGAATTAAAGGATATTGTAATCTTTGAGCCTATAACCACCAAATAATCCCAAGACAGCCATATGTGAGTGCCAGACATAAAAATCAGTGGCAGAGTAAGTTCACACGCCAAGTAATAGGAACAATAGCAATGAAGACGCTTACCCAGGAGGTCCACAATGATCGAGTTCCCCAGCAACAAGGAAAAGCCCATGAGCACCCAGGGCAGAAAGGGGGCCTGGAAGTTGAGAAGGCCGAAGAAGTTCATGCGCACATACGGGTTCCTTCGGCTCCACACGTAGACGAGCATGATCGTAAAGGCCTGGCCCAGGAAAACTAAGCTCACAAACAAACCAAAAAGCTAGCAGGTAGCGTTAAGGAAAACCTCAACATCACACGTGTAACGGGGAAGGCTGAGCGAGAGAAGAGAACGAAGGGCTGTGTTCTAACAGAGGTCTGACGTAGGGAAGTCCCACAGTCATTAATCTTTAGAGGAAAAGAAAGCCTGAAAATAATTACCCAGAGCAACCAGGCAAAAATGTGTGTAGGCCAAAACATCTGGACTACAGCTGCCTCCCAGTAATATCCTGTTTCCATGAAGTTCTCAACTATTTGGAACATATAATAATTCCTTGGTCAATAATTACATTAAATTTCACTCACCATTAGCACCTTTAAGAGGTGAGTAAAGCCAGCCGGAGCCAAACCATCTTGTCAGACCAGACTACGTTCAAGTCTAAATTATACTAATTATCAGTTTCGATAGCGACCGAATGTCTCACCAACTTAGTTTAAAAGTACACACATCGAGGGGAACCCGGGGTGGCTCAGTCCGTTAGGTGTCTGACTCGGTTTTGGCTGAGGTCACCCTCTCCCCAACAACAAACTCTCTCTAAAACCAACCAACCAACCGTACACGCATGGACAGTCCTCCATCTGAAGTTGTGGCAGTGACCCACCTGTTACTGCTAAACGACCCTCTGACTCACCCACCCCGAGGCTCAGACGCAGTCACGGAGCGCAGGCTGGGAAGCGGCCACAGTGCCCGCACCGATGGTCAGGAGGGCCGCCCCATCCGTGTGCTGAGCTTATCTAGCGGACTGTGGAAGACAGCTGGAGGCCTTTGGCAAGACAGAGGGTGTTCGTGAGCGTTTTCCCGTATTTGCTCTTTTTGTTGAAGGATACGGTCATTAAGAATCCACCAAAAAGGAACATAAATACAAAGTCTGCTGTCCGACCTCGGAAAGAGCCTTCTTCTAGCATTCGACAGTAGCGGTATCTTAAGTTCCAAGTTAAGAAAATGGTAAGCACACAAGTGGGAAGAAAGTCAAGTTTAACGTATGGCTGCAGTACACTGGGCTCCGCGTTAGCCGTTCGAAGCCAAGCCTTCGCTTCCGCGAGCGTGTCCACGCAGGGCAGTGTGGGGATGTCCCTTCCACCCGGTGTTTCGGGCGAGGTGAAGACCAGCTCCACACGGTACACACACGGCTCCCGACTGGGGAGCGAAGCCCGAGGCCGCACACACGTGCTTGCAGGGACTCAGGAAACCTTTCCAAGCTGGGTCGTCTTTCCCGGACACAGCCCCACCACGACCTGAGCCACCCTTGTTTTTTCACAGCCCAACTTGGAAGAAACGCCCGGCAAGAAGCCTCGCGTGAGCATCTACTTTTGCAGGCCAGGCAGACTCGGCATTTCTATACCTCGGTTAATAAAGACGCATCATGAGGAAAATATTTCATTATTAAAAACTTACCAGGATGGCGTATCACACAGGACACACAGGAATCCATCGGGCAGGGATCCTGTCACCCCAACAAGGCCCCGTCTCCTGCACACGAGCTGAGCTGTAACTCCCCTCTCAATCCAGAGGGTCAGGTAGAAGAGGAATGCCCCGTTCAGGGGGCCCAATTACCACCTGGCCAGAGCATCCCTCTTCCCCTTGCAACAAGCAGCACGTGGCCTGCCAGGCAGACATATGGCATGGTCTGTCCAGCCAGTAGGACCCGAACAAGACCCAGGGAGCCCTCACGTTCTCCAGTCCCCAGAAAGCCGCTCCCAGTCCTGTGCCGACACTCTGGGACTCATCACCATATTCGGGTACCTGCTGATGTTATGTTGCAAATATGCCTCAAAGAATCCACTGCTCTCCCTCGATCTGATTTGTAAGGGATTTATGGGCAGTAGTGTACTCATTCTTCGGGTGAATACCTCCCATCAGAACAAACAGGAACCGACAAACACCCTCAAACAGGACTTTCTGACCAGCTAATCTCTACCACAGACCCAGCACCCAGAAGTCAGTTAGGAGAGTAACAAAACCAGCAGCATCAGAAGCTTCAACTTACATTGTATTCCCTAAGCAAACCTCCAGGTTTTATGCTAACCCCACTTGATAAAGGATACAGAAAAATCATGTTAAATAAAAAATTGAATCCCACTGGACCAAAAAATAAGAAATTGGTGATTAGCCTCCATATCTGTTAAAAGAAAAAAATCGAGAAAAGACACATTAAGTAAAACATACTAGGAAACATTTCCACATTAAGACAAAAGACATATCCTGGGGTTGCAGTGGTGTGAAAGGCCATGAGTAAGCGACATTATGATCTGAACCAGAAAGTGGGGTGCACGTGATCTGACACTGGATTTCTGTGCTGTTTCCAGTTGGAAGTCTGAAAGGTATCACTCGGCCCCTGAAATCTGCAAATAATAGGACAGAAAACTTGAAATTGTCGTTGTCTTAAAAAAAAAAAAAAAAAAAAAAAGCCCGGACCATATGGTCAGGCGAATTATGGGAAAAGCTGGATGGAACGACGACGTTAATTCGCAGAACAGAAACCAGGGCTTTCGTGTGTCTAGTGTCAGAATCTAACGAGCAGTCTTGAGAGGCCACAGAGAAACTCCAGAGGCCTCACTTAAATTGCCAAGAAATGTTTCTATATTAGTCCCTAAGAAACATCCAGAGGAAAGAGTAATTCTAGAACACTCAAGTTCTAGTCTGAGCAAACAGCCAACTCCCTACAAGTAAAGCTCTAATGCTCTAATAATTAGTCTCATCGGCAGATACCAGGACACTCGTTTTCATGTTGGAAACCCTGATACACTTTTCCCTACCCAACCCATCCACACCCACAATAAAAACAACTACTCACGATGGGAGAGAACTTCACATTTTAAAATGTTTTAGCACAATCTATAATCTTGTGTGATCCTAATAACCCCGTGAGACACAGGCTGGTGCTCCCATCCCCATGTCACACAGGAGGAAATGGGGACACTTGGAGAGCATGAAAACGGCCTGCCCAAGGGAACTTGTACGGGGAGACTCTGAATCCAGGCCTGGAAATCCCGGCTCCAAATGCGGATACATGGTGTCATCAAGAGTTTAACCCCAGGCAAAATCGAGCCAAGCATGTTAACAGGAAGCAATGCTTGGATGGAGCTACAGTGCCCAGCAAAGGCCAGGTGAGCAGTGAAGGACGAAGGCAGTGACAAGAGTCCACAGGACTGCCTTGTGCATCATTCAATTCTTCAGAATTGGAAACAAAGGTGAAATAATTCAGTTCTACATACTAACTGCCTCCAGGATTTGAGAGTCCCCAACTTATCGAGGAGACAAACATCTAATTAAGTGCAAGTACAAAGCGAGAGATGCTCTAAAGGAAGTATTTACAGATACCCTGGGGACACAGAGGAGGGTGAATCTGAGAAGCTACACAAAAGCTGGAGCTCAGTGGGTGTAAGGTGAATGACACACATTCGACAGAGGAAAATTACTGACTCTTGGTCCTTCTCCCCCTCCAACAGCAGGTTATCTGATCATCCTGGAGCAGGAAAACACACCTTTCTTTGAGCATTCTAATTACTGGAAAGGACTAGCTCCTACTAGAATCTAATAAACTGGCATGTTGTTTAAGGAGTCAGTCTTTTGGATTTTGTTAATACCATCTGATCCCTGGAAGACGGATCAATCTAAAAGCACTAACAGAGTCGAGTTTCTGAACTGGACGGTGGTGATAACACCGATGTGTTACGTGGACAACAGAGGGCATCCTCTGAGGCTCTCCCTGGGCTGTTCAGTCTCCTCTCCAACTACAATATTAACTCTGAGCCAGTAATTTCTACATACAGGAACTGGACACATCAAATTAAAACCATGCAGGGAACTTTACCAATAAAATACAGATTCTTAATTCCTACCCTTGGTTGATTGCGGTTTTGGTACATGATGAGGAACCTGAGAATCTCTTCAAAGTTCCCTAGGTGATTCTGAAGCCCAATCAGGATGCAGGATCACATCTTTATTACCACCCTCCCCCCCCCCCCCCACAATGAGACAATCAAATATTCCCACTGAATTCTTTTTTGATAACACATGGAAGGATCTGCTACCAAAAAGTATGAAAAACAAGTTTAACAACTGAAACATGAGCTGTGGTTGTGATGGACCACTTACTTGAAAGTGTTTAAAGATTAATTCAGGATTGAAGTACAACTGAAAAGGTGTGATCAATTCCAACTGCTGAAAAAGAAAAGAGCTTCTTAAAGCAAATCGACCAACAAACAAAACATCATCTACAACAAAAGATCAGTAGGTCTAGCAGCTTCCAACTCCCAGTCACTCTGGCTGAATCCTTTAAGGCTTTTCTTCTTAGGCGCATGGAAGTGGTCGGTAAAGGATTCTGCAGAAATCGTACAATCTTCTGTACCCCTTATGCCTGACACCAAGATAAAACTTTGTTCTATGCTGCGGTAGCTGATGCTGACCTGAAGGCAAGGGGGGCAGGTGCTGCTATCCTAGATCCAGGGCAAGGAGAAGCGGCGGCCACGCATCTGCCCACCGCCCGGCCCCCGCCTCAAACAGCTGTGCGAAGCAACCCAGCTCCCCCGAGAACCGAGACTGAAGACGCCGCCGCCGGCAGGGCTGGGCGCTTCCAGGCGGTCTCTGTACCCGGACTCTCTTCCCTGCCGGAAACTTCCCCCCTTCTGTCCTCGACGTCTGAGTTTCCTCACTGAGCGGACCTTCTCCCCACCAGGCACCACCGTACCACCCGCCCAGCGCCTGCCTTCTCAGACACGTTTTCTGGGTGGGCGGCTCCCGCAGCGCCGAGCTGCTGCGGGTCCGGCCTTCCGCTCTCGGAAACCAGCCCGCAGCCCTGACCCTCCAGCCCTCACGGGCAGCACTCCCTTCTCGGCTCACTGGATAGGCCGCCCTGGACCCCAGCGAGAGCCCCGTACGCCTCCACCCACCCCGGAGGCCAAGCCCTCTGGGCTTCCCCGAGGCCCCGGTGGGGCGCAGCGCGGACAGAGAGGCTGGCGCTGCAGCTGCTCACCACGGCGGCGGTGGTGAGGACGCAGGCGGTGGTGTAGGCGCGGCTGACCGGCGGGATCTGCAGGTACTCCAGCCGGAGGCTCTGGTACGCCATCTTCCCACCGCCGCCTGCCCCCCCACTTCCCCTTCCGCCAGTCAACCCCGGCGGCGGGGCGGGACCAAGGCGGGCTGCCGCCCAATCAGCGCCGCGCACCCGGCCAGCCGCCAATCGCCAGAGCCGCAGGGAAAGCGCGCCGGCCAATCACGAGTTGCCCCTCCGCGGGGCCCAGCCCGGCCGCCCCACCCACCAGCCCACCAACGTCGGGGAGAGGCGTGTAAGTCCCGGGTCCCTCCGCCAATCCCCGCCGGCCACAGCTGGCCTTTCCCGCCCGGCCCCTCGGCGTCTGCGAGCGAGGCGGCCCCGCGCAGCCAGCCAATCAGGAGCACGACGGCGCCCCGCCCCGGCCGGCGTTCGCTGAGGCCGGCATCGCTGGGCGTCCGGGAGCGGGCGGCGCCGCCTCTCCGCAGCAGCAGGCGGTGGTTAAAGGCGGTGGCGGGAGGCCGGTTTCGTCGCCCTCGCACCCGCTCGGGTAAGGGCCGCGGCGCTGCATCTCCGCCTCCCGAGCGGGGAGGAGAGGGTCTGCGCTCGGCACCCTCGCTGGGCGCCCGCCGACCGGGCCGCGCGCCCCCGTCCCCGAGCTCCCGGCATGCCGCGGGGCCGCGGGGCCCGACGGGAGCGGGCGGTGCGCCGGAAGTGGTCCCCGCCCGGCGTGGCTGCGGCGGGCATCCGGAAGAAGGGCGGGGTCGGCGTCGGGCGTGGGGTGGGCG